>NC_141073.1:47730303-48297803 GCF_041138505.1 Cibotium barometz
CTGATTTGCCCTTCTGCAACAAGATCTTCCCCCGTTCGGCCTGCAAACAACGCCTTCAACCTTAGTGGAATTACAACAACAATGATTAATTCTGCACATAATCATGTTTCCCTCCATTGGCGTTTCTGCAAAACAGGGTGGCAGCCATCTGCGGATAACCACTTGCACCAGCGCTTCCCTCACCATGTCTCCTGCAACCACGTTGCATAGTCGGTCCTGCAACCTTGCCATAGCACTATTAACCTCCTCAAGTTTAATAGCAATACATTGCTTAAGAGCATGCAATACTTCTTTCCTTGCTATTCCAGCCAAACTGCGCACGGCGCGAAAGATGATATGCTTATTGAAATTTGCATGAATGCCTTCATGCCATGATGTGCTGCCCTTGCTTGGCTTCGTTCACACCAGCCTTCTTCTGCACTTTGTCCGGCTACAACACCTAAGTGCATTTGACAGCCGATTTTGTTTGGTGCTCCGCCAACTGGCTTTATTCTGCACACACCTCCGCTAGTAGGAGAAAATAGGACACCCGCCGTTGATCACCAAGTGTTGAAGCTGTGGCTTCAACAAGGTTCCCACAAACACACACAAGAGACTCTCATTGGAGCATTTCTCAGAGACAGAGAAAGAGAGAGACGAAAAGAGAGAGAGACGAAAAGCTGAAAGTGATTTCTTGATTCTTGATTTCTCACACCCACACTCACACTTCTTCCGATTACAAGAAGGCTATGCCTTTTAAAAAGACTCCTAGGCGACTCTTTCCATAACTGACTAACCAATTCTTTAGTGACTCTTCATATTCCAAATGACCCTTCATATTCCAACATAAATGACACTTCTGATGACAACTTGAATGACACTTTTGATGAGACTACTACTGACAATTTTCCGGACAAAAAAGACCCTTCTAATAACACTCTCTACACCACTGTAGTGATAGGATCCATTTAGGAATTTGGTTATGTTTTGTCCCAAGTACCAGGGAAAAGAGTTCCTAGGCCCCTTAGCCGGTGCTTCAAGAAAACTTCAAGATAGTCACATCACTTACACACCCAATATAAAATTGCCTATTTCACAAATTGAGCGATCTTTAAAACAATCTTTTTCTAAAACCATAGTATCACTGATCATAATCCTCTAGAATATCTAGTTTGAATTCTAATTTCCAATCATTCCTTCATCGGTGTACCTATGGCATCATTGGCAACCAGAACGCTCACCACCTGTTCACTCAGGGGCCTTTTCAATAGTTCCTAGCTCATAGTACCCGAAAATATAATCACATAAGAAAAATCCAGATGGACTCTCCGTTGAAGATCAGCAAGATCAGCCAACAGTTCCATATAAAAGAGCCATGGACTCATCCATTGAGAACTAGCAAGGCCAATCAACCAGATCCATGCCTGAGTTTAGAAAACAACTCTAACTCCTTGTTCTATTTTCTTTCCTGATGTACGCGTGGGTATCTTCGGTGACCCAGAGCCCGAGCACCGTATGGTCAGCACCCTCTAGGCTCCTTCGCAGGTCACCTAGCGCTTCACTAATAGGCCACCTCCTTGGTCCCTCATCCACCGTACAGCTCACCATTTAAATCGAACCGAGGCTGGTCAAGACCTCGGCCGACCTTGCTAACGCGAGACATCCTCCATTGACTCTCCGTCAGCTGTTGCAACTTTATCACTTAGGTCTCCACAACCTCATTCATAAGATGGTCAAAATGCTTCCCCAACATTCTTGACATAAAGCAGTCATTTAAAAACAGGTTTCATAAATACAGTTTCTGACAAACTCTCATCTTTCCACATTGTTCCACATCATTCTCATTATTCCACATTCTTCTACATCGATTCACATTGCTTATTCCACATCCAGTCATATGTATTTCCATCGTCTTTCATCCATTCTCATCCAATCACATCATATGACATCTCATCACATCTATCCACATCACATCACGTCACATCCATCCACATCACATCTCATCCATTCACATCTATCCAGGTCCACATCACATCTATCCACGTCACAACATATCCACATCACATCTCATCCATTCATATCCACATCACATCTATCCACGTCACAACATATCCACATCACATCTCATCCATTCATATCCACATCACATCTCATCCATTCATATCACATCACATCCATCTACATCGATTCACATTGCTTATTCCACATCCAGTCATATGTATTTCCATCCAGTCATATGTATTTCCATCGTCTTTCATCCATTCTCATCCAATCACATCATATGACATCTCATCACATCTATCCACATCACATCACGTCACATCCATCCACATCACATCTCATCCATTCACATCTATCCAGGTCCACATCACATCTATCCACGTCACAACATATCCACATCACATCTCATCCATTCATATCCACATCACATCTATCCACGTCACAACATATCCACATCACATCTCATCCATTCATATCCACATCACATCTCATCCATTCATATCACATCACATCCATCTACATTCATTCATATCCACATCACATCTCATCCATTCATATCACATCACATCCATCTACATTCATTCATATCCACATCACATCCACATATCATCACATCACGTTCACATCTATTTACATCACTTCACATCCATTCACATCTACCTAGATCCACATCACATCACATCTCATCTATCCACATCATATCTCATCCATTCATATCTAACCAGATCCACATCACATCTCATCACATCACATTCACATCTCACCACATCCATTCAGATATCATCACATCACATTCACATCCATTTACATCTTATCGCATCCATTCACATCTCATCACATCCACTCACATCTCATCACACCCATTCACATCTCATCACATCCACTCACATCTCATCACATCCACTCATATCTCATCACATCCACTCACATCTCATCACATCCATTCACATCTCATCACTCCCATTCACATCCATTTACATCACATCACATTCATTCACATCTCGTCACATCCATCCTCATCTTATCACATCTCGTTCACATCCATCCACATCACATCACATTCATTCCATCCACATTACATCACATCCACATCTATCCATATCACATCACATTCATTACATCACATCCACATCTATCCATCCATTCACATTCACATCTATCACATCACATCTCATCACATTCATTCACATCCATCCATTCACATCTCATCACATTCATTCACATCCATCCATTCATTCACATCCATCCATTCACATCTCATCACATTCATTCACATCCATCCATTCATTCACATCTCATTACACCCATTCATATATCATCACATTTCATTCTCATCCATTTACATCACATCACATCCATTCACTTATCATCACATCTCATCACACCCATTCACATATCATCACATCTCATCACATTCACATCCACATCCATTTACATCACATCACATCCACATCTCATCACATCCACTCACATCTCATCACATCACATTCACATCTTATCACATCACATTCACATCTCATCTCATCACATCACATTCACATCTCATCTCATCACATCGCATCCATTTACATCCCATCACATCTATTTACATTCATTCAAATCTACATCACATCTTATCACATCCATCCACATCACAGCACATCTCATTCTCATCCACTCACATCCATCCAATCACTTAGTACAGTTTCTCTACTCTTGATACTGATAGGACTTTTCTAAGTTTTTGCCAATTTCTTGGTCTAGTTAAAGGTACTTTTTCTTGATCCCATTAAATCTAAGTATCAGAGTGTTGTTGAAGGTTTAAAAAGGAAAAATAAACCTTATCAGAATTGAATAGTAAAAGCTCAAAAAGAGAATTTACGTATTGTATTTTCATTCCTTAAGCTTCATTAATGAGAACTAATTCTAAACTTCCATTTACTCATTAGATCCTTGATCCTTCCAAGGATTCCAGATTCCCTTTTTGAATAAGAATTATCTACCTTCCAAGGATTTCAGATTTCCTTTTCTGAATAAGAATTATCTAAGTTTTCTCGATGGATATTTTCACATTCTTTCTCAAATTTCTCAATTAAGATATATCCAATATTCTTCTTTTTGAATAAAAGATTCATGGGATTTACAAAAATCAATTTTACCCGTATTACTCAATAAAAATAATAATACTTAAAATTTCGCTTTTGATAAATACTCATAATTTGAATTATAACCAAAATTCCTCTTAACATTTAATTGTTTGGATCTCGAATATCATGGAAATTCCTCTTTTTGCATAAAAATAAATTTACAAAAATTCTTCTTTTCTCTTAATTAAATATTTATGCATAAATACTAAAAATTTATTTTCCATGAATATGATGAAAATCATTCTTTTTGCATAGGATGTCTAATCCTAGAATATGGTAGGAAGTCTTCTTTTAGCATTATGCATAAAAATAAGATATGTATTATTTTTTGAAAAATTTGCCATAGCTTCGCTGCTATTACTGATAATTCTCAATTTTTTCTAAAAGAATAAAAGCTTGTAAAATGAAAATATGATAGTAGTTCCTCTTTTATGCTTAAAATCAAACTATGAATTTAAATCATAATTTTTACCATAATTTGTTTTCTAATTAATCCTACCACACTGTTTGACATAAATAAACATGTTGCTTAATTAGGGTCCTTTCACAAGGTTCGTTAAATTATCCTCTTTTCATAGAATAATAATGCTAAAGACAAGATATATATACATATATAAAGTTTATACAAGAATATATATATATATATATATATATATATATATATAAAGTCTATATAAGAATCAATTCCATGCAAGCCAAATCGACTGTAAGATTCCTCCCTCTAGCTTTTGAGGTGTGTAGGTGTAAGAACCTCCTCTTCTCATTTTATAATTATTCCCCTCTCAGAAATAAAAGAAAGATCCTGTTTTACCCTGTTTTGGCTTGGAGAGAGAAAATGTCTAGAGGGAGGTAATTCAAAATTGAGATATTTTTGGATATAAAAATCATCCTAGTGTCTAAAATGATTTCCCTTGAAACAGAAATTAAAAAAGAACTTTCCAATGTGCAATTGGAATTAATTAAAAATAGGTATAAAGGACCTTAGCCTAAGGGTCCAGATTTTCAGAATTTTTGAATTATGCTCCAATTAAGGTTCTCATGGACCAATAAGATTACTCCAAATGTAGAGAGGAGATAAATTGAAGAATAAAAGAAAAACCCCCAAAAATGAGTAAATGCTCACATAAGATGAAGAGTTGAGTGAGTACAAGGTTTATTAGTTAAAAATTAAGAGATATTTATTAGTACAAGGTTTATTAGTTAAAAATTAAGAGATATTTAGAGGAAATGATGCATTTTTGACACCTCAGTGTGGGGATCTCCCCTCATGAAGGAGGTTCCTATTTCACGTGTGGAGGAGTTTTAAACTCAAAAATAATGAGATATTTTCATCTCTCCTCTCTCCTATTTCAACTAGATCGAAAAAGTAAGCTAAATTGACACAAAAATGGTCAAAAATTGACCAAACTGATCTGGAAAATTCTAGAATCAGTTTGCTTGGTTAGAAGCTCACTTTTTCCTATAAATAGAAGCCTCCCCATTTGTAAAAGCTTAATAGTGTTTATGCATTGTTACTCTACTCCTACCCAGAGCCATTTACATTGAATTTTCTTGATAATTCAATTGTTTTTGGCTTAGTCCTCTCCAAAGTAATTGGTGGCCACTCTTGCTTCAAACAAGAGTAGAACCCTCAATCCCTCAAGCCAAAGAAAAGCTTACAACTCCATGTAAGCTAAATTTTTCTTACTTTTTAATTTTAAATCTATGGTTTTCTTGATTTTCTTGTTTTATAGTTGATTGAAGTAAATTCTAATGCTATGTCTTGATGAAAAGGTCACCCCCTTGTTTTCTTTACATTCCAGCCTTTCTTTATCCTAGAATGATTAACAAAAAGATTAATTAAATTTTTCTTAGTGTTTACTCTTGGAAATTGAAAATTGTGTAGATTAGAGTCCTATACATCTGATTGGGGTTAATTTAAGTTGAAAATAGAATGATAAAAATGAGAAATGGTCAGCCATACAAAGGAGGTTATGGTAAAATTTTCTAGAATTTTGTGGAAAAGAAAGTTTATTTTATGTTACTCCAAAAGAGAAATTCCCACCGTTTGTGCATTCTAAAAGAAATATTCTAATTACTCCATGTACATATTCACCTATGAATATGCATGGATATCATTGATATTAATTTATTAAAATTGATTTCTATGCATAGAAAGATGCATAATGGATATTGTTTTATTATAAATGTGTTATTTTCATTAAATTTAATTTATATGCATAAAAAGATGCATAATAGAAATTCTTTTTTTTATAAAAGTATTATTTTCATTAAATTTAATTTCTATGCATAGAAAGATGCATAATGAAATTTTTTTATTATAAAAGTGTTATTTTTATTAAAATTGATTTTATGCATAGAAAGATGTATAAAGGATTTATTTTTATTTCAAAAGTGTTATTCTCATTAAAATTGATTTTATGCATAGAAAGATGCATAAAGGATTTATTTTTATTTCAAAAGCATTATTCTCATTAAAATTTAATTTCTATGCATAGAAAGATCCATAATGAAAATTTTTATCATAAAAGTGTTGTTTTCATTGAATTTAATTTCTATGCATAGAAAGATGCATAATGGAAATATTTTTATTATAAAAGTGTTGTATTCATTGAATTTATTTTCTATGCATAGAAAGATGCATAATGGATTTTTTTAAATTATAAAAGTGTTATTTTCATTGAATTTAAAATTTTATGCATAGAAAGATGCATAAAGGATTTATTTTTATTTCAAAAGTGTTATTCTCGTTAAAATCGATTTTATGCATAGAAAGATGCATAAAGGATTTATTTTTATTTCAAAAGTGTTATTCTCATTAAAGTTGATTTTTATGTATAAATAGATGCATAAAGAATTTTTATATCAAAATTAGAATTCTCTTAAATTCTATGTTTACTGAAATGATGTGAATCAGATAAATGTGAATAGAGGTGAGTGGATGTATGTGAAATAATGGATGTGAAAGAATGTGATGTGGATGTGTATGTGAAAGAATGCGATGTGATAAAAAGAGATGCAATGTGACATGAATATATGTGGATGTGAAGTAATAGATATGAATGTATGAATAGATGTGGGTAGTCGTACAAGTGAACGATTGGATGGATGTGTATGAATGAGATATGATGTGGATAGAAGTGATGTGATATGAATGAGATATGATGTGGATAGAAGTAATGTGATATAATGTGGATAGAATGTATGTGATGGGATGGTTATGAGAATGTATGTGGTGGGATGGTTATGAGAATGTATGTGGTGGGTATGAGTGAACGAATGTGATGGATATGAATGAATGTGATGTGATGGGTGTAAATGGATGTGATGGAAATGGATGTGATGGACGTGAATTGATGTGATGTCATGTGAATCAGGATGTGAATGAATGAGATGTGATGTCATGTGAATCGGGATGTGAATGAATGAGATGTGATGTCATGTGAATCGGGATGTGAATGAATGAGATGTGATGTAAATTGGGATAGATGTGATATGTGATGTGAATGATTATGATGTGATGAGAATGGGAATATAGATGAAATAAATGAGGATTGATGTGGAACAATGTGGAAAGACGAGAATTCGCTATAGAAACTGTATTTATGACCTGTTTTTAAAATGACTGTTTTAAAATGACCTATTTTTAAAATGACTGTTTTAAAATGACCTGTTTTTAAAATGACTATTTTATGTCAAGAATGCTGGGAAAGCATGGGGAGAGAGAGAGAGAGAGAGAGAGAGAGAGAGAGAGAGAGAGAGAGAGAGAGAGAGAGAGAAGGGTTAAGGACACCCTCTCCTCTCACAAGGGTGGGGCGATTGAGAATGGGCTTATCTGAGAGATGGCGGACTAGAGGGTGCTGAGAGGAAGACTACAAGGGACGGTTGCAGGTACAAGAAGTACAGCGTGTAGGCGTAGAGTGGTGGTACAGGTTGGTAGTACGGCCTTGTGCAGGGTGGTGTAGCCTAGGGGTGTACTCTACGCAATGAGCTACTGGCCATGGAGCATCCCGAGGGTTTATATAGGTGTAGGGTATGGTTGCACTACTGAGCAAAGTATAGGTAAAAGGGACAGTGTACCATCAAAGTGTACCCGTCTCACTGGTCTGCATGAGCCTGGGGAAAGGTATGGTGGTGGTGCACAGGCAAAGGTGTGGCACGCATGTACTCTTTTGGGAGGCAGCATGGATGTCCACATGGCGGTACGTGTGGACCATATAATAGGTGGTCGGCCTTTGGTCCTTACCACGGCCATTATACGGGCGCCCTAGTGAGTGTGTAGGGTCCTTTTTGGGGTGGGTCCCCAAATTTGGGACACGCGCCTCGATTTACGTGCCGGAGCGCCCGGGGGCGAACATGTTTTTTCAACAAAAATGTCTGGGATGTTCCCCTGGTCATTGGGGTATAGACCTTCCATCAATCGGATGCCCGGTCATGCATTTATAAGGTTCAAAGGTCGTCATTTTTTAAAACTAAAAATAATTAAAATTCGTGTATAAGGTTGATCCGATGTCCGTTTTGGATGCTATAAAATCCTATTACAGGGTAAAATCATGCACAGATTCCAAATTTGGACTCGAAATTTGAAGATTATAAGTGGAAATGTCTCCTTTAATAAAATCATTGATTTTTACACCGTAAAAACTTATAAATTCATCTATTAGAGGGAAATTTTTTTAATTAATGAAGATGGGCATATTACATTCTTCTCCCCTTAAAGAAATTGAGATGTCCCAATATGATACATTGATAGGCACAAACTTAGCATATATTCACCACTTGTTTTACTATGATGAGGGTATCAGTATATGTACACATCATCTAGCATGGTGTGAGCTTCCACTTGTTACACTCCAATGAGCATGGCACATCAGTTGCATAAACCACTTGTTTCACTTTGTCTGTGTGCAGTTGTTAAGCATAGTCCACTTGTTTCACTTGACCACAATACAATTGTCAAGCATGGCACTACTTTTTACACTTTAACATCATACACCCATCAAGCATGGTCTCAAGCTATGCCAATACCACTAGGTAATCAATATTTAATCTGGAGTCACCCACGATACCAATTCACTAGGATGGCACACGTGTCCGGGCATCCCCGTACAACTAAAGGATGGACATTATGTAACATCCCTCCTACTTGGATAAGCAACTGACCTCAAATGCTTTTTGCTTATGCAAGCAAAAGGAGATCAATTGTCATATACTATATAAATTCAAGTATGTTCCCTAACAAAATACATTATACCAAGGACTTGTATGTGTAATAAATTATAGTGTCCCATATCACCAAAAATTATCCCACACAGATGTAGACATAAATCTCGTTTCCCATACCACAAGATTAATACATAGTGAAAAATTCATAAAGTATAATTCAAGATGGAAGGGCCAATTCCTTCAAGAAATTCTACTTTTGATGCATAAAAACTCTCCATGAGTTTACCAAAAAAGTGTTAAATAATCAAATGCAACAAATATGTTACCTCAAGAGTCTGAGCAGTCGTGGTATTCTTCTTCTTCATCTTCATCGATCATATTCAGTTCTAATGAAATAAAATTTGACCTCCGTGGACAATTTGATGCGACGTGTCCAATTTTGTTACACCTGTAACACTTCTTGGAATCATGTTTATTTGTTTTTTTTAATTATCTATCTTAGTGTTAATACTTGTGTTATGGTCATGTGAAGAGATGTGTTAAATGCTTTTGGAGAGGTTTTAGGGTCGAAAGATGTTGATGCCGAGGTTTGAGGATTCATTGTTTTCTTAGAAAAATCATTTTTCTTTTCACAATTCAAAGCTAAGACTCGACAACGATGGTCTACCCTCAGACAGCTTAACACAAAAAATGTATCAACTTATGTGGACAGGTTTTGACAAGCTTTATTACAAATCCAGGTAATCAAGAAGGTTCGCACCAAGGATCAAAGAAGAAATTTTGTAGCAGGTTTGAAATCTACAATTGAATTTATGAGTTTTTATGGTGTAAAAATCAGTGATTTTATTGAACGAGCCATTTTCACTTAGAATCTTGAAATTTTGAGTCCAAATTTGGAATCTGCACGTGATTTTACCCTAATGTAGGATTTTACCCTAATGTAAGAATCTGCGGGTGTTTCTTTGCCCCCCAGGCGCTTCGGCATGCAAATCGAGGTCGATGTCCCAAATTTGGGGACCCCACCCCAAAAAGGACCGTACTACACACTCACCAGGGCGCCCGTACAATGGCCGCGTGTCAGGCTAAAATCTGAAAGGTGTTTTGGGTCTGTGTACATATGGTGTGCGTGGTTTACGAATAAGCTTTGCCCTGAATGCCCTGGCAAATGTACAGGTCGGGTGGTTTTATGGTTTTTTTTACACGAGCTAATGGTGATGCCTGCACGTGAAGGTGTTACGGGAACCCCGATGTGATGATTCTGGATGCAAAGATGGTGCTCCATTTTTAGCAAGCGTGTGCTGAGGTTGGCGGAGTATGGGCAAATGTCGTGTTTGGTAATTATGATGCTGATGAAGGCTGTGGATAGCTCTTGTTTAGGAAAGGTTATGGGCGCCGTATATCAAGGGAAAGCAAGGTATTAAGGTTGTGATGGTAGCCATTAGTGAGGCTTTGGAAAAAAAATAAAAAATTTATCTGTTATGTGGCCACCCTATAAATGACCACGTTGAGGCCTTATGGGCTGCCAGCTCGTTGTCTAGAAGGTGGCGAAGGCGCGAAGAAGGAAAGGTGACAGCCAGAAGTAGCTGCCAGGTTGAGGAGGGTTCTGGAGTGCAGAGGCTGGAACGCTGCAGAGCTGCAGGCGCTAAGGGTGAGCGTCCAGGTGCGAAGGGCTGGTCTCGTGGCTATGCAATGCTAGAGGTGAAGAGCTGCAGGTTCTAGCTGGTGGAAGCCGACGTGCTGGCGTCAAAGGTGGCGGGTATTGAGACTGCCTTGAAGAGGCGCTGCAGGCGGAGCCAGACATGAAGCTAGCCAAGGGTGCTTGAAGGTCGTGATTGCTGAGGCGCTGCAGAGAAGGTCGACGAGTAGAAGGAAGGCTGGCGCAGAGGCATAGCCTACGGTGTTGGAGGACGCCTGGCGAAGAACTGCATAGAGGGTTGCTGGTGGGGCGACTAAGACGTCAGCGTACAGGAGGCGCTCGAGAGACAGCAGGCACAAGGTGACAGCCCGGGTGATCATGAGTCTGCACAGGCACTGTGGCGGCCTTGGTGGGTGTGAAGAGCCTGGCGGGTACTATTGCAGCCAGAGGGAGGCGAGTTGAGAGGCAAGGCAAGGTGGCCGCCGCACAGTAGAGGGCTCTGGTGAGTAGGTAAAAGCAAAGAAAAAGAAGGCGTGGTAGCGGCCTTGGGCGAGAGAGAAGGCTGGCGCAGAGGCACAGCAGAGGAGATGCTGCGGGGATAGGCAGAGTGGAGGCCTTGTGAGAGAGTGATCGCCTCGTTATGGTGAAGGAGCTCTGGTGAGCTACAGATAGAAACAAAGAGAGTTGCCGCCTTGCAATAGAGGTGCTGGGGCAGCTCTGGTGATTCTGAAGAGAGCTGGATGCAGGCAAAGCGAAGGCTCTGGTGTGGGCCTTATGTGATGTGGCTTGGGCTGGATACAAGAGAAAGAGGGAGCTGCACTGTGAAGAGCGAGAGGAGCTGACGAGCTACAAGGCTCTGGTGGTTGGCAAAGCTGCTGGTCACGACACACAGAGAGGAGTAGAAGGTTAGCTGGTGTGGGCGCCTTCTGAAGAGAGGAGTAGCTGGTTTTGTGTGGGCTATGATTGCACGCAGAGAGTGGATGCTGACCAGAGAGAGAGCCTTGGTTTTTTGTGTGTGTTGGCTGGAGTGTAGAGGTGCTGATGTGTGGGTTGGAGACAGTGGGGCTCGCCTATGACACTTGGCAGGCAGCAGAGTAGCCGAGCTACAGAGGAAGTGAAGAAGGGTTGTTGGTGGGGCACCCTCTGGAGAGTGCAGAGACCGAGAGACAGAGGCTTGGTTGTCAGACGCAAGGGTGTATTCCCTTGGCAGTGGCCAGAGTCCTGGTCTTTGGTGTATTTGCTGAGTTTGTTGAAATGTGGATGGTGCTGTGTATCTTTTAACTGAATGATCATCTGTTTATTGGGGTTTTGAGCTGTTCTTTAAGGTGTGGGTGGGTGGTGAATTGTGAGAGAGTGTTCCAGCCGGTGGGCTGGTGGTGCCTCCGTTCGTGTGTTGTATTCCAAGTTTGCGAGGTGGAGGGCTATAGAGGCAGGTTCTTTTTTCTTTTTTTTCACCTCACACCGCGCAAAGGCTGACCACCCATTGTATGGTCCACACATACCGCTATGTGGAAATCCATGCTACCTCTGACCAAAAGGGTACATGTGTACCACACCTTTGCCTATGCACCACCACCATACTTTTTCGCAGGCTCATGAAGACCAGTGTGACTGGTACATTTTGATGGTACACCATCCTTTCATCGGCACGCAACCGTACCCTGCAACTTTGTTCAGCACCCGCAAGCGTACCCTGCAACTATATAAACCCTCGGATACTCCATGGCCACCAGCAACTAATTGCGTAGAGTACACCTCTAAGCTACACACTGCAAAAGGTCGTACCGCTAGCCCGCACCGCCACTCTGTGCCTGCACACTATACTTGCTGTACACCAAGCCGTCCCTTGCAGAGCCTTCCTCTCAGCACCCCCTATTCAGCCATCTCTTAGATAAGTCCATTGTCCTTAACTCTTCTCCCCTCCCCCATGTGAAGAGACTTACAGCCGTCACCCTCTACAAGCAAAACGACATCTCACAATCCCCCCCTTCCCCCTAGACTTTAGCAAGAAGTTTTTGAGCTTAGAGGAGGTTTACACGTTGCGGTTTTTTGCTCATAGAGTGAGCAAACGATCTCGGAATCGAGATCCGACTGAAGCACTGCGATCGCAACATCAAGCACTACGACGCGGTGATCAAGATGGTCCCATCCCAAAAATGCCAAAATGTCACCTCGGGAGAAGCACGCAACAATGAGATTAGAGAAAATGCTCCTAATGCGGCTCCAACCCTCCCGTTTTCCAAGCTCCACAAAGGGAATGATGGTCAGTCGGACAGCGTCGTTAGCAAAGCTCGAGATCGGGCTTATAGGTATATATTTTATTATATTTTTGATGAATTAATGATCTTATAAAAATATATTTAATTTAATTTGTGTAGGATTCAGTTTAATGGAATATGTAAGTGGGCACAAGATTAATGTATAGGTGTAACATAGGGTAATTGATCATAATTTGGGCAACTACTAATCTTGATTCCTAGAGAGACAATGCTTTTTTCCTCATCCATGCAAGGCACAGCCAACCACTGGCCTAGTCTTCTATAATAGAGTTGCCCGAGAACCTATTTATCTAGCGTAGGGCTTTCACTTAATCTGTTGGAAAGCTACCCAACTAATTGGGTCCACCTATCCGTAGGATGGTGCCGTTCGTCGGGGCATTCCACCCTCCCACTTTCCACCCTACTCACGCGTCAATTTATTTTCTAATTAATCCTACCACATTGTTTAACATAAATAAACATGTTCCTTAATTAAGGCCCTTTCACAAGGTTCGTTAAAACAATCTCTTTCCACAGTGTAATAATGCTAAAGACAAGATATATATACAAAAAAAGTTTATACAAGAATCAATTCCACACAAGCCAAATAGGCTCTCTTATTCTTTTCCTTTATACTTCCAATGTTCTAGAATTCGGCCTTCCAGTCCTTGCATGCTGGGCCAAACCCTACAGGACCATACACCTCGTCCTCGATCGAGCGCGGCGAGGACTCAAGCCGACTTGTCGCCCTCTCAGGCTCCGTCACTCGATCCTCCCAACCCTCAGAGGGATGTCTACGCGCTAGGGTGGGCTTATTCACCGTGCTAGCCTGGGACCTGAGAACTAGATAGCATCACAATCACTCGCCTCAATCGGCGAACATCATTTTCCCAATGGTATGAGGGATACCATGGGCTGATCCTGGGCTTTGCTAATGACGCCGCTCGGCTACACAAGCACAGAAATGGAGTTCGCGTCGAAGCTAGGAGAAAAGAAATGCTTGTACTCTTTCTTTTAAAGATAGCAATTTCAATACAAACCATTGATTACAAAATACAACATCACTTCAAATAATAGCTTCATAGAATTTCTAGCATTTTTCAATGGAAAAAATTGCATCTTCTTTCTTGATTTATTAATATACTAATATTAAAGAATAATTTAAAACTCTTTTTAAATGATAACCAAGCTAACCTGGCCAACGTTCCCTTGTGGAGCTTGCAAACAGGAGAGTTGAAGCCATATTAGGAGCTGTTGGAAATATCACCCAAATCCATTCAAAGGTTGAAAGGGGGTATATTACCTTGATTACTTTACTCAAGATTCATCCTCAAATGGGCGCCAATTTCAAATATAGCCTAGAGGGCATCTTGTTCATTTATGGCAAACCCACATGGGGGGAGATGGCATCTTATGCTTGTAAGACATCATAGGTGATGTCATGAGGTCATGTACTACTTGCCTATATAAGAGGCTCTTGCTAATGAAGAGAAAAACTCGTGTGTTTCTATGTTTATGCCTAAACCATGTTTCATTAGCATCTCCTAATCCACTCATAATCTTGCTTCTAACCATGACCTAACCATGACCATAGCCATGTTTGATCCTCCTTAGCTTTGCTAATCCACTCGCTAAACCAAGAATTGGTATTAGAGCCTAGGATTAACATTATCCAAATCTTACTCATTAGGGATTAATTAGCACCTCATTAGCTTAAGCATATCTTATCCTCTCCTCTTATCTAGCCTGAAAGATAGGCAGTCCATGGAGTATCAAGATCTCATCGCCCAATTCAAGACTCATCACAAGCGCTCAGCCAAGCATTCTCAACACAAAGACAAAGCTGCTGTGACGGGCGGAATTAGCCAAAGAGTGCCCAGAGCCAACGGCATTGCTGCAGAGACCTGCACCTTTTTATTTGGGGGAAAACGCTGCCCCATCGCCATTGCTTCGCCAATCTCTAATTCCTCAGAGCCTCGAGGGTTTTCATAGGCTGCGAACACGCTTATCTAGTCAGATTTGCAAATGGTTGCATGGTTTGGTGGCTGTAGGACTGACAAAGCTTCTGGAGCTTCATCTCTTAATAGTAAATGAATGAGTGATTATTCCACTTAATCACCAATGTTTTGTGCTTAAATTAGTCTCAAATCATTGATATTGAAAGTGCTTAAAGCATTAGGTGCTTGGACCTAGGCTTCTACTTCCTTCAAGTACTCCAAGTGACCCAATTTTTAGAAATTATTTTGAAAGCATTTATCACATTGGTCACCATATACTTGATGATATTACTATATTGTGATGATGTTATTGTTTACATCATTTTTTGAATCACAATGACTGAACCATCTGATGCTGAATCATCAAATATTCAACATTTGAAGTCTAAGAAGAAAAGCAAAAAGCCGAGGAGACGGGTAAGAAACAATGTCTACAACTCAAGAGAAAACAATGTTTCAGGAGGGCATGACTGGTCTGAATTTTTCATAAATAACCTTCATCTATTTGGTGAAGGTATCTAATCTTGTAAAAGCATTAGACACTGCCCTTGAGTGATACTCAAGTGGTAAGACCTTGCTTTATCATCATGTCTACATCCTCATTTCATGTTGATAAGTTTAATGGGGTAGGCTTTCATACCTGGCAAGTTAGAGTAAGATTTATTCTCATGAAGAAAGGACTGTGGGGAGTTGCTAGTGGAAAGGAGAAAAAACCTACCACTAGAGATGGTGATCAAGGATGGTTACCTAGGGATGAGAAAGCTTTTGCCATAATTGCATTAGGTCTAAGTGACAACTACATACATCATATCTCTAATGCAAATAACTCCGCTGAAGCATGGGAAATCCTAGAGAAATTATTTGGGGCAAAAGGGAAGCATTCCAAGATAGGGCTAAAAATCTAATTTTTTAAACTTGAAATGAAAGCTTCTAAGTCTTTACCTTCTCATCTTAATTATATGAAAAGCCTAATGTCACAACTTGCAACAATAGGAGCACCAATAGATGAGGAAGATGCCATTGCAGTTTTATTGAAAAGCATGCCTTATGATGAATATGGACATTTAGTGTCAACTCTCATGAATCTTCCGGATCCTACTTTAGAAGCCATTGAAGCTACACTCCTTGAGGAGTACAAGAAGAAGCAAGAGAAGATAGGGATAGTTGAAGGGGCATACTTCTCCAACAACAAGTCACACTTCAAGAAGAAGAACTTCATCGACACAAAAGGAAAGAAGAAGACTTGTGGATTCTGCGGCAAGGACAATCATATTGAAGAAAATTGTTTCTTCAAACAAAAGGCACAAAAGGCATTCCTCGCAAGTCAAGACAAAGAAGAGCTTCAAGAAGAGGCCAATTTTATCGAAGATGAATGGGCCTTTTGAGTAAAATCAAGGGATAGCCCATACCATGTTTAAAAACCTCTCCATCCTAAGAAGAGCTTCAAGAAGAGGCCTCCGAAGAGGCCAATTTTATCGAAGATGAATGGGCCTTTTGAGTAAAATCAAGGCCCTAGCCCATAGTACCATGTTTAAAAACCTCTCCATCCTAAACATAACTATCTCATTGTAAGCTTTACTATGGTATTCTAGCATCATCCATCATTGCTAGCATTGTAAACCTAACTGGAATAAGACCTACGGGCACCAGCATGGTCATCATAACTAGTTTTTGTATGTTGTAACTAGAGCCTAGAATTGCCATCATAAAGGTAGCATTGTCATGGATTTGGTTGAAGGAGGGTTTGTTGGAAATATCACCCAAATCCATTCAAAGGTTGAAAGGGGATATATTACCTTGATTACTTTACTCAAGATTCATCCTCAAATGGGTGCCTATTTCAAATATAGCCTAGAGGGCATCTTGTTCATTTATGGCAAACCCACATGGGGGGAGATGGCATCTTATGCTTGTAAGACATCATAGGTGATGTCATGAGGTCATGTACTACTTGCCTATATAAGAGGCTCTTTCTAATGAAGAGAACAACTCGTGTGTTTCTATGTTTATGCCTAAATCATGTTTCATTAGCATCTCCTAATCCACTCATAATCTTGCTTCTAACCATGACCTAACCATGACCATAGCCATGTTTGATCCTCCTTAGCTTTGCTAATCCACTCACTAAACCAAGAGGAGCATCTTCTCTAATTTCATTGTTGTGTGCTTCTCTCGAGGTGACATTTTGGCGTTTCCAGGATGGGGCCATTTTAATCACCACCTCGTAGTGATCGACACTGCGATCACAGCGCTTCACTCAGATCTTGATTCCGAGATTGTTTGCTCAGTCTACGAGTAAAGAACCTCCTCTAAGCTCAAAAACCTCTTCCTAAAGTCTACACAAAATGGGGGGGGGGGATTGTGAGATGTCCTAAAGGCAAAAATGTTTTGCTTGCAGAGGGTGAGGACTGTAAGTCTCTTCACATGGAGGGGGGTGGGGAGAAGGGTTGACACCCTCTCCTCACAAGGGTGGGGTGATTGAGAATGGGATTATCTACCACTTAAAATCCTCAATCTTGTAGATCAAAAGAGTGGGTAGATACTGAGACATTAGTAGAATGTGGTGGTTAGTAAAAATTGCAAATCAAATGGTTGGATTTTTAATGATCTCTTTTTCAAAATTCTTCCAGACTATCAGAAGGCCTGCAAATATTAATAATCTTTCCATAGAACAATTTTTGTCTGGAATTTACTTCATCTATCGAACTAAACAGAAATTGAGTCTCAATTAACGGATCCATCAGTCCAGCCTAACCCCATCCAGTCCCATGGGTTATAGCCAACCGCCCAACCACTGTAGTGATGGGATCCAATTAGGAATTTGGTTAGGTTTTATCCCGGGTACCAGGGAAAAGAGTTCCCAACCCCCCTAGCTGGATGTTCATGCAACATAAAACTAGTCACACCACTTACACACCCAATATGAAATTGCCTTTTTCTCAGCATTAGCTATCTTTAAAACAATCCTTTAATGAAACCATTGTGTCATTGATGTAAGATCCCTGTTCCCACCGAGCAACGGATTCGGGGTACTGGCAGCGGAAGTAGCGCTTCTCGCGTGGGACAGGGGTCCCACACTCGGGGCCTCACCCACGGATATCCGGATAAGAGACTAATCCGTCGGTTGTTCCAAAACCGAACCCGGAAAAACTTCCTTTACCGGAAAGCACGGGCGATTCCACCAGGATAACTTTTTACTCTAACGTAGTCAAGATCATTTCTGATCGAGATGATCCGATTACATCTATAAGGTACTTAGTCAGTTCAAGGAAGAAACTTGCACTTGGATCATTGGGATCAACGCTTTTTTCCCCATTCAAGAGGCACAGCCGTTGATTCCTATCCATAGAACAGTTACTGTCCGGGATTTTTTTTTTTCTATCGTAAAAACAAAAGTTTGAGTCTCGGTTTACGGATCCATCAGTCCAGCCTAACCCCATCCAATCCCATGGGTTAGCCAACCGCCCAACCACTGTAGTGATGGGATCCAATTAAAAATTTGGTTAGGTTTTGTCCCGGGTACCAAGGAAAAGAGTTCCAAGGCCCCCTAGCCGGATGTTCATGCAAAATAAAACTAGTCACACCACTCACACACCCAATATGAAATTGCCTTTTTTTCAACCAGATTCAACCAGTTTAAAACAATCCTTTAATAAAACCATAGTATCATTGATCACCATCTTCCAATTTATCCAATTGATTCTTAATTTCCCATCATTCCTTCATCAGAGTATCTATGGCATCATTGGCAACTAGAACGCTCAGGAGCCGTTTCGATAGTTCCTAGCCCATAATACTTGGCAATATAACCACTTAACAAGATGGACTCTCGTTGAAGATCAGCAAGATCAACCAACAGATCCATATAAGGAGCCATGGACTCATCCATTGAAGACCAGCAAGGTCAATCAACCAGATCCATGCTCGATTTCAGAAAACAACTCCAACTCTGTTCCAATATCTTCCTCGACGCACGCGTGGGTATCCTAGGCAACCCAGAGCCCGAGCACCGTATGGTCAGCACCCTCTAGGATCCTTCGCAGGTAACCTAGCGCTTCACGCATAGGCCGCTTCCTTGGCCCCTCATCCACCGTACCGGAAGCTCACCATTTTAATCGCACCGAGGCTGGTCAAGACCTCGGCCGACCTTGCTACGCGAGACGTCCTTCATTGACTCCCCGTCAGCAGTTGCAACTTTACCATCACGACTTTAATCACAAGACGGTCAAAATGCTCCCCCCAGCATTCTTGACATAAAACAATCATTTACAAACAGCATTTACAAACAGTATTTACAAACAATTTACAACACAATTTCTATTTTAACTTTCATTTTTCCACATTATCCTTCATCAATCTACATTACTTATTCCATATTCCATTTATATGTATACTCATCCCATCACATCATTTCTATCTCATCACTTCAGATTCCCTCACATCGCATATCGTATATTCACATCCATACATCCACATCTATATGCGTACATTCACATCTACATGCATACATCTACATCTCTATGCATACATCCACATCCACATTCACATTCACCTCCATACATCTACATCTACATGCATACATCCACATCTCCATTCACATCTACATCTACATGCATCCATCCACCTCCACATCCACATCTACATCTATACATCTACATCTACATGCATACATCCATATCTCCATTCCCATCTACATCTATACATCTACATCTACATGCATCCATCTACCTCCACATCCACATCTACATCTATACATCTACATCTACATGTATACATCCACCTCCACATCCACATCTGTATCTATACATCTACATCTACATGTATACATCCACATCCACATCTATACATCTACATCTACATGCATACATCCACATCTCCATTCACATCTACATCTATACATCTACATCTACATGCATCCATCCACCTCCACATCCACATCTACATCTATACATCTACATCTACATGCAAACATCCACATCTCCATGCATAATAAAATTCTTTTAATTAATCTAGGATGATAGTTCCTAGAATATGGTAGGAAGTCCTCTTTTTATGCTTTGAATGAATTTATTTTATGCGTAATTTCTATAAAAATTTTGCCATAGCTCCGCTACTATGACTGATAAATCTCAATTTTTTTCTAAGGGATAAAGCTCATTATTAAAGAAATAATTAGAATGGTCTCTAATTGGATCATCAATCCATAATGGTCTCTAATTGGATCATTAAGAAAACAATTAGAATGGTCTCTAATTGGGTCATCAATCCATAATGGATTGAATCATCAATGTGCATAAACTAAAAGCATAGCAAAAAGCCATTAATTTGGCCTCAAGCATAGCTTAATCTTGGATTAAGGAAAAGCTTTATGAAAAACTTCATTTGGATTGAGAATGGGTCATGAGTATGACCATTTCTTGAGTGAGAGAGAGAAATTATAAAAACCATTAGAATTTAAATATAAGTGGAAATTAACTTCTATAGCATTTATTAAATTATGTAACTCTTCACTACTATTCACCAATTAACTTCATTAGCATTTAAAAAAAACCATACCAATTAAACTTCTCAAGCTTGAGAGGGGTTGAGAAGAGAGAATCATTGAGAAATCATAGAAAAGATCGAAATTCAATATACTTACCTTATGATTTGCTTGATTCTTTATTCACGGTAGAGGCCCCCAACCAATCAATTGGTTTAGTATGTTGATGGAGCCACCAATGGAGATTGAAGAAAGAGAGAGGTATCAAAAACTAGTGAATTATTAAAGAATTCACAGTTCTTGGCTTAGGTAGAGTAGAGTAACAAGGCATAAGACACTATATATTTTAGCTTAGGTGGAGTAGAGTAACAAAGCATAAGACTCTATCTAATTTGGCTTAGGTGGAGTAGAGTAACAAAGCATAAGAGACTATATATTTTGGCTTAGGTGGAGTAGAGTAACAAAGCATAAGAGACTATATATTTTGGCTTAGGTGGAGTAGAGTAACAAAGCATAAGAGACTATGTATTTTGGCTTAGGTGGAGTAGAGTAACAAAGCATAAGAGACTATGTTTTTTTCAACAAGGGGAGGCTTCTATTTATAGGAAAATTTGAGCTCCTAACCAAACAAACTGATTCTAGAATTTTCTAAGTCAGTTTGGTCACTTTTTGACCATTTTTAGGTCAGTTAAGCTAACTTTCTGGAACTAGACTTGAATGAGGAGAGAGGAGAGATGAAATATCTCAATTTTTATGAGTTTAAAACTCATTCAAGCATGTGAAATATGCACCTCCTTTAAAGAATTCCCCTTCCTCACATATGTGTCAAAATTGTATTGCTCATAGTTTTTTACTAATAAACCTTGTACATTTTCAACTCTTCATCTTATGTGAAATATGCACCTCCTTTAAAGAACTCCTCTTCCTTACATATGTGTCATAGTTTTTTTTACTAATAAGCCTTGTACATTTTCAACTCTTCATCTTATGTGAAATATGCACCTCCTTTAAAGAACTCCCCTTCCTTACATATGTGTTTATTTACTAATAAACCTTGTACATTTTCAACTCTTCATCTTATGTGAAATATGCACCTCCTTTAAAGAACTCCCCTTCCTTACATATGTGTTTATTTACTAATAAACCTTGTACATTTTCAACTCTTCATCTTATGTGAGCATTTACTCATTTTTGGGTATCTTCTTTTATAATTTGGATTTATCTCCTCCCTACACATGGATTGATGCTATTGGCCCATAGGAACCTTAATTGGACCATAGTCTAAAGATTTCTGAAAATCTAGACCCTTAGGCTAAGGTTCTTTATACCTATTTCCATATAATTCCAATTGCACATTGGAAAATTCTTTTTAAATTTCTGTTTCAGGGGAACTCATCTGAATTATAAGAGATATTTTTCTATCCAAAAATATTCAAAATTTGAATATTCTCTCTCTAGAATATTTTCTCTCTCTAGGTTAAAACAGCCACAAACAAGATCTCTTATATTTCAGAAAAGGAATTGATTACAGGGGAATATACTAGACATCAAAAAGGGGTTGGGGGAGGAATCTTACATTCTACCCCACTTAAAAAACGCGAGATGTCCTCATCTCGCAACTTGGAATAATTTCGCAAGATGCACGAATATGAGACTTAGAGAAAAATTTTAATCACGATTAACCACCAAGAAAAGTCTTAAAGAGAGAAAGATTCAAAATAAGAACAATATTTAAACTTTATTCATTCTCGGAACTTATACAGTAAAGATAGAGAAACTCTTTACACTTCCATAAGCCCGTCCATCATATGGTCACAAAAGCAGTCCTCATCACAAGCTGCACAAGTATAGGGTAACTCATCTATGGGAATGATTCTGCTCATTATTGCCGCACCTATCTTAGTGGTATGAGGTGATCTAACAAAAGGACCTCTGAGAGGCAAGCCAAAAACGGGGTAAAGGCATATCTTCTCATGAGGAAGAAAACATGCCAATAAGAAGACCCGCTCAGAAAACCCAAGATGTCTTGATCTCATGACGCAGTAGTATCGGGGACCCAAACCCAAAGCTTCAATAACCATGGCCAAGCGGACATTGTTACGAAAGTGTTGCTGACCCCAGGGTGTTACCCTAGTTATGTTTTGATAGGTCCGCCATTTGGTCTGCGCTACAGAAGTTCCTAGGTGAGGAAAAAGTGAGCGCTCATACTGTTCTATAAAGTCTTTCTTCACAGACTCTCTTGCGTCTTGAAGGTGAGAAATCATCAGGGATAAAACTAATTCCTGTTGCCAAGCCATGAAGGAGATTAAGAAAGAAAGGAGATTGATGGGAGTAAGATTACTGTGAGCGACAAGTAGAAGTTACGACTTATATAAAGGAAGGAGCTAGCGTAACCTAGAAGCCAACGGTAACTTGCCACTGAAGTTTTACCGTCTTTCCATGATTTGTGTTTGACACATTTTTCTATAGAAGGCATTAAGAATTTTGAGATGAGGAGATAAAAGAAACTTGTAGGCTAAGTCACCTACTTTCATTGAATTCAGATATAAGGATCACAATATCTGTGGGATAACTTCTTATACTCACCAAGAGATAAAGAACTTCTTTTGGGCCATACTCGAATGAAAACCAAAACCTTGGTATCCAAAACACCGATTCTCACTTCTAAACTCATTGTTCTAAATCCTTAAAATAGGCGTGACTCCTGAGAAGTATTTTAGGAAAAGGGTATTCCATTTTTAAACAGAAACTTTCTTTTATTTTAGAGAGGGAATAATTATAAGATCAGAAAAGGGAGATTCTTACTCCTGTATACCTCGAAGGCTGGGGAGGAATCTTACATCCTACCCCACTTAAAAAGTGCGAGATGTCCTCATCTCGCAAAGTAGAGGACAACTCTTTTTCTTAAGATCCAATTTTATTCTGGGGTTCCTTATATTCTGGTCAACCCAACAGAATACTGGGATAAATATCCCTTATATAGAACTCATAATTAAATAACAATTCATTCAATTCATATCATTCATAACTTTAACACGATAATGGTCCATTAGACCGAAAAATTCCCTTCTGAACATTCCTCTACGGGCATTTCAGTTAAGCTAGTTCTCAATTTGTCATCCCTTAACTTGATCTAACGGTCAAGTATTAACAGTAGCAATCTGACAGCACAACCCACCAATCTCATAGTGATTTGCTGAATTTGTTATCATCATTCTGGTTATGAATATCATCACAGGGACTCGTCCCATTCCCCCTCATTGTGGTTTCATTATATTTCAACTAATTTTTAAAAATCAACATTTTTCAATCAGCATTTTCAATCAGAATCCAAATCAATTCATCCATTCTCAAACAGAATTAAAAATCATATCAATCACATTCGAAATCATCATCTAGATAGCATTAACGCTTATAATTTCAAGTCTTAGATTTACTCGTATATACTGTCAGTAAAGAGCTGCAGTATACTCTCGGTATATACGGGTAGTCACGGCCCTTGGAATTATAAGGTAAATACTATCATGTCTAGGCCTCAAGCAAGTCAGAGATTCTATATAATTGCGGTACTTCCATCTGAAGACCCAATTACCAAATTACGAATTCCAGTTTGAATATCAAATTGTATGAATTATCTCACACAATTATAACCTTTTTGTGTTTCTTGATAAATTTTTGATATATTTGTCTTCTCAGTTGATCTTTATTAACCAAATGCTCTGATACCAACTGTAAGATCCCTGTTCCCACCGAGCAACGGATTCGGGGTACTGGCAGCGGAAGTAGCGCTTCTCGCGTGGGACAGGGGTCCCACACTCGGGGCCTCGCCCACGGATATCCGGATAAGAGACTAATCCGTCGGTTGTTCCAAAACCGAACCCGAAAAAACTTCCTTTACCGGAAAGCACGGGCGATTCCACCAGGATAACTTTTTACTCTAACGTAGTCAAGATCATTTCTGATCGAGATGATCCGATTACATCTATAAGGTACTTAGTCAGTTCAAGGAAGAAACTTGCACTTGGATCATTGGGATCAACGCTTTTTTCCCCATTCAAGAGGCACAGCCGTTGATTCCTATCCATAGAACAGTTACTGTCCGGGATTTTTTTTTTTCTATCGTAAAAACAAAAGTTTGAGTCTCGGTTTACGGATCCATCAGTCCAGCCTAACCCCATCCAATCCCATGGGTTAGCCAACCGCCCAACCACTGTAGTGATGGGATCCAATTAAAAATTTGGTTAGGTTTTGTCCCGGGTACCAAGGAAAAGAGTTCCAAGGCCCCCTAGCCGGATGTTCATGCAAAATAAAACTAGTCACACCACTCACACACCCAATATGAAATTGCCTTTTTTTCAACCAGATTCAACCAGTTTAAAACAATCCTTTAATAAAACCATAGTATCATTGATCACCATCTTCCAATTTATCCAATTGATTCTTAATTTCCCATCATTCCTTCATCAGAGTATCTATGGCATCATTGGCAACTAGAACGCTCAGGAGCCGTTTCGATAGTTCCTAGCCCATAATACTTGGCAATATAACCACTTAACAAGATGGACTCTCGTTGAAGATCAGCAAGATCAACCAACAGATCCATATAAGGAGCCATGGACTCATCCATTGAAGACCAGCAAGGTCAATCAACCAGATCCATGCTCGATTTCAGAAAACAACTCCAACTCTGTTCCAATATCTTCCTCGACGCACGCGTGGGTATCCTAGGCAACCCAGAGCCCGAGCACCGTATGGTCAGCACCCTCTAGGATCCTTCGCAGGTAACCTAGCGCTTCACGCATAGGCCGCTTCCTTGGCCCCTCATCCACCGTACCGGAAGCTCACCATTTTAATCGCACCGAGGCTGGTCAAGACCTCGGCCGACCTTGCTACGCGAGACGTCCTTCATTGACTCCCCGTCAGCAGTTGCAACTTTACCATCACGACTTTAATCACAAGACGGTCAAAATGCTCCCCCCAGCATTCTTGACATAAAACAATCATTTACAAACAGCATTTACAAACAGTATTTACAAACAATTTACAACACAATTTCTATTTTAACTTTCATTTTTCCACATTATCCTTCATCAATCTACATTACTTATTCCATATTCCATTTATATGTATACTCATCCCATCACATCATTTCTATCTCATCACTTCAGATTCCCTCACATCGCATATCGTATATTCACATCCATACATCCACATCTATATGCGTACATTCACATCTACATGCATACATCTACATCTCTATGCATACATCCACATCCACATTCACATTCACCTCCATACATCTACATCTACATGCATACATCCACATCTCCATTCACATCTACATCTACATGCATCCATCCACCTCCACATCCACATCTACATCTATACATCTACATCTACATGCATACATCCATATCTCCATTCCCATCTACATCTATACATCTACATCTACATGCATCCATCTACCTCCACATCCACATCTACATCTATACATCTACATCTACATGTATACATCCACCTCCACATCCACATCTGTATCTATACATCTACATCTACATGTATACATCCACATCCACATCTATACATCTACATCTACATGCATACATCCACATCTCCATTCACATCTACATCTATACATCTACATCTACATGCATCCATCCACCTCCACATCCACATCTACATCTATACATCTACATCTACATGCAAACATCCACATCTCCATGCATAATAAAATTCTTTTAATTAATCTAGGATGATAGTTCCTAGAATATGGTAGGAAGTCCTCTTTTTATGCTTTGAATGAATTTATTTTATGCGTAATTTCTATAAAAATTTTGCCATAGCTCCGCTACTATGACTGATAAATCTCAATTTTTTTCTAAGGGATAAAGCTCATTATTAAAGAAATAATTAGAATGGTCTCTAATTGGATCATCAATCCATAATGGTCTCTAATTGGATCATTAAGAAAACAATTAGAATAACTTCTATAGCATTTATTAAATTATGTAACTCTTCACTACTATTCACCAATTAACTTCATTAGCATTTAAAAAAAACCATACCAATTAAACTTCTCAAGCTTGAGAGGGGTTGAGAAGAGAGAATCATTGAGAAATCATAGAAAAGATCGAAATTCAATATACTTACCTTATGATTTGCTTGATTCTTTATTCACGGTAGAGGCCCCCAACCAATCAATTGGTTTAGTATGTTGATGGAGCCACCAATGGAGATTGAAGAAAGAGAGAGGTATCAAAAACTAGTGAATTATTAAAGAATTCACAGTTCTTGGCTTAGGTAGAGTAGAGTAACAAGGCATAAGACACTATATATTTTAGCTTAGGTGGAGTAGAGTAACAAAGCATAAGACTCTATCTAATTTGGCTTAGGTGGAGTAGAGTAACAAAGCATAAGAGACTATATATTTTGGCTTAGGTGGAGTAGAGTAACAAAGCATAAGAGACTATATATTTTGGCTTAGGTGGAGTAGAGTAACAAAGCATAAGAGACTATGTATTTTGGCTTAGGTGGAGTAGAGTAACAAAGCATAAGAGACTATGTTTTTTTCAACAAGGGGAGGCTTCTATTTATAGGAAAATTTGAGCTCCTAACCAAACAAACTGATTCTAGAATTTTCTAAGTCAGTTTGGTCACTTTTTGACCATTTTTAGGTCAGTTAAGCTAACTTTCTGGAACTAGACTTGAATGAGGAGAGAGGAGAGATGAAATATCTCAATTTTTATGAGTTTAAAACTCATTCAAGCATGTGAAATATGCACCTCCTTTAAAGAATTCCCCTTCCTTACATATGTGTCAAAATTGTATTGCTCATAGTTTTTTACTAATAAACCTTGTACATTTTCAACTCTTCATCTTATGTGAAATATGCACCTCCTTTAAAGAACTCCTCTTCCTTACATATGTGTCATAGTTTTTTTTACTAATAAGCCTTGTACATTTTCAACTCTTCATCTTATGTGAAATATGCACCTCCTTTAAAGAACTCCCCTTCCTTACATATGTGTTTATTTACTAATAAACCTTGTACATTTTCAACTCTTCATCTTATGTGAAATATGCACCTCCTTTAAAGAACTCCCCTTCCTTACATATGTGTTTATTTACTAATAAACCTTGTACATTTTCAACTCTTCATCTTATGTGAGCATTTACTCATTTTTGGGTATCTTCTTTTATAATTTGGATTTATCTCCTCCCTACACATGGATTGATGCTATTGGCCCATAGGAACCTTAATTGGACCATAGTCTAAAGATTTCTGAAAATCTAGACCCTTAGGCTAAGGTTCTTTATACCTATTTCCATATAATTCCAATTGCACATTGGAAAATTCTTTTTAAATTTCTGTTTCAGGGGAACTCATCTGAATTATAAGAGATATTTTTCTATCCAAAAATATTCAAAATCTGAATATTCTCTCTCTAGAATATTTTCTCTCTCTAGGTTAAAACAGCCACAAACAAGATCTCTTATATTTCAGAAAAGGAATTGATTACAGGGGAATATACTAGACATCAAAAAGGGGTTGGGGGAGGAATCTTACATTCTACCCCACTTAAAAAACGCGAGATGTCCTCATCTCGCAACTTGGAATAATTTCGCAAGATGCACGAATATGAGACTTAGAGAAAAATTTTAATCACGATTAACCACCAAGAAAAGTCTTAAAGAGAGAAAGATTCAAAATAAGAACAATATTTAAACTTTATTCATTCTCGGAACTTATACAGTAAAGATAGAGAAACTCTTTACACTTCCATAAGCCCGTCCATCATATGGTCACAAAAGCAGTCCTCATCACAAGCTGCACAAGTATAGGGTAACTCATCTATGGGAATGATTCTGCTCATTATTGCCGCACCTATCTTAGTGGTATGAGGTGATCTAACAAAAGGACCTCTGAGAGGCAAGCCAAAAACGGGGTAAAGGCATATCTTCTCATGAGGAAGAAAACATGCCAATAAGAAGACCCGCTCAGAAAACCCAAGATGTCTTGATCTCATGACGCAGTAGTATCGGGGACCCAAACCCAAAGCTTCAATAACCATGGCCAAGCGGACATTGTTACGAAAGTGTTGCTGACCCCAGGGTGTTACCCTAGTTATGTTTTGATAGGTCCGCCATTTGGTCTGCGCTACAGAAGTTCCTAGGTGAGGAAAAAGTGAGCGCTCATACTGTTCTATAAAGTCTTTCTTCACAGACTCTCTTGCGTCTTGAAGGTGAGAAATCATCAGGGATAAAACTAATTCCTGTTGCCAAGCCATGAAGGAGATTAAGAAAGAAAGGAGATTGATGGGAGTAAGATTACTGTGAGCGACAAGTAGAAGTTACGACTTATATAAAGGAAGAAGCTAGCGTAACCTAGAAGCCAGATCCCAGTTCCCACCGAGCAACGGATTCGGGGTACTGGCAGCGGAAGTAGCGCTTCTCGCGCGGGACAGGGGTCCCACACTCGGGGCCTCGCCCACGGATATCCGGATAAGAGACTAATCCGTCGGTTGTTCCAAAACCAAACCCGGAAAAACTTTCTTAACCGGAAGCACGGGCGATTCCACCAGGATAACTTTTTACTCTAACGTAGTCAAGATCATTTCTGATCGAGATGATCCAATTACATCTATAAGATACTTAGTCAGTTCAAGGAAGAAACTTGCACTTGGATCATTGGGATCAACGCTTTTTTCCCCATTCAAGAGGCACAGCCGTTGATTCCTATCCATAGAACAGTTACTGTCCGGGATTTTTTTTTCTTTTTTTTTTCTTTTTTTTGTTTTCTATCGTAAAAACAAAAGTTTGAGTCTCGATTTACGGATCCATCAGTCCAGCCTAACCCCATCCGATCCCATGGGTTAGCCAACCGCCCAACCACTGTAGTGATGGGATCCAATTAAAAATTTGGTTAGGTTTTGTCCCGGGTACCAAGGAAAAGAGTTCCAAGGCCCCCTAGCCGGATGTTCATGCAAAATAAAACTAGTCACACCACTCACACACCCAATATGAAATTGCCTTTTTCAACCAGATTCAACCAGTTTAAAACAATCCTTTAATAAAACCATAGTATCATTGATCACCATCTTCCAATTTATCCAATTGATTCTTAATTTCCCATCATTCCTTCATCAGAGTATCTATGGCATCATTGGCAACTAGAACGCTCAGGAGCCGTTTCGATAGTTCCTAGCCCATAATACTTGGCAATATAATCACTTAACAAGATGGACTCTCGTTGAAGATCAGCAAGATCAACCAACAGATCCATATAAGGAGCCATGGACTCATCCATTGAAGACCAGCAAGGTCAATCAACCAGATCCATGCTCGATTTCAGAAAACAACTCCAACTCTGTTCCAATATCTTCCTCGACGCACGCGTGGGTATCCTAGGCAACCCAGAGCCCGAGCACCGTATGGTCAGCACCCTCTAGGATCCTTCGCAGGTAACCTAGCGCTTCACGCATAGGCCGCTTCCTTGGCCCCTCATCCACCGTACCGGAAGCTCACCATTTTAATCGCACCGAGGCTGGTCAAGACCTCGGCCGACCTTGCTACGCGAGACGTCCTTCATTGACTCCCCGTCAGCAGTTGCAACTTTACCATCACGACTTTAATCACAAGACGGTCAAAATGCTCCCCCCAGCATTCTTGACATAAAACAATCATTTACAAACAGCATTTACAAACAGTATTTACAAACAGTATTTACAAACAGTTTACAACACAATTTCTATTTTAACTTTCATTTTTCCACATTATCCTTTATCAATCTACATTACTTATTCTATATTCCATTTATATGAATACTCATCCCATCACATCATTTCTATCTCATCACTTCAGATTCCCTCACATCGCATATCGTATATTCACATCCATACATCCACATCTATATGCGTACATTCACATCTACATGCATACATCTACATCTCTATGCATACATCCACATCCACATTCACATTCACCTCCATACATCTACATCTACATGCATACATCCACATCTCCATTCACATCTACGTCTATACATCTACATCTACATGCATCCATCCACCTCCACATCCACATCTACATCTATACATCTACATCTACATGCATACATCCATATCTCCATTCCCATCTACATCTATACATCTACATCTACATGCATCCATCTACCTCCACATCCACATCTACATCTATACATCTACATCTACATGTATACATCCACCTCCACATCCACATCCGTATCTATACATCTACATCTACATGTATACATCCACATCCACATCTATACATCTACATCTACATGCATACATCCACATCTCCATTCACATCTACATCTATACATCTACATCTATATGCATCCATCCACCTCCACATCCACATCTACATCTATACATCTACATCTACATGCAAACATCCACATCTCCATGCATAATAAAATTCTTTTAATTAATCTAGGATGATAGTTCCTAGAATATGGTAGAAAGTCCTCTTTTTATGCTTTGAATGAATTTATTTTATGCGTAATTTCTATAAAAATTTTGCCATAGCTCCGCTACTATGACTGATAAATCTCAATTTTTTCCTAAGGGATAAAGCTCATTATTAAAGAAATAATTAGAATGGTCTCTAATTGGATCATCAATCCATAATGGTCTCTAATTGGATCATTAAGAAAACAATTAGAATGGTCTCTAATTGGATCATCAATCCATAATGGTCTCTAGTTGGATCATTAAGAAAACAATTAGAATGGTCTCTAATTGGATCATCAATCCATAATGGTCTCTAATTGGATCATTAAGAAAACAATTAGAATGGTCTCTAATTGGGTCATCAATCCATAATGGATTGAATCATCAATGTGCATAAACTAAAAGCATAGCAAAAAGCCATTAATTTGGCCTCAAGAATAGCTTAATCTTGGATTAAGGAAAAGCTTTATGAAAAGCTTCATTTGGATTGAGAATGGGTCATGAGTATGACCATTTCTTGAGTGAGAGAGAGAAATTATAAAAACCATTAGAATTTAAATATAAGTGGAAATTAACTTCTATATCATTTATTAAATTATGTAACTCTTCACTACTATTCACCAATTAACTTCATTAGCATTTAAAAAAACCATACCAATTAAACTTCTCAAGCTTGAGAGGGGTTGAGAAGAGAGAATCATTGAGAAATCATAGAAAAGATCGAAATTCAATATACTTACCTTATGATTTGCTTGATTCTTTATTCACGGTAGAGGCCCCCAACCAATCAATTGGTTTAGTATGTTGATGGAGCCATCAATGGAGATTGAAGAAAGAGAGAGGTATCAAAAACTAGTGAATTATTAAAGAATTCACAGTTCTTGGCTTAGGTAGAGTAGAGTAACAAGGCATAAGACACTATATATTTTAGCTTAGGTGGAGTAGAGTAACAAAGCATAAGAGACTATCTAATTTGGCTTAGGTGAAGTAGAGTAACAAAGCATAAGAGACTATCTAATTTGGCTTAGGTGGAGTAGAGTAACAAAGCATAAGAGACTATCTAATTTGGCTTAGGTGGAGTAGAGTAACAAAGCATAAGAGACTATCTAATTTGGCTTAGGTGGAGTAGAGTAACAAAGCATAAGAGACTATGTTTTTTTCAACAAGGGGAGGCTTCTATTTATAGGGAAATTTGAGCTCCTAACCAAACAAACTGATTCTAGAATTTTCCAAGTCAGTTTGGTCACTTTTTGACCATTTTTAGGTCAGTTAAGTTAACTTTTTGGAACTAGACTTGAATTAGGAGAGAGGAGAGATGAAATATCTCAATTTTTATGAGTTTAAAACTCATTCAAGCATGTGAAATATGCACCTCCTTTAAAGAATTCCCCTTCCTTACATATGTGTCAAAATTGTATTGCTCATAGTTTTTTACTAATAAACCTTGTACATTTTCAACTCTTCATCTTATGTGAAATATGCACCTCCTTTAAAGAACTCCTCTTCCTTACACATGTGTCATAGTTTTTTTACTAATAAGCCTTGTACATTTTCAACTCTTCATCTTATGTGAAATATGCACCTCCTTTAAAGAACTCCCCTTCCTTACATATGTGTTTATTTACTAATAAACCTTGTACATTTTCAACTCTTCATCTTATGTGAAATATGCACCTCCTTTAAAGAACTCCTCTTCCTTACATATGAGTTTATTTACTAGTAAACCTTGTACATTTTCAACTCTTCATCTTATGTGAGCATTTACTCATTTTTGGGTATCTTCTTTTACAATTTGGATTTATCTCCTCCCTACACATGGATTGATGCTATTGGCCCATAGAAACCTTAATTGGACCATAGTCTAAAGATTTCTGAAAATCTAGGCCCTTAGACTAAGGTTCTTTATACCTATTTCCAATTAATTCCAATTGCACATTGGAAATTTCTTTTTGAATTTCTGTTTCAGGGGAACTTATTTTAATAAGATGAGTTATTTTTCTATCCAAAAATATTCATAATCTGAATATTCTCTCTCTAGAATATTTTCTCTCTCTAGGTTAAAACAGTTAGAAACAAGGTCTTTATATTTCTGAAGAGGGATTGATTACGGGGGAAGATACTAGACATCAAAAAGGGGGTTGGGAGAGGAATCTTACATTCTACCCCACTTAAAAAATGCGAGATGTCCTCATCTCGCAACTTGGAATAATTTCGCAAGATCCCTGTTCCCACCGAGCAACGGATTCGGGGTACTGGCAGCGGAAGTAGCGCTTCTCGCGCGGGACAGGGGTCCCACACTCGGGGCCTCGCCCACGGATATCCGGATAAGAGACTAATCCGTCGGTTGTTCCCAAACCGAACCCAGAAAAACTTTCTTAACCGGAAGCACGGGCGATTCCACCAGGATAACTTTTTACTCTAACGTAGTCAAGATCATTTCTGATCGAGATGATCCAATTACATCTTTAAGATACTTAGTCAGTTCAAGGAAGAAACTTGCACTTGGATCATTGGGATCAACGCTTTTTTCCTCATTCAAGAGAGGCACAGCCGTTGATTCCTATCCATAGAACAGTTACTGTCCGGGATTTATTTATTTTTTTTTCTATCGTAAAAACAAAAGTTTGAGTCTCGATTTACGGATCCATCAGTCCAGCCTAACCCCATCCAATCCCATGGGTTAGCCAACCGCCCAACCACTGTAGTGATGGGATCCAATTAAAAATTTGGTTAGGTTTTGTCCCGGGTACCAAGGAAAAGAGTTCCAAGGCCCCCTAGCTGGATGTTCATGCAAAATAAAACTAGTCACACCACTCACACACCCAATATGAAATTGCCTTTTTCAACCAGATTCAACCAGTTTAAAACAATCCTTTAATAAAACCATAGTATCATTGATCACCATCTTCCAATTTATCCAATTGATTCTTAATTTCCCATCATTCCTTCATCAGAGTATATATGGCATCATTGGCAACTAGAACGCTCAGGGGCCGTTTCGATAGTTCCTAGCCTTTAATAATTTTCCATTATTCCTTCATCAGAGTATATATGGCATCATTGGCAACTAGAACGCTCAGGGGCCGTTTCGATAGTTCCTAGCCTTTAATACTTGGCAATATAATCACTTATCAAGATGGACTCTCGTTGAAGATCAGCAAGATCAACCAACAGATCCATATAAGGGGCCATGGACTCATCCATTGAAGACCAGCAAGGTCAATCAACCAGATCCATGCCCGATTCAGAAAACAACTCCAACTCTGTTCCAATATCTTCCTCGACGCACGCGTGGGTATCCTAGGCGACCCAGAGCCCGAGCACCGTATGGTCAGCACCCTCTAGGATCCTTCGTAGGTAACCTAGCGCTTCACGCATAGGCCGCTTCCTTGGCCCCTCATCCACCGTACCGGAAGCTCACCATTTTAATCGCACCGAGGCTGGTCAAGACCTCGGCCGACCTTGCTACGCGAGACGTCCTTCATTGACTCCCCGTCAGCAGTTGCAACTTCCTCATCACGACCTTAATCACAAGACGGTCAAAATGCTCCCCCCAGCATTCTTGACATAAAACAATCATTTACAAACAGCATTTACAAACAGCATTTACAAACAGTTTACAATACAATTTCTATTTTAACTTTCATTTTTCCACATTATCCCTCATCAATCTACATTACTTATTCCATATTCTATTTATATGTATACTCATCCCATCACATCATTTCCATCTCATCACTTCAGATTCCCTCACATCACATATCGTATATTCACATCCATACATCCACATCTATATGCGTACATTCACATCTACATGCATACTTCTACATCTCTATGCATACACCCACATCCACATTCACATTCGCCTCCATACATCTACATCTATATGCATACTTCCACCTCCACATTCACATCCATATCTATACATCTACATCTACATGCATACATCCACCTCTACATCCACATCTACATCTATACACCTACATCTACATGCATACATCCACATCTCCATTCACATCTACATCTATACATCTACATCTACATGCATCCATCCACCTCCACATCCTCATCTACATCTATACATCTACATCTACATGCATACATCCATATCTCCATTCCATCATCTACATGCATCCATCCACCTCCACATCCACATCTACATCTATACATCTACATCTACATGTATACATCCACATCTCCATTCACATCTACACCTATACATCTACATCTACATGCATACATCCACATCTCCATTTACATCCTCATCTATACATCTACTTCTACATGCATACATCCACATCTCCATGCACACATCCACCTCCACATTCACACTCACATCCATACATCTACATCTACATGCAAACATCCACATCTCCATGCCTAATAATATTCTTTTAATTAATCTAGGATGATAGTTCCTAGAATATGGTAGGAAGTCCTCTTTTTATGTTTTGAATGAATTTATTTTATGCGTAATTTCTATAAAAATTTTGCCATAGCTCCGCTACTATGACTGATAAATCTCAATTTTTTTCTAAGGGATAAAGCTCATTATTAAAGAAATAATTAGAATGGTCTCTAATTGGATCATCAATCCATAATGATCTCTAATCGGACCATTAAGAAAACAATTAGAATGGTCTCTAATTGGGTCATCAATCCATAATGGATTGAATCATCAATGTGCATAAACTAAAAGCATAGCAAAAGGCCATTAATTTGGCCTCAAGCATAGCTTAATCTTGGATTAAGGAAAAGCTTTATGAAAAGCTTCATTTGGATTGAGAATGGGTCATGAGTATGACCATTTCTTGAGTGAGAGAGAGAAATTATAAAAACCATTAGAATTTAAATATAAGTGGAAATTAACTTCTATAGCATTTATTAAATTATGTAACTCTTCACTACTATTCACCAATTAACTTCATTAGCATTTAAAAAAAAACCATACCAATTAAACTTCTCAAGCTTGAGAGGGGTTGAGAAGAGAGAATCATTGAGAAATTATAGAAAAGATCAAAATTCGATATACTTACCTTATAATTTGCTTGATTCTTTATTCACGGTAGAGGCCCCCAATCAATCAATTGGTTTAGTATGTTGATGGAGCCACCAATGGGGATTGAAGAAAGAGAGAAGTATCAAAAACTAGTGAATTATTAAAGAATTCATAGTTCTTGGCTTAGGTAGAGTAGAGTAACAATGCCTAAGATACTCTATATTTTGGCTTAGGTGGAGTAGAGTAACAAAGCATAAGACTCTATCTAATTTGGCTTAGGTGGAGTAGAGTAACAAAGCATAAGAGACTATATATTTTGGCTTAGGTGGAGTAGAGTAACAAAGCATAAGAGACTATCTATTTTGGCTTAGGTGGAGTAGAGTAACAAAGCATAAGAGACTATATATTTTGGCTTAGGTGGAGTAGAGTAACAAAGCATAAGAGACTATGTTTTTGGCTTAGGTGGAATAGAGTAACAAAGCATAAGAGACTATGTTTTTGTCTTAGGTGGAATAGAGTAACAAAGCATAAGAGACTATGTTTTTTTTTCAACAACAGGAGGCTTCTATTTATAGGAAAATTTGAGCTCCTAACCAAACAAACTGATTCTAGAATTTTCTAAGTCAGTTTGGTCACTTTTTGACCATTTTTAGGTCAGTTAAGCTAACTTTCTGGAACTAGACTTGAATGAGGAGAGAGGAGAGATGAAATATCTCAATTTTTATGAGTTTAAAACTCATTCAAGCATGTGAAATATGCACCTCCTTTAAAGAATTCCCCTTCCTTACATATGTGTCAAAATTGTATTGCTCATAGTTTTTTACTAATAAACCTTGTACATTTTCAACTCTTCATCTTATGTGAAATATGCACCTCCTTTAAAGAACTCCTCTTCCTTACATATGTGTCATAGTTTTTTTACTAATAAGCCTTGTACATTTTCAACTCTTCATCTTATGTGAAATATGCACCTCCTTTAAAGAACTCCCCTTCCTTACATATGTGTTTATTTACTAATAAACCTTGTACATTTTCAACTCTTCATCTTATGTGAAATATGCACCTCCTTTAAAGAACTCCTCTTCCTTACATATGAGTTTATTTACTAATAAACCTTGTACATTTTCAACTCTTCATCTTATGTGAGCATTTACTCATTTTTGGGTATCTTCTTTTACAATTTGGATTTATCTCCTCCCTACACATGGATTGATGCTATTGGCCCATAGAAACCTTAATTGGACCATAGTCTAAAGAATTCTGAAAATCTAGGCCATTAGACTAAGGTTCTTTATACCTATTTCCAATTAATTCCAATTGCACATTGAAAATTTCTTTTTGAATTTCTATTTCAGGGGAGCTCCACATCCACATTCACATTTACCTCCATACATCTACATCTACATGCATACATCCACTCCACATTCACATCCACATCTATACATCTACATCTACATGCATACATCCACCTCTACATCCACATCTACGTCTATACACCTACATCTACATGTATACATCCACATCTCCATTCCCATCTACATCTATACATCTACATCTACATGTATACATCCACATCTCTATTCACATCTACATCTATACATCTACATCTACATGCATCCATCCACATCTCCATTTACATCCTCATCTACACATCTATTTCTACATGCATACATCCACATCTCCATTCACATCTACATCTATACATCTACATCTACATGTATACATCCACATCTCCATTCCCATCTACATCTATACATCTACATCTACATGTATACATCCACATCTCTATTCACATCTACATCTATACATCTACATCTACATGTATACATCCACATCTCCATTCTCACCTACACCTATACATCTACATCTACATGCATCCACCCACCTCCACATCCACATCTACATCTATACATCTACATCTACATGCATACATCCACCTCCACATCCACATCTACATCTATACATCTACATCTACATGTATACATCCACCTCCACATTCACACTCACATCCATACCTCTACATCTACATGCAAACATCCATATCTCCATGCATAATAATATTCTTTTAATTAATCTAGGATGATAGTTCCTAGGATATGGTAGGAAGTCCTCTTTTTATGCTTTGAATGAATTTATTTTATGCGTGATTTCTATAAAAATTTTGCCATAACTCCGCTACTATGACTGATAAATCTCAATTTTTTTTCTAAGGGATAAAGCTTATCATTAAGGAAATAATTAGAATGGTCTCTAATTGGATCATCAATCCGTAATGGTCTCTAATTGGATCATTAATAAAATAATTAGAATGGTCTCTAATTGGATCATCAATCCATAATGGTCTCTAATTGGATCATTAAGAAAATAATTAGAATGGTCTCTAATTGGATCATCAATCCCTAATGGATTGAATCATCAACTTACATAAACTAAAAGCATAGAAAAAAGCCATTAATTTGGCCTCAAGCATAGCTTAATCTTGGATTAAGGAAAAGCTTTATGAAAAGCTTCATTTGGATTGAGAATGGGTCATGAGTATGACCATTTCTTAAGTGAGAGAGAGAAATTACATAAAAACCATTAGAATTTAAATATAAATGGAAATTAACTTCTATAGCATTTATTAAATTATGTAACTCTTCACTACTATTCACCAATTAACTTCAATAGCATTTAAAAAAACCATACCAATTAAACTTCTCAAGCTTGAGAGGGGTTGAGAAGAGAGAATCATTGAGTAATTATAGAAAAGATCAAAATTCAATATACTTACCTTATAATTTGCTTGATTCTTTATTCACGGTAGAGGCCCCCAACCAATCAATTGGTTTAGTATGTTGATGGAGCCACCAATGGGGATTGAAGAAAGAGAGAAGTATCAAAAACTAGTGAATTATTAAAGAATTCACAGTTCTTGGCTTAGGTAGAGTAGAGTAACAAGGCATAAGACACTATATATTTTAGCTTAGGTGGAGTAGAGTAACAAGGCATAAGACACTATCTAATTTGGCTTAGGTGGAGTAGAGTAACAAAGCATAAGACTCTATCTAATTTGGCTTAGGTGGAGTAGAGTAACAAAGCATAAGAGACTATATTTTTTTCAACAAGGGGAGGCTTCTATTTATAGGAAAATTTGAGCTCCTAACCAAACAAACTGATTCTAGAATTTTCCAAGTCAGTTTGGTCACTTTTTGACCATTTTTAGGTCAGTTAAGCTAACTTTTTGGAACTAGACTTGAATGAGGAGAGAGGAGAGATGAAATATCTCAATTTTTATGAGTTTAAAACTCATTCAAACATGTGAAATATGCACCTCCTTTAAAGAATTCCCCTTCCTTACATATGTGTCAAAATTGTATTGCTCATAGTTTTTTACTAATAAACCTTGTACATTTTCAACTCTTCATCTTATGTGAAATATGCACCTCCTTTAAAGAACTCCTCTTCCTTACACATGTGTCATAGTTTTTTTTTACTAATAAGCCTTGTACATTTTCAACTCTTCATCTTATGTGAAATATGCACCTCCTTTAAAGAACTCCCCTTCCTTACATATGTGTTTATTTACTAATAAACCTTGTACATTTTCAACTCTTCATCTTATGTGAAATATGCACCTCCTTTAAAGAACTCCCCTTCCTTACATATGTGTTTATTATAATAAACCTTGTACATTTTCAACTCTTCATCTTATGTGAGCATTTACTCATTTTTGGGTATTTTCTTTTTACAATTTGGATTTATCTCCTCCCTACACATGGATTGATGCTATTGGCCCATAGAAACCTTAATTGGACCATAGTCTAAAGATTTCTGAAAATCTAGACCCTTAGGCTAAGGTTCTTTATACCTATTTTCAATTAATTCCAATTGCACATTGGAAAATTCTTTTTAAATTTCTGTTTCAGGGGAACTCATCTGAATTATAAGAGATATTTTTCTATCCAAAAATATTCAAAATCTGAATATTCTCTCTCTAGAATATTTTCTCTCTCTAGGTTAAAACAGCCACAAACAAGATCTCTTATATTTTAGAAAAGGAATTGATTACAGGGAAATATACTAGACATCAAAAAGGGGTTGGGGGAGGAATCTTACATGATTGACACATATGTAAGGAAGGGGAATTCTTTAAAGGAGGTGCATATTTCACATGCTTGAATGAGTTTTAAACTCATAAAAATTGAGATATTTCATCTCTCCTCTCTCCTCATTCAAGTCTAGTTCCAGAAAGTTAGCTTAACTGACCTAAAAATGGTCAAAAAGTGACCAAACTGACTTAGAAAATTCTAGAATCAGTTTGTTTGGTTAGGCCGCTTCCTTGGCCCCTCATCCACCGTACCGGAAGCTCACCATTTTAATCGCACCGAGGCTGGTCAAGACCTCGGCCGACCTTGCTACGCGAGACGTCCTTCATTGACTCCCCGTCAGCAGTTGCAACTTTCTCATCACGACCTTAATCACAAGACGGTCAAAATGCTCCCCCCAGCATTCTTGACATAAAACAATCATTTACAAACAGCATTTACAAACAGCATTTACAAACAGTTTACAATACAATTTCTATTTTAACTTTCATTTTTCCACATTATCCCTCCTCAATCTACATTACTTATTCCATATTCCATTTATATGTATACTCATCCCATCACCTCATTTCCATCTCATCACTTCAGATTCCCTCACATCACAATCGTATATTCACATCCATACATCCACAACTATATGCGTGCATTCACATCTACATGCATACATCTACATCCCTATGCATACATCCACATCCACATTCTCGTTCACCTCCATACATCTACATCTACATGCATACATCCACTCCACATTCACATCCACATCTATACATCTACATCTACATGCATACATCCACCTCTACATCCACATCTACGTCTATACACCTACATCTACATGCATACATCCACATCTCCATTCACATCTACATCTATACATCTACATCTACGTATACATCCACATCTCCATTCCCATCTACATCTATACATCTACATCTACATGTATACATCCATATCTCTATTCACATCTACATCTATACATCTACATCTACATATATACATCCACATCTCCATTCTCATCTACATCTATACATCTACATCTTCATGCATCCACCCACCTCCACATCCACATCTACATCTATACATCTACATCTACATGTATACATTCACATCTCTATTCACATCTACATCTATACATCTACATCTACATGTATACATCCACATCTCCATTCTCACCTACACCTATACATCTACATCTACATGCATCCACCCACCTCCACATCTACATCTACATCTATACATCTACATCTACATGCATACATCCACCTCCACATTCACACTCACATCCATACCTCTACATCTACATGCAAACATCCATATCTCCATGCATAATAATATTCTTTTAATTAATCTAGGATGATAGTTCCTAGGATATGGTAGGAAGTCCTCTTTTTATGCTTTGAATGAATTTATTTTATGCGTGATTTCTATAAAAATTTTGCCATAGCTCCGCTACTATGACTGATAAATCTCAAATTTTTTTCTAAGGGATAAAGCTCATTATTAAAGAAATAATTAGAATGGTCTCTAATTGGATCATCAATCCATAATGGTCTCTAATTGGATCATTAAGAAAACAATTAGAATGGTCTCTAATTGGGTCATTAAGAAAACAATTAGAATGGTCTCTAATTGGGTCATCAATCCATAATGGATTGAATCATCAATGTGCATAAACTAAAAGCATAGCAAAAGCCATTAATTTGGCCTCAAGCATAGCTTAATCTTGGATTAAGGAAAAGCTTTATGAAAAGCTTCATTTGGATTGAGAATGGGTCATGAGTATGTCTAGTATCTTCCCCCGTAATCAATCCCTCTTCAGAAATATAAAGACCTTGTTTCTAACTGTTTTAACCTAGAGAGAGAAAATATTCTAGAGAGAGAATATTCAGATTATGAATATTTTTGGATAGAAAAATAACTCATCTTATTAAAATAAGCTCCCCTGAAATAGAAATTCAAAAAGAAATTTTCAATGTGCAATTGGAATTAATTGGAAATAGGTATAAAGAACCTTAGTCTAATGGCCTAGATTTTCAGAATTCTTTAGACTATGGTCCAATTAAGGTTTCTATGGGCCAATAGCATCAATCCATGTGTAGGGAGGAGATAAATCCAAATTGTAAAAGAAGATACCCAAAAATGAGTAAATGCTCACATAAGATGAAGAGTTGAAAATGTACAAGGTTTATTAGTAAATAAACTCATATGTAAGGAAGAGGAGTTCTTTAAAGGAGGTGCATATTTCACATAAGATGAAGAGTTGAAAATGTACAAGGTTTATTAGTAAATAAACACATATGTAAGGAAGGGGAGTTCTTTAAAGGAGGTGCATATTTCACATAAGATGAAGAGTTGAAAATGTACAAGGCTTATTAGTAAAAAAACTATGACACATATGTAAGGAAGAGGAGTTCTTTAAAGGAGGTGCATATTTCACATAAGATGAAGAGTTGAAAATGTACAAGGTTTATTAGTAAAAAACTATGAGCAATACAATTTTGACACATATGTAAGGAAGGGGAATTCTTTAAAGGAGGTGCATATTTCACATGCTTGAATGAGTTTTAAACTCATAAAAATTGAGATATTTCATCTCTCCTCTCTCCTCATTCAAGTCTAGTTCCAGAAAGTTAGCTTAACTGACCTAAAAATGGTCAAAAAGTGACCAAACTGACTTAGAAAATTCTAAAATCAGTTTGTTTGGTTAGGAGCTCAAATTTTCCTATAAATAGAAGCCTCCTGTTGTTGAAAAAAAAAACATAGTCTCTTATGCTTTGTTACTCTATTCCACCTAAGCCAAAAACATAGTCTCTTATGCTTTGTTACTCTACTCCACCTAAGCCAAAATAGATAGTCTCTTATGCTTTGTTACTCTACTCCACCTAAGCCAAAATATATAGTCTCTTATGCTTTGTTACTCTACTCCACCTAAGCCAAATTAGATAGAGTCTTATGCTTTGTTACTCTACTCCACCTAAGCCAAAATATAGAGTATCTTAGGCATTGTTACTCTACTCTACCTAAGCCAAGAACTATGAATTCTTTAATAATTCACTAGTTTTTGATACTTCTCTCTTTCTTCAATCCCCATTGGTGGCTCCATCAACATACTAAACCAATTGATTGATTGGGGGCCTCTACCGTAAATAAAGAATCAAGCAAATTATAAGGTAAGTATATCGAATTTTGATCTTTTCTATAATTTCTCAATGATTCTCTCTTCTCAACCCCTCTCAAGCTTGAGAAGTTTAATTGGTATGGTTTTTTTTTAAATGCTAATGAAGTTAATTGGTGAATAGTAGTGAAGAGTTACATAATTTAATAAATGCTATAGAAGTTAATTTCCACTTATATTTAAATTCTAATGGTTTTTATAATTTCTCTCTCTCACTCAAGAAATGGTCATACTCATGACCCATTCTCAATCCAAATGAAGCTTTTCATAAAGCTTTTCCTTAATCCAAGATTAAGCTATGCTTGAGGCCAAATTAATGGCCTTTTGCTATGCTTTTAGTTTATGCACATTGATGATTCAATCCATTATGGATTGATGACCCAATTAGAGACCATTCTAATTGTTTTCTTAATGGTCCGATTAGAGATCATTATGGATTGATGATCCAATTAGAGACCATTCTAATTATTTCTTTAATAATGAGCTTTATCCCTTAGAAAAAAATTGAGATTTATCAGTCATAGTAGCGGAGCTATGGCAAAATTTTTATAGAAATTACGCATAAAATAAATTCATTCAAAACATAAAAAGAGGACTTCCTACCATATTCTAGGAACTATCATCCTAGATTAATTAAAAGAATATTATTAGGCATGGAGATGTGGATGTTTGCATGTAGATGTAGATGTATGGATGTGAGTGTGAATGTGGAGGTGGATGTGTGCATGGAGATGTGGATGTATGCATGTAGAAGTAGATGTATAGATGAGGATGTAAATGGAGATGTGGATGTATGCATGTAGATGTAGATGTATAGGTGTAGATGTGAATGGAGATGTGGATGTATACATGTAGATGTAGATGTATAGATGTAGATGTGGATGTGGAGGTGGATGGATGCATGTAGATGATGGAATGGAGATATGGATGTATGCATGTAGATGTAGATGTATAGATGTAGATGAGGATGTGGAGGTGGATGGATGCATGTAGATGTAGATGTATAGATGTAGATGTGAATGGAGATGTGGATGTATGCATGTAGATGTAGGTGTATAGATGTAGATGTGGATGTAGAGGTGGATGTATGCATGTAGATGTAGATGTATAGATATGGATGTGAATGTGGAGGTGGAAGTATGCATATAGATGTAGATGTATGGAGGCGAATGTGAATGTGGATGTGGGTGTATGCATAGAGATGTAGAAGTATGCATGTAGATGTGAATGTACGCATATAGATGTGGATGTATGGATGTGAATATACGATATGTGATGTGAGGGAATCTGAAGTGATGAGATGGAAATGATGTGATGGGATGAGTATACATATAAATAGAATATGGAATAAGTAATGTAGATTGATGAGGGATAATGTGGAAAAATGAAAGTTAAAATAGAAATTGTATTGTAAACTGTTTGTAAATGCTGTTTGTAAATGCTGTTTGTAAATGATTGTTTTATGTCAAGAATGCTGGGGGGAGCATTTTGACCGTCTTGTGATTAAGGTCGTGATGAGGAAGTTGCAACTGCTGACGGGGAGTCAATGAAGGACGTCTCGCGTAGCAAGGTCGGCCGAGGTCTTGACCAGCCTCGGTGCGATTAAAATGGTGAGCTTCCGGTACGGTGGATGAGGGGCCAAGGAAGCGGCCTATGCGTGAAGCGCTAGGTTACCTGCGAAGGATCCTAGAGGGTGCTGACCATACGGTGCTCGGGCTCTGGGTCGCCTAGGATACCCACGCGTGCGTCGAGGAAGATATTGGAACAGAGTTGGAGTTGTTTTCTGAATCGGGCATGGATCTGGTTGATTGACCTTGCTGGTCTTCAATGGATGAGTCCATGGCCCCTTATATGGATCTGTTGGTTGATCTTGCTGATCTTCAACGAGAGTCCATCTTGATAAGTGATTATATTGCCAAGTATTAAAGGCTAGGAACTATCGAAACGGCCCCTGAGCGTTCTAGTTGCCAATGATGCCATATATACTCTGATGAAGGAATGATGGAAAATTATTAAAGGCTAGGAACTATCGAAACGGCCCCTGAGCGTTCTAGTTGCCAATGATGCCATATATACTCTGATGAAGGAATGATGGGAAATTAAGAATCAATTGGATAAATTGGAAGATGGTGATCAATGATACTATGGTTTTATTAAAGGATTGTTTTAAACTGGTTGAATCTGGTTGAAAAAGGCAATTTCATATTGGGTGTGTGAGTGGTGTGACTAGTTTTATTTTGCATGAACATCCAGCTAGGGGGCCTTGGAACTCTTTTCCTTGGTACCCGGGACAAAACCTAACCAAATTTTTAATTGGATCCCATCACTACAGTGGTTGGGCGGTTGGCTAACCCATGGGATTGGATGGGGTTAGGCTGGACTGATGGATCCGTAAATCGAGACTCAAACTTTTGTTTTTACGATAGAAAAAAAAAATAAATAAATCCCGGACAGTAACTGTTCTATGGATAGGAATCAACGGCTGTGCCTCTCTTGAATGAGGAAAAAAGCGTTGATCCCAATGATCCAAGTGCAAGTTTCTTCCTTGAACTGACTAAGTATCTTAAAGATGTAATTGGATCATCTCGATCAGAAATGATCTTGACTACGTTAGAGTAAAAAGTTATCCTGGTGGAATCGCCCGTGCTTCCGGTTAAGAAAGTTTTTCTGGGTTCGGTTTGGGAACAACCGACGGATTAGTCTCTTATCCGGATATCCGTGGGCGAGGCCCCGAGTGTGGGACCCCTGTCCCGCGCGAGAAGCGCTACTTCCGCTGCCAGTACCCCGAATCCGTTGCTCGGTGGGAACAGGGATCTTACAGTTGGTATCAGAGCAATTGGTTAATAAAGATCAACTGAGAAGACAAATATGTCAAAAATTTATCAAGAAACACAAAAAGGTTATAATTGTGTGATATAACTCATACAATTTGATATTCAAACTGAAATTCATAATTTGGTAATTGGTTCTTCAGATGGAAGTACCGCAATTATATAGAAACCCTGACTTGCTTGAGGCCTAGACATGATAGTATTTACCTTATAATTCCAAGGGCCGTGACTACCCGTATATACCGAGAGTATACTGCAGCTCTTTACTGACAGTATATACGAGTAAATCTAAGACTTGAAATTATAAGCGTTAATGCTATATAGATGATGATTTCGAATGTGATTGATATGATTTTTAATTCTGTTTGAGAATGAATGAATTGATTTGGATTCTGATTGAAAATGCTGATTGAAAAATGTTGATTTTTAAAAATTAGTTGAAATATAATGAAACCACAATGAGGGGGAATGGGACGAGTCCCTGTGATGATATTCATAACTAGAATGATGATAACGAATTCAGCAAATCACTATGAGATTAGTGGGTTGTGCTGTCAGATTGCTATTGTTAATACTTGACCGGTAGATCAAGTTAAGGGATGTCAAATTGAGAACTTGCTTGACTGAAATTTTCGTAGAGGAATGTTCGGAAGGAAACTTTTCGGTCTAATGAACCATTATCATGTTAAAGATATGAATGATATAATCTGAATGAATTGTTATTTAATGATGAGTTCTATATAAGGGATATTTATCCCAGTGTTCTGTTGGGTTGACCAGAATATAAGCAACCCCAGAATAAAAATTGGATCTTAAGAATAAGAGCTGTCCTCTACCTTGCGAGATGAGGACATCTCGCACTTTTTAAGTGGGGTAGGATGTAAGATTCCTCCCCAGCCTTTGAGGTATACAGGAGTAAGAATCTCCCTTTCTGATCTTATAATTATTCCCCCTCTAAAATAAAAGAAAGTTTTTGTTTAAAAAAAGGAAGACCCTTTCCCTAGAATACTCTCAGGAGTCCCACCTGTTTTAAGGATTTAGAACAATGAGTTTAGAAGTGAGAATCGGTGTTTTGGATACCAAGGTTTTGGTTTTCATTCGAGTACGGCCCAAAAGAAGTTCTTTATCTCTTGGGAGTATAAGAAGTTATCCCCCAGATATTGTGATCCTTATATCTGAATTCAATGAAAGTAAGTGACTTAGCCTACAAGTTTCTTTTATCTCCTCATCTCAAAAATTCTTAATGCCTTCTATAGAAAAATGTGTCAAACACAAATCATGGAAAGACGGTAAAACCTCAGTGACAAGTTACCGTTGGCTTCTAGGTTACGCTAGCTCCTTCCTTTATATAAGTCGTAACTTTTACTTGCCGCTCACAGTAATCTTACTCCCATCAATCTCCTTTCTTTCTTAATCTCCTTCATGGCGGCCTGGCAACAGGAATTAGTTTTATCCCTGATGATTTCTCACCTTCAAGACGCAAGAGAGTCTGTGAAGAAAGACTTTATAGAACAGTATGAGCGCTCACTTTTTCCTCACCTAGGAACTTCTGTAGCGCAGACCAAATGGCGGACCTATCAAAACATAACTAGGGTAACACCCTGGGGTCAGCAACACTTTCGTAACAATGTCCGCTTGGCCATGGTTATTGAAGCTTTGGGTTTGGGTCCCCGATACTACTGTGTCATGAGATCAAGGCATCTTGGGTTTTCTGAGCGGGTCTTCTTACTGGCATGTTTTCTTCCTCATGAGAAGATATGCCTTTACCCCGTTTTTGGCTTGCCTCTCAGAGGTCCTTTTGTTAGATCACCTCATACCACTGAGATAGGTGCGGCAATAACCAGCAGAATCATTCCCATAGATGAGTTACCCTATACTTGTGCAGCTTGTGAGGACTGCTTTTGTGACCATATGATGGATGGGCTTATGGAAGTGTAGAGAGTTCTTCTATCTTTACTGTATAAGTCCCGTGAATGAGTAAAGTTTAAATCTTGTTCTTATTTTGAATCTTGCTCTCTTTAAGACTTTTCTTGGTGGTTAATCTTGATTAAAAATTTTCTCTAGGTCTCATATTCGTGCATCTTGCGAAATTATCCCAAGTTGTGAGATGAGGACATCTCGCGTTTTTTAAGTGGGGTAGAATGTAAGATTCCTCCCCCAACCCCCTTTTTGATGTCTAGTATCTTCCCCCGTAATCAATCCCTCTTCAGAAATATAAAGACCTTGTTTCTAACTGTTTTAACCTAGAGAGAGAAAATATTCTAGAGAGAGAATATTCAGATTATGAATATTTTTGGATAGAAAAATAACTCATCTTATTAAAATAAGCTCCCCTGAAATAGAAATTCAAAAAGAAATTTTCAATGTGCAATTGGAATTAATTGGAAATAGGTATAAAGAACCTTAGTCTAATGGCCTAGATTTTCAGAATTCTTTAGACTATGGTCCAATTAAGGTTTCTATGGGCCAATAGCATCAATCCATGTGTAGGGAGGAGATAAATCCAAATTGTAAAAGAAGATACCCAAAAATGAGTAAATGCTCACATAAGATGAAGAGTTGAAAATGTACAAGGTTTATTAGTAAATAAACTCATATGTAAGGAAGAGGAGTTCTTTAAAGGAGGTGCATATTTCACATAAGATGAAGAGTTGAAAATGTACAAGGTTTATTAGTAAATAAACACATATGTAAGGAAGGGGAGTTCTTTAAAGGAGGTGCATATTTCACATAAGATGAAGAGTTGAAAATGTACAAGGCTTATTAGTAAAAAAACTATGACACATATGTAAGGAAGAGGAGTTCTTTAAAGGAGGTGCATATTTCACATAAGATGAAGAGTTGAAAATGTACAAGGTTTATTAGTAAAAAACTATGAGCAATACAATTTTGACACATATGTAAGGAAGGGGAATTCTTTAAAGGAGGTGCATATTTCACATGCTTGAATGAGTTTTAAACTCATAAAAATTGAGATATTTCATCTCTCCTCTCTCCTCATTCAAGTCTAGTTCCAGAAAGTTAGCTTAACTGACCTAAAAATGGTCAAAAAGTGACCAAACTGACTTAGAAAATTCTAGAATCAGTTTGTTTGGTTAGGAGTTCAAATTTTCCTATAAATAGAAGCCTCCTGTTGTTGAAAAAAAAACATAGTCTCTTATGCTTTGTTACTCTACTCCACCTAAGCCAAAATATATAGTCTCTTATGCTTTGTTACTCTACTCCACCTAAGCCAAAATATATAGTCTCTTATGCTTTGTTACTCTACTCCACCTAAGCCAAAATATATAGTCTCTTATGCTTTGTTACTCTACTCCACCTAAGCCAAAATATATAGTCTCTTATGCTTTGTTACTCTACTCCACCTAAGCCAAAATATATAGTCTCTTATGCTTGTTACTCTACTCCACCTAAGCCAAATTAGATAGAGTCTTATGCCTTGTTACTCTACTCTACCTAAGCCAAGAACTGTGAATTCTTTAATAATTCACTAGTTTTTGATACTTCTCTCCTTCTTCAATCCCCATTGGTGGCTCCATCAACATACTAAACCAATTGATTGGTTGGGGGCCTCTACCGTGAATAAAGAATCAAGCAAATCATAAGGTAAGTATATTGAATTTTGATCTTTTCTATAATTTCTCAATGATTCTCTATTCTCAACCCCTCTCAAGCTTGAGGAGCTTAATTAGTATGGTTTTTAAAATGCTATTGAAGTTAATTGGTGAATAGTAGTGAGAGTTACATAATTTAATAAATGCTATAGAAGTTAATTTCCATTTATGTTTAAATTCTAATGGTTTTTATGTAATTTCTCTCTCTCACTCAAGAAATGGTCATACTCATGACCCATTCTCAATCCAAATGAAGCTTTTCATAAAGCCTTTCCTTAATCCAAGATTAAGCTATGCTTGAGGCCAAATTAATGGCCTTTTGCTATGCTTTTAGTTTATGCACATTGATGATTCAATCCATTATGGATTGATGACCCAATTAGAGACCATTCTAATTGTTTTCTTAATGGTCCGATTAGAGATCATTATGGATTGATGATCCAATTAGAGACCATTCTAATTATTTCTTTAATAATGAGCTTTATCCCTTAGAAAAAAATTGAGATTTATCAGTCATAGTAGCGGAGCTATGGCAAAATTTTTATAGAAATTACGCATAAAATAAATTCATTCAAAACATAAAAAGAGGACTTCCTACCATATTCTAGGAACTATCATCCTAGATTAATTAAAAGAATATTATTAGGCATGGAGATGTGGATGTTTGCATGTAGATGTAGATGTATGGATGTGAGTGTGAATGTGGAGGTGGATGTGTGCATGGAGATGTGGATGTATGCATGTAGAAGTAGATGTATAGATGAGGATGTAAATGGAGATGTGGATGTATGCATGTAGATGTAGATGTATAGGTGTAGATGTGAATGGAGATGTGGATGTATACATGTAGATGTAGATGTATAGATGTAGATGTGGATGTGGAGGTGGATGGATGCATGTAGATGATGGAATGGAGATATGGATGTATGCATGTAGATGTAGATGTATAGATGTAGATGAGGATGTGGAGGTGGATGGATGCATGTAGATGTAGATGTATAGATGTAGATGTGAATGGAGATGTGGATGTATGCATGTAGATGTAGGTGTATAGATGTAGATGTGGATGTAGAGGTGGATGTATGCATGTAGATGTAGATGTATAGATATGGATGTGAATGTGGAGGTGGAAGTATGCATATAGATGTAGATGTATGGAGGCGAATGTGAATGTGGATGTGGGTGTATGCATAGAGATGTAGAAGTATGCATGTAGATGTGAATGTACGCATATAGATGTGGATGTATGGATGTGAATATACGATATGTGATGTGAGGGAATCTGAAGTGATGAGATGGAAATGATGTGATGGTATGAGTATACATATAAATAGAATATGGAATAAGTAATGTAGATTGAGGAGGGATAATGTGGAAAATTGTAGGTGTATAGATGTAGATGTGGATGTAGAGGTGGATGTATGCATGTAGATGTAGATGTATAGATGTGGATGTGAATGTGGAGTGGATGTATGCATGTAGATGTAGATGTATGGAGGTGAATGTGAATGTGGATGTGGATGTATGCATAGGGATGTAGATGTATGCATGTAGATGTGAATGAACGCATATAGTTGTGGATGTATGGATGTGAATATACGATTGTGATGTGAGGGAATCTGAAGTGATGAGATGGAAATGATGTGATGGGATGAGTATACATATAAATGGAATATGGAATAAGTAATGTAGATTGAGGAGGGATAACGTGGAAAAATGAAAGTTAAAATAGAAATTGTATTGTAAACTGTTTGTAAATGCTGTTTGTAAATGCTGTTTGTAAATGATTGTTTTATGTCAAGAATGCTGGGGGGAGCATTTTGACCGTCTTGTGATTAAAGTCGTGATGGTAAAGTTGCAACTGCTGACGGGGAGTCAATGAAGGACGTCTCGCGTAGCAAGGTCGGCCGAGGTCTTGACCAGCCTCGGTGCGATTAAAATGGTGAGCTTCCGGTACGGTGGATGAGGGGCCAAGGAAGCGGCCTATGCGTGAAGCGCTAGGTTACCTGCGAAGGATCCTAGAGGGTGCTGACCATACGGTGCTCGGGCTCTGGGTTGCCTAGGATACCCACGCGTGCGTCGAGGAAGATATTGGAACAGAGTTGGAGTTGTTTTCTGAAATCGAGCATGGATCTGGTTGATTGACCTTGCTGGTCTTCAATGGATGAGTCCATGGCTCCTTATATGGATCTGTTGGTTGATCTTGCTGATCTTCAACGAGAGTCCATCTTGTTAAGTGATTATATTGCCAAGTATTATGGGCTAGGAACTATCGAAACGGCTCCTGAGCGTTCTAGTTGCCAATGATGCCATAGATACTCTGATGAAGGAATGATGGGAAATTAAGAATCAATTGGATAAATTGGAAGATGGTGATCAATGATACTATGGTTTTATTAAAGGATTGTTTTAAACTGGTTGAATCTGGTTGAAAAAGGTAATTTCATATTGGGTGTGTGAGTGGTGTGACTAGTTTTATTTTGCATGAACATCCGGCTAGGGGGCCTTGGAACTCTTTTCCTTGGTACCCGGGACAAAACCTAACCAAATTTTTAATTGGATCCCATCACTACAGTGGTTGGGCGGTTGGCTAACCCATGGGATTGGATGGGGTTAGGCTGGACTGATGGATCCGTAAATCGAGACTCAAACTTTTGTTTTTACGCGATAGAAAAAAAAAAATCCCGGACAGAAACTGTTCTATGGATAGGAATCAACGGCTGTGCCTCTTGAATGGGGAAAAAAGCGTTGATCCCAATGATCCAAGTGCAAGTTTCTTCCTTGAACTGACTAAGTATCTTATAGATGTAATCGGATCATCTCGATCAGAAATGATCTTGACTACGTTAGAGTAAGAAGTTATCCTGGTGGAATCGCCCGTGCTTTCCGGTAAAGGAAGTTTTTCCGGGTTCGGTTTTAGAACAACCGACGGATTAGTCTCTTATCCGGATATCCGTGGGCGAGGCCCCGAGTGTGGGACCCCTGTCCCGCGCGAGAAGCGCTACTTCCGCTGCCAGTACCCCGAATCCGTTGCTCGGTGGGAACAGGGATCTTACAGTTGGTATCAGAGCATTTGGTTAATAAAGATCAACTGAGAAGACAAATATGTCAAAAAATTATCAAGAAACACCAAAAGGTTATAATTGTGTGATATAATTCATACAATTTGATATTCAAACTGAAACTCGTAATTTTGGTAATTGGGTCTTCGGATGGAAGTACCGCAATTATATAGAAACCCTCACTTGCTTGAGGCCTAGACATGATAGTATTTACCTTATAATTCCAAGGGCCGTGACTACCCGTATATACCGAGAGTATACTGCAGCTCTTTACTGACAGTATATACGAGTAAATCTAAGACTTGAAATTATAAGCGTTAATGCTATCTAGATGATGATTTCGAATGTGATTGATATGATTTTTAATTCTGTTTGAGAATGAATGAATTGATTTGGATTCTGATTGAAAATGCTGATTGAAAAATGTTGATTTTTAAAAATTAGTTGAAATATAATGAAACCACAATGAGGGGGAATGGGACGAGTCCCTGTGATGATATTCATAACTAGAATGATGATAATGAATTCAGCAAATCACTATGAGATTAGTGGGTTGTGCTGTCAGATTGTTGCTATTAATACTTGACCGGTAGATCAAGTTAAGGGATGTCAAATTGAGAACTTGCTTGACTGAAATTTCCGTGGAGGAATGTTCCGAAGGAAACTTTTCGGTCTAATGGACCATTATCATGTTAAAGATATGAATGACATGATCTGAATGAATTGTTATTTAATGATGAGTTCTATATAAGGGATATTTATCCCAGTGTTCTGTTGGGTTGACCAGAATATAAGGAACCCTAGAATAAAATTGGATCTTAAGAAAAAGAGATGTCCTCTACCTTGCGAGATGAGGACATCTCGCACTTTTTAAGTGGGGTAGAATGTAAGATTCCTCCCCAAACTTCGAGGTATACAGGAGTAAGAATCTCCCTTTTTGATCTTATAATTACTCCCTCTCTAAAATAAAAGAATGTTTCTGTTTAAAAAAAAAAGGAAGACCCTTTCCCTAGAATACTTCTCAGGTGTCCCACCTGTTTTAAGGATTAGAACAATGAGTTCAGAAGTGAGAATCGGTGTTTTGGATACCAAGGTTTTGGTTTTCATTCGAGTACAGCCCAAAAGAAGTTCTTTATCTCTTGGGGAGTATAAGAAGTTATCCCCCAGATATTGTGACCCTTATATCTGAATTCAATGAAAGTAGGTGACTTAGCCTACAAGTTTCTTTTATCTCCTCATCTCAAAATTCTTAATACCTTCTATAGAAAAATGTGCAAAACCCAAATCATGGAAAGACGGTAAAACTTCAGTGGCAAGTTACCGTTGGCTTCTAGGATACGCTAGCTCCTTCCTTTATATAAGTCGTAACTTTTACTTGCCGCTCACAGTAATCTTACTCCCATCAATCTCCTTTCTTTCTTAATCTCCTTCATGGCGGCCTGGCAACAGGAATTAGTTTTATCCCTGATGATTTCTCACCTTCAAGACGCAAGAGAATCTGTGAAGAAAGACTTTATAGAACAGTATGAGCGCTCACTTTTTCCTCACCTAGGAACTTCTGTAGCGCAGACCAAATGGCGGACCTATCAAAACATAACTAGGGTAACACCCTGGGGTCAGCAGCACTTTCGTAACAATGTCCGCTTGGCCATGGTTATTGAAGCTTTGGGTTTGGGTCCCCGATACTACTGTGTCATGAGATCAAGGCATCTTGGGTTTTCTGAGCGGGTCTTCTTACTGGCATGTTTTCTTCCTCATGAGAAGATATGCCTTTACCCCGTTTTTGGCTTGCCTCTCAGAGGTCCTTTTGTTAGATCACCTCATACCACTGAGATAGGTGCGGCAATAACCAGCAGAATCATTCCCATAGATGAGTTACCCTATACTTGTGCAGCTTGTGAGGACTGCTTTTGTGACCATATGATGGACGGGCTTATGGAAGTGTAAAGAGTTCTTCTATCTTTACTGTATAAGTCCCGTGAATGAATAAAGTTTAAATCTTGTTCTTATTTTGAATCTTGCTCTCTTTAAGACTTTTCTTGGTGGTTAATCGTAATTAAAATTTTTCTCTAAGTCTCATATTCATGCATCTTGCGAAATTATTCCAAGTTGCGAGATGAGGACATCTCGCGTTTTTTAAGTGGGGTAGAATGTAAGATTCCTCCCCCAACCCCTTTTTGATGTCTAGTATATTTCCCTGTAATCAATTCCTTTTCTAAAATATAAGAGATCTTGTTTGTGGCTGTTTTAACCTAGAGAGAGAAAATATTCTAGAGAGAGAATATTCAGATTTTGAATATTTTTGGATAGAAAAATATCTCTTATAATTCAGATGAGTTCCCCTGAAACAGAAATTTAAAAAGAATTTTCCAATGTGCAATTGGAATTAATTGAAAATAGGTATAAAGAACCTTAGCCTAAGGGTCTAGATTTTCAGAAATCTTTAGACTATGGTCCAATTAAGGTTTCTATGGGCCAATAGCATCAATCCATGTGTAGGGAGGAGATAAATCCAAATTGTAAAAAGAAAATACCCAAAAATGAGTAAATGCTCACATAAGATGAAGAGTTGAAAATGTACAAGGTTTATTATAATAAACACATATGTAAGGAAGGGGAGTTCTTTAAAGGAGGTGCATATTTCACATAAGATGAAGAGTTGAAAATGTACAAGGTTTATTAGTAAATAAACACATATGTAAGGAAGGGGAGTTCTTTAAAGGAGGTGCATATTTCACATAAGATGAAGAGTTGAAAATGTACAAGGCTTATTAGTAAAAAAACTATGACACATATGTAAGGAAGAGGAGTTCTTTAAAGGAGGTGCATATTTCACATAAGATGAAGAGTTGAAAATGTACAAGGTTTATTAGTAAAAAACTATGAGCAATACAATTTTGACACATATGTAAGGAAGGGGAATTCTTTAAAGGAGGTGCATATTTCACATGCTTGAATGAGTTTTAAACTCATAAAAATTGAGATATTTCATCTCTCCTCTCTCCTCATTCAAGTCTAGTTCCAGAAAGTTAGCTTAACTGACCTAAAAATGGTCAAAAAGTGACCAAACTGACTTAGAAAATTCTAGAATCAGTTTGTTTGGTTAGGAGCTCAAATTTTCCTATAAATAGAAGCCTCCCCTTGTTGAAAAAAAACATAGTCTCTTATGCTTTGTTACTCTACTCCACCTAAGCCAAAACATAGTCTCTTATGCTTTGTTACTCTACTCCACCTAAGCCAAAATATATAGTCTCTTATGCTTTGTTACTCTACTCCACCTAAGCCAAAATATATAGTCTCTTATGCTTTGTTACTCTACTCCACCTAAGCCAAAATATATAGTCTCTTATGCTTTGTTACTCTACTCCACCTAAGCCAAAATATATAGTCTCTTATGCTTTGTTACTCTACTCCACCTAAGCCAAATTAGATAGAGTCTTATGCTTCGTTACTCTACTCCACCTAAGCTAAAATATATAGTGTCTTATGCCTTGTTACTCTACTCTACCTAAGCCAAGAACTGTGAATTCTTTAATAATTCACTAGTTTTTGATACCTCTATCTTTCTTCAATCTCCATTGGTGGCTCCATCAACATACTAAACCAATTGATTGGTTGGGGGCCTCTACCGTGAATAAAGAATCAAGCAAATCATAAGGTAAGTATATTGAATTTCGATCTTTTCTATGATTTCTCAATGATTCTCTCTTCTCAACCCCTCTCAAGCTTGAGAAGTTTAATTGGTATGGTTTTTTTTAAATGCTAATGAAGTTAATTGGTGAATAGTAGTGAAGAGTTACATAATTTAATAAATGCTATAGAAGTTAATTTCCACTTATATTTTAATTCTAATGGTTTTTATAATTTCTCTCTCTCACTCAAGAAATGGTCATACTCATGACCCATTCTCAATCCAAATGAAGCTTTTCATAAAGCTTTTCCTTAATCCAAGATTAAGCTATTCTTGAGGCCAAATTAATGGCTTTTTGCTATGCTTTTAGTTTATGCACATTGATGATTCAATCCATTATGGATTGATGACCCAATTAGAGACCATTCTAATTGTTTTCTTAATGATCCAATTAGAGACCATTATGGATTGATGACCCAATTAGAGACCATTCTAATTGTTTTCTTAATGATCCAATTAGAGACCATTATGGATTGATGATCCAATTAGAGACCATTCTAATTGTTTTCTTAATGATCCAATTAGAGATCATTATGGATTGATGATCCAATTAGAGACCATTCTAATTGTTTTCTTAATGATCCAATTAGAGACCATTATGGATTGATGATCCAATTAGAGACCATTATGGATTGATGATCCAATTAGAGACCATTCTAATTATTTCTTTAATAATGAGCTTTATCCTTTAGAAAAAAATTGAGATTTATCAGTCATAGTAGCGGAGCTATGGCAAAATTTTTATAGAAATTACGCATAAAATAAATTCATTCAAAGTATAAAAAGAGGAATTCCTACCATATTCTAGGAACTATCATCCTAGATTAATTAAAAGAATTTTTTTATGCATGGAGATGTGGATGTTGCATGTAGATGTAGATGTATGGATGTGAGTGTGAATGTGGAGGTGGATGTATGCATGGGACGTGGATGTATGCATGTAGAAATAGATGTGTAGATGAGGATGTAAATGGAGATGTGGATGGATGCATGTAGATGTAGAGGTATAGATGTAGATGTGAATGGAGATGTGGATGTATACATGTAGATGTAGATGTATAGATGTAGATGTGGATGTGGAGGTGGATGGATGCATGTAGATGTAGATGTATAGATGTAGATGGGAATGGAGATATGGATGTATACATGTAGATGTAGTTGTGAATGGAGATGTATATGTACACATGTAGATGTAGATGTATAGATGTAGATGTGGATGTGGATGGGGATGTATGCATGTAGATGTAGGTGTATAGACGTAGATGTGGATGTAGAGGTGGATGTATGCATGTAGATGTAGATGTATAGATGTGGATGTGAATGTGGAGTGGATGTATGCATGTAGATGTAGATGTATGGAGGTGAATGTGAATGTGGATGTGGATGTATGCATAGGGATGTAGATGTATGCATGTAGATGTGAATGTATAGATGTGGATGTGAATGTGGAGTGGATGTATGCATGTAGATGTAGATGTATGGAGGTGAATGTGAATGTGGATGTGGATGTATACATAGGGATGTAGATGTATGCATGTAGATGTGAATGTACGCATATAGTTATGGATGTATGGATGTGAATATACGATTGCGATGTGAGGGAATCTGAAGTGATGAGATAGAAATGATGTGATGGGATGAGTATACATATAAATGGAATATGGAATAAGTAATGTAGATTGATGAAGGATAATGTGGAAAAATGAAAGTTAAAATAGAAATTGTATTGTAAACTGTTTGTAAATGCTGTTTGTAAATGATTGTTTTATGTCAAGAATGCTGGGGGGAGCATTTTGACCGTCTTGTGATTAAAGTCGTGATGGTAAAGTTGCAACTGCTGACGGGGAGTCAATGAAGGACGTCTCGCGTAGCAAGGTCGGCCGAGGTCTTGACCAGCCTCGGTGCGATTAAAATGGTGAGCTTCCGGTACGGTGGATGAGGGGCCAAGGAAGCGGCCTATGCGTGAAGCGCTAGGTTACCTGCGAAGGATCCTAGAGGGTGCTGACCATACGGTGCTCGGGCTCTGGGTTGCCTAGGATACCCACGCGTGCGTCGAGGAAGATATTGGAACAGAGTTGGAGTTGTTTTCTGAAATCGAGCATGGATCTGGTTGATTGACCTTGCTGGTCTTCAATGGATGAGTCCATGGCTCCTTATATGGATCTGTTGGTTGATCTTGCTGATCTTCAACGAGAGTCCATCTTGTTAAGTGATTATATTGCCAAGTATTATGGGCTAGGAACTATCGAAACGGCTCCTGAGCGTTCTAGTTGCCAATGATGCCATAGATACTCTGATGAAGGAATGATGGGAAATTAAGAATCAATTGGATAAATTGGAAGATGGTGATCAATGATACTATGGTTTTATTAAAGGATTGTTTTAAACTGGTTGAATCTGGTTGAAAAAAGGTAATTTCATATTGGGTGTGTGAGTGGTGTGACTAGTTTTATTTTGCATGAACATCCGGCTAGGGGGCCTTGGAACTCTTTTCCTTGGTACCCGGGACAAAACCTAACCAAATTTTTTAATTGGATCCCATCACTACAGTGGTTGGGCGGTTGGCTAACCCATGGGACTGGATGGGGTTAGGCTGGACTGATGGATCCGTAAATCGAGACTCAAACTTTTGTTTTTACAATAGAAAAAAAAATAAATCCCGGACAGAAACTGTTCTATGGATAGGAATCAACGACTGTGCCTCTTGAATGGGGAAAAAAGCGTTGATCCCAATGATCCAAGTGCAAGTTTCTTCCTTGAACTGACTAAGTATCTTATAGATGTAATCGGATCATCTCGATCAGAAATGATCTTGACTACGTTAGAGTAAAAAGTTATCCTGGTGGAATCGCCCGTGCTTTCCGGTAAAGGAAGTTTTTCCGGGTTCGGTTTTGGAACAACCGACGGATTAGTCTCTTATCCGGATATCCGTGGGCGAGGCCCCGAGTGTGGGACCCCTGTCCCGCGCGAGAAGCGCTATTTCCGCTGCCAGTACCCCGAATCCGTTGCTCGGTGGGGAACAGGGATCTTACAGTTGCGCTAGGTTACCTGCGAAGGATCCTAGAGGGTGCTGACCATACGGTGCTCGGGCTCTGGGTTGCCTAGGATACCCACGCGTGCGTCGAGGAAGATATTGGAACAGAGTTGGAGTTGTTTTCTGAAATCGAGCATGGATCTGGTTGATTGACCTTGCTGGTCTTCAATGGATGAGTCCATGGCTCCTTATATAGATCTGTTGGTTGATCTTGCTGATCTTCAACGAGAGTCCATTTTGTTAAGTGATTATATTGCCAAGTATTATGGGCTAGGAACTATCGAAACGGCTCCTGAGCGTTCTAGTTGCCAATGATGCCATAGATACTCTGATGAAGGAATGATGGGAAATTAAGAATCAATTGGATAAATTGGAAGATGGTGATCAATGATACTATGGTTTTATTAAAGGATTGTTTTAAATTGGTTGAATCTGGTTGAAAAAGGCAATTTCATATTGGGTGTGTGAGTGGTGTGACTAGTTTTATTTTGCATGAACATCCGGCTAGGGGGCCTTGGAACTCTTTTCCTTGGTACCCGGGACAAAACCTAACCAAATTTTTAATTGGATCCCATCACTACAGTGGTTGGGCGGTTGGCTAACCCATGGGATTGGATGGGGTTAGGCTGGACTGATGGATCCGTAAATCGAGACTCAAACTTTTGTTTTTACAATAGAAAAAAAAATAAATCCCGGACAGAAACTGTTCTATGGATAGGAATCAACGGCTGTGCCTCTTGAATGGGGAAAAAAGCGTTGATCCCAATGATCCAAGTGCAAGTTCTTCCTTGAACTGACTAAGTATCTTATAGATGTAATCGGATCATCTCGATCAGAAATGATCTTGACTACGTTAGAGTAAAAAGTTATCCTGGTGGAATCGCCCGTGCTTTCCGGTAAAGGAAGTTTTTCCGGGTTCGGTTTTGGAACAACCGACGGATTAGTCTCTTATCCGGATATCCGTGGGCGAGGCCCCGAGTGTGGGACCCCTGTCCCGCGCGAGAAGCGCTACTTCCGCTGCCAGTACCCCGAATCCGTTGCTCGGTGGGAACAGGGATCTTACAGTTGGTATCTTCTTTAGACTATGGTCCAATTAAGGTTTCTATGGGCCAATAGCATCAATCCATGTGTAGGGAGGAGATGAATCCAAATTGTAAAAATCCATGTGTAGGGAGGAGATGAAATATGCACCTCCTTTAAAGAATTCCCCTTCCTTACATATGTGTCAAAATTGTATTGCTCATAGTTTTTTACTAATAAACCTTGTACATTTTCAACTCTTCATCTTATGTGAAATATGCACCTCCTTTAAAGAACTCCCCTTCCTTACATATGTGTTTATTTACTAATAAACCTTGTACATTTTCAACTCTTCATCTTATGTGAAATATGCACCTCCTTTAAAGAACTCCTCTTCCTTACATATGAGTTTATTTACTAATAAACCTTGTACATTTTCAACTCTTCATCTTATGTGAGCATTTACTCATTTTTGGGTATCTTCTTTTACAATTTGGATTTATCTCCTCCCTACACATGGATTGATGCTATTGGCCCATAGAAACCTTAATTGGACCATAGTCTAAAGATTTCTGAAAATCTAGGCCCTTAGACTAAGGTTCTTTATACCTATTTCCAATTAATTCCAATTGCACATTGGAAATTTCTTTTTGAATTTCTGTTTCAGGGGAACTTATTTTAATAAGATGAGTTATTTTTCTATCCAAAAATATTCATAATCTGAATATTCTCTCTCTAGAATATTTTCTCTCTCTAGGTTAAAACAGTTAGAAACAAGGTCTTTATATTTCTGAAGAGGGATTGATTACGGGGGAAGATACTAGACATCAAAAAGGGGGTTGGGGGAGGAATCTTACATTCTACCCCACTTAAAAAACGCGAGATGTCCTCATCTCGCAACTTGGGATAATTTCGCAAGATGCACGAATATGAGACTTAGAGAAAATTTTTAATCAAGATTAACCACCAAGAAAAGTCTTAAAGAGAGCAAGATTCAAAATAAGAACAAGATTTAAACTTTACTCATTCACGGGACTTATACAGTAAAGATAGAAGAACTCTTTACACTTCCATAAGCCCATCCATCATATGGTCACAAAAGCAGTCCTCACAAGCTGCACAAGTATAGGGTAACTCATCTATGGGAATGATTCTGCTGGTTATTGCCACACGCGGACATTGTTACGAAAGTGTTGCTGACCCCAGGGTGTTACCCTAGTTATGTTTTGATAGGTCCGCCATTTGGTCTGCGCTACAGAAGTTCCTAGGTGAGGAAAAAGTGAGCGCTCATACTGTTCTATAAAGTCTTTCTTCACAGACTCTCTTGCGTCTTGAAGGTGAGAAATCATCATGGATAAAACTAGCTCTTGTTGCCAAGCCATGAAGGAGATTAAGAAAGAAAGGAGATTGATGGGAGTAAGATTACTGTGAGCGACAAGTAAAAGTTACGACTTATATAAAGGAAGGAGCTAGCGTAACTTAGAAGCCAACGGTAACTTGCCACTGAAGTTTTACCGTCTTTCCATGATTTGAGTTTGACACATTTTTCTATAGAAGGCATTAAGAATTTTTGAGATGAGGAGATAAAAGAACTTGTAGGCTAAATCACCTACTTTCATTGAATTCAGATATAAGGCTCACAATATCTGGGGGATAACTTCTTATACTTCCCAAGAGATAAAGAACTTCTTTTGGGCCGTACTCAAATGAAAACCAAAACCTTGGTATCCAAAACACCGATTCTCACTTCTAAACTCATTGTTCTAAATCCTTAAAACAGGCGTGACTCCTGAGAAGTATTCTAGGAAAGGGTCTTCCTTTTTATTAAACAGAAACTTTCTTTTATTTTAGAGAGGGAATAATTATAAGATCAGAAAGGGAGATTCTTACTCCTGTATACCTCGAAGGCTGGGGAGGAATCTTACATTCTACCCCACTTAAAAAGTGCGAGATGTCCTCATCTCGCAAGGTAGAGGATAACTCTTTTTCTTAAGATCCAATTTTTATTCTGGGGTTGCTTATATTCTGGTCAACCCAACAGAACACTGGGATAAATATCCCTTATATAGAACTCATCATTAAATAACAATTCATTTAACATGATAATGGTCCATTAGACCGAAAAATTTCCTTCGGAACATTCCTCCACGGAAACTTCAGTCAAGCAAGTTCTCAATTTGACATCCCTTAACTTGATCTAACGGTCAGTTTGGTCACTTTTTGACCATTTTTAGGTCACTTAAACTAACTTTTTGGAACTAGACTTGAATTAGAAGAGAGGAGAGATAAAATATCTCAATTTTTATGAGTTTAAAATTCATTCAAGCATGTGAAATATGCACCTCCTTTAAAGAATTCCCCTTCCTTACATATGTGTCAAAATTGTATTGCTCATAGTTTTTTACTAATAAACCTTGTACATTTTCAACTCTTCATCTTATGTGAAATATGCACCTCCTTTAAAGAACTCCTCTTCCTTACATATGTGTCATAGTTTTTTTACTAATAAGCCTTGTACATTTTCAACTCTTCATCTTATGTGAAATATGCATCTCCTTTAAAGAACTCCCCTTCCTTACATATGTGTTTATTTACTAATAAACCTTGTACATTTTCAACTCTTCATCTTATGTGAAATATGCACCTCCTTTAAAGAACTCCCATTCCTTACATATGTGTTTATTTACTAATAAACCTTGTACATTTTCAACTCTTCGTCTTATGTGAAATATGCACCTCCTTTAAAGAACTCCCCTTCCTTACATATGTGTTTATTTACTAATAAACCTTGTACATTTTCAACTCTTCATCTTATGTGAAATATGCACCTCCTTTAAAGAACTCCCCTTCCTTACATATGTGTTTATTTACTAATAAACCTTGTACATTTTCAACTCTTCATCTTATGTGAGCATTTACTCATTTTTGGGTATCTTCTTTTACAATTTGGATTTATCTCCTCCCTACACATGGATTGATGCTATTGGCCCATAGAAACCTTAATTGGACCATAGTCTAAAGATTTCTGAAAATCTAGACCCTTAGGCTAAGGTTCTTTATACCTATTTCCAATTAATTCCAATTGCACATTGAAAAATTCTTTTTAAATTTCTATTTCAGGGAAACTCATCTGAATTATAAGAGATATTTTTCTATCCAAAAATATTCAAAATCTGAATATTCTCTCTCTAGAATATTTTCTCTCTCTAGGTTAAAACAGTCACAAACAAGATCTCTTATATTTCAGAAAAGGAATTGATTACAGGGGAATATACTAGACATCAAAAAGGGGTTGGGGGAGGAATCTTACATTCTACCCCACTTAAAAAACGCGAGATGTCCTCATCTCGCAACTTGGGATAATTTCGTAAGATACACGAATATGAGACTTAGAGAAAAATTTTAATCACGATTAACCACCAAGAAAAGTCTTAAAGAGAGCAAGATTCAAAATAAGAACAAGATTTAAACTTTATTCATTCACAGAACTTATACAGTAAAGATAGAAGAACTCTTTACACTTCCATAAGCCCGTCCATCATATGATCACAAAAGCAGTCCTCACAAGCTGCACAAGTGTAGGGTAACTCATCTATGGGAATGATTCTGCTGGTTATTGCCGTACCTATCTCAGTGGTATGAGGTGATCTAACAAAAGGACCTCTGAGAGGCAAGCCAAAAACGGGTTAAAGGCATATCTTCTCATGAGGAAGAAAACATGCCAATAAGAAGACCCGCTCAGAAAACCCAAGATGTCTTGATCTCATGACGCAGTAGTATCGGGGACCCAAACCCAAAGCTTCAATAACCATGGCCAAGCGAACATTGTTACGAAAGTGCTGCTGACCCCAGGGTGTTACCCTAGTTATGTTTTGATAGGTCCGCCATTTGGTCTGCGCTACAGAAGTTCCTAGGTGAGGAAAAAGTGAGCGCTCATACTGTTCAATAAAGTCTTTCTTCACAGACTCTCTTGCGTCTTGAAGGTGAGAAATCATCAGGGATAAAACTAATTCCTGTTGCCAAGCCATGAAGGAGATTAAGAAAGAAAGGAGATTGATGGAAGTAAGATTACTGTGAGCAACAAGTAAAAGTTACGACTTATATAAAGGAAGGAGCTAGCGTAACCTAGAAGCCAACGGTAACTTGCCACTGAAGTTTTACCGTCTTTCCATGATTTGTGTTTGACACATTTTTCTATAGAAGGCATTAAGAATTTTGAGATGAGGAGATAAAAGAAACTTGTAGGCTAAGTCACCTACTTTCATTGAATTCAGATATAAGGATCACAATATCTGGGGGATAACTTCTTATACTCCCCAAGAGATAAAGAACTTCTTTTGGGCCGTACTCGAATAAAAACCAAAACCTTGGTATCCAAAACACCGATTCTCACTTCTAAACTCATTGTTCTAAATCCTTAAAATAGGCGTGACTCCTGAGAAGTATTTTAGGAAAAGGGTATTCCTTTTTTAAACAGAAACTTTCTTTTATTTTTGAGAGGGAATAATTATAAGATCCGAAAGGAAGATTCTTACTCCTATATACCTCGAAGGCTGGGGAGGAATCTTACATCCTACCCCACTTAAAAAGTGCGAGATGTCCTCATCTCGCAAGGTAGAGGACAGCTCTTATTCTTAAGATTCAATTTTTATTCTGGGGTTGCTTATATTCTGGTCAACCCAACAGAACACTGGGATAAATATCCCTTATATAGAACTCATCATTAAATAACAATTCATTCAGATTATATCATTCATATCTTTAACATGATAATGGTCCATTAGACCGAAAAGTTTCCTTCGGAACATTCCTCCACACGGAAATTTCAGTCAAGCAAGTTCTCAATTTGACATCCTTTAACTTGATCTACCGGTCAAGTATTAACAGTAGCAATCTGACAGCACAACCCACTAATCTCATAGTGATTTGCTGAATTCGTTATCATCATTCTAGTTATGAATATCATCACAGGGACTCGTCCCATTCCCCCTCATTGTGGTTTCATTATATTTCAACTAATTTTTAAAAATCAACATTTTTCAATCAGCATTTTCAATCAGAATCCAAATCAATTCATTCATTCTCAAACAGAATTAAAAATCATATCAATCACATTCGAAATCATCATCTAGATAGCATTAACGCTTATAATTTCAAGTCTTAGATTTACTCGTATATACTGTCAATAAAGAGCTGCAGTATACTCTCGGTAGATACGGGTAGTCACGGCCCTTGGAATTATAAGGTAAATACTATCATGTCTAGGCCTCAAGCAAGTCAGGGTTTCTATATAATTGCGGTACTTCCATCTGAAGAACCAATTACCAAATTATGAATTTCAGTTTGAATATCAAATTGTATGAGTTATATCACACAATTATAACCTTTTTGTGTTTCTTTATAAATTTTTGACATATTTATCTTCTCAGTTGATCTTTATTAACCAAATGCTCTGATACCAACTGTAAGATCCCTGTTCCCACCGAGTAACGGATTCAGGGTACTGGCAGCGGAAGTAGCGCTTCTCGTGCGGGACAGGGGTCCCACACTCGGGGCCTCGCCCACGGATATCCGGATAAGAGACTAATCCGTCGGTTGTTCCAAAACCGAACCCGGAAAAACTTCCTTTACCGGAAAGCACGGGCGATTCCACCAGGATAACTTTTTACTCTAACGTAGTCAAGATCATTTCTGAACGAGATGATCCGATTACATCTATAAGATACTTAGTCAGTTCAAGGAAGAAACTTGCACTTGGATCAGTGGGATCAACGCTTTTTTCCCCATTCAAGAGGCACAGCCGTTGATTCCTATCCATAGAACAGTTTCTGTCCGGGATTTTTTTTTTTCTATCGTAAAAACAAAAGTTTGAGTCTCGATTTACGGATCCATCAGTCCAGCCTAACCCCATCCAATCCCATGGGTTAGCCAACCGCCCAACCACTGTAGTGATGGGATCCAATTAAAAATTTGGTTAGGTTTTGTCCCGGGTACCAAGGAAAAGAGTTCCAAGGCCCCCTAGCCGGATGTTCATGCAAAATAAAACTAGTCACACCACTCACACACCCAATATGAAATTGCCTTTTTTCAACCAGATTCAACCAGTTTAAAACAATCCTTTAATAAAACCATAGTATCATTGATCACCATCTTCCAATTTATCCAATTGATTCTTAATTTCCCATCATTCCTTCATCAGAGTATCTATGGCATCATTGGCAACTAGAACGCTCAGGAGCCGTTTCGATAGTTCCTAGCCCATAATACTTGGCAATATAATCACTTAACAAGATGGACTCTCGTTGAAGATCAGCAAGATCAACGAACAGATCCATATAAGGAGCCATGGACTCATCCATTGAAGACCAGCAAGGTCAATCAACCAGATCCATGCTCGATTTCAGAAAACAACTCCAACTCTGTTCCAATATCTTCCTCGACGCACGCGTGGGTATCCTAGGCAACCCAGAGCCCGAGCACCGTATGGTCAGCACCCTCTAGGATCCTTCGCAGGTAACCTAGCGCTTCACGCATAGGCCGCTTCCTTGGCCCCTCATCCACCGTACCGGAAGCTCACCATTTTAATCGCACCGAGGCTGGTCAAGACCTCGGCCGACCTTGCTACGCGAGACGTCCTTCATTGACTCCCCGTCAGCAGTTGCAACTTTCTCATCACGACCTTAATCACAAGACGGTCAAAATGCTCCCCCCAGCATTCTTGACATAAAACAATCATTTACAAACAGCATTTACAAACAGCATTTACAAACAGTTTACAATACAATTTCTATTTTAACTTTCATTTTTCCACATTATCCCTCCTCAATCTACATTACTTAATCCATATTCCATTTATATGTATACTCATCCCATCACCTCATTTCCATCTCATCACTTCAGATTCCCTCACATCACAATCGTATATTCACATCCATACATCCACAACTATATGCGTGCATTCACATCTACATGCATACATCTACATCCCTATGCATACATCCACATCCACATTCTCATTCACCTCCATACATCTACATCTACATGCATACATCCACTCCACATTCACATCCACATCTATACATCTACATCTACATATACATCCACATCTCCATTCCCATCTACATCTATACATCTACATCTACATGTATACATCCATATCTCTATTCACATCTACATCTATACATCTACATCTACATGTATACATCCATATCTCTATTCACATCTATATCTATACATCTACATCTACATATATACATCCACATCTCCATTCTCATCTACATCTATACATCTACATCTTCATTCATCCACCCACCTCCACATCCACATCTACATCTATACATCTACATCTACATGTATACATTCACATCTCTATTCACATCTACATCTATACATCTACATCTACATGTATACATCCACATCTCCATTCTCACCTACACCTATACATCTACATCTACATGCATCCACCCACCTCCACATCTACATCTACATCTATACATCTACATCTACATGCATACATCCACCTCCACATTCACACTCACATCCATACCTCTACATCTACATGCAAACATCCATATCTCCATGCATAATAATATTCTTTTAATTAATCTAGGATGATAGTTCCTAGGGTATGGTAGGAAGTCCTCTTTTTATGCTTTGAATGAATTTATTTTATGCGTGATTTCTATAAAAATTTTGCCATAGCTCCGCTACTATGACTGATAAATCTCAATTTTTTTTCTAAGGGATAAAGTTCATTATTAAAGAAATAATTAGAATGGTCTCTAATTGGATCATCAATCCATAATGGTCTCTAATTGGATCATTAAGAAAACAATTAGAATGGTCTCTAATTGGGTCATTAAGAAAACAATTAGAATGGTCTCTAATTGGGTCATCAATCCATAATGGATTGAATCATCAATGTGCATAAACTAAAAGCATAGCAAAAGCCATTAATTTGGCCTCAAGCATAGCTTAATCTTGGATTAAGGAAAAGCTTTATGAAAAGCTTCATTTGGATTGAGAATGCGTCATGAGTATGACCATTTCTTGAGTGAGAGAGAGAATTTATAAAAACCATTAGAATTTAAATATAAGTGGAAATTAACTTCTATAGCATTTATTAAATTATGTAACTCTTCACTACTATTCACCAATTTACTTCAATAGCATTTAAAAAAAACCATACCAATTAAACTTCTCAAGCTTGAGAGGGGTTGAGAAGAGAGAATCATTGAGAAATCATAGAAAAGATCAAAATTCAATATACTTACCTTATGATTTGCTTGATTCTTTACTCACGGTAGAGGCCCCCAACCAATCAATTGGTTTAGTGTGTTGATGGAGCCACCAATGGGGATTGAAGAAAGAGAGAAGTATCAAAAACTAGTGAATTATTAAAGAATTCACAATTCTTGGCTTAGGTAGAGTAGAGTAACAATGCCTAAGACACTCTATATTTTGGCTTAGGTGGAGTAGAGTAATAAAGCATAAGACACTCTATATTTTGGCTTAGGTGGAGTAGAGTAACAAAGCATAAGACACTATATATTTTGGCTTAGGAGGAGTAGAGTAACAAAGCATAAGACACTATCTAATTTGGCTTAGGTGGAGTAGAGTAACAAAGCATAAGACTCTATCTAATTTGGCTTAGGTGGAGTAGAGTAACAAGCATAAGAGACTATATATTTTGGCTTAGGAGGAGTAGAGTAACAAAGCATAAGAGACTATATATTTTGGCTTAGGTGGAGTAGAGTAACAAAGCATAAGAGACTATATATTTTGGCTTAGGTGGAGTAGAGTAACAAAGCATAAGAGACTATGTTTTTTTTCAACAAGGGGAGGCTTCTATTTATAGGAAAATTTGAGCTCCTAACCAAACAAACTGATTCTAGAATTTTCCAAGTCAGTTTGGTCACTTTTTGACCATTTTTAGGTCACTTAAACTAACTTTTTGGAACTAGACTTGAATTAGGAGAGAGGAGAGATAAAATATCTCAATTTTTATGAGTTTAAAATTCATTCAAGCATGTGAAATATGCACCTCCTTTAAAGAATTCCCCTTCCTTACATATGTGTCAAAATTGTATTGCTCATAGTTTTTTACTAATAAACCTTGTACATTTTCAACTCTTCATCTTATGTGAAATATGCACCTCCTTTAAAGAACTCCTCTTCCTTACATATGTGTAATAGTTTTTTTACTAATAAGCCTTGTACATTTTCAACTCTTCATCTTATGTGAAATATGCATCTCCTTTAAAGAACTCCCCTTCCTTACATATGTGTTTATTTACTAATAAACCTTGTACATTTTCAACTCTTCATCTTATGTGAAATATGCACCTCCTTTAAAGAACTCCCATTCCTTACATATGTGTTTATTTACTAATAAACCTTGTACATTTTCAACTCTTCGTCTTATGTGAAATATGCACCTCCTTTAAAGAACTCCCCTTCCTTACATATGTGTTTATTTACTAATAAACCTTGTACATTTTCAACTCTTCATCTTATGTGAAATATGCACCTCCTTTAAAGAACTCCCCTTCCTTACATATGTGTTTATTTACTAATAAACCTTGTACATTTTCAACTCTTCATCTTATGTGAGCATTTACTCATTTTTGGGTATCTTCTTTTACAATTTGGATTTATCTCCTCCCTACACATGGATTGATGCTATTGGCCCATAGAAACCTTAATTGGACCATAGTCTAAAGATTTCTGAAAATCTAGACCCTTAGGCTAAGGTTCTTTATACCTATTTCCAATTAATTCCAATTGCACATTGAAAAATTCTTTTTAAATTTCTATTTCAGGGAAACTCATCTGAATTATAAGAGATATTTTTCTATCCAAAAATATTCAAAATCTGAATATTCTCTCTCTAGAATATTTTCTCTCTCTAGGTTAAAACAGTCACAAACAAGATTACCTATTTCCAATTAATTCCAATTGCACATTGGAAATTTCTTTTTGAATTTATGTTTCAGGGGAACTTATTTTAATAAGATGAGTTATTTTTCTATCCAAAAATATTCATAATCTGAATATTCTCTCTAGAATATTTTCTCTCTCTAGGTTAAAACAGTTAGAAACAAGGTCTTTATATTTCTGAAGAGGGATTGATTACGGGGGAAGATACTAGACATCAAAAAGGGGGTTGGGGGAGGAATCTTACATTCTACCCCACTTAAAAAACGCGAGATGTCCTCATCTCGCAGCTTGGAATAATTTCGCAAGATGCACGAATATGAGACTTAGAGAAAAATTTTAATCACGATTAACCACCAAGAAAAGTCTTAAAGAGAGCAAGATTCAAAATAAGAGCAAGATTTAAACTTTATTCATTCACGGGACTTATACACTAAAGATAGAAGAACTCTTTACACTTCCATAAGCCCGTCCATCATATGGTCACAAAAGCAGTCCTCACAAGCTGCACAAGTATAGGGTAACTCATCTATGGGAATGATTCTGCTGGTTATTGCCGCACCTATCTCAGTGGTATGAGGTGATCTAACAAAAGGACCTCTGAGAGGCAAGCCAAAAACGGGGTAAAGGCATATCTTCTCATGAGGAAGAAAACATGTCAGTAAGAAGACCCGCTTAGAAAACCCAAGATGCCTTGATCTCATGACACAGTAGTATCGGGGACCCAAACCCAAAGCTTCAATAACCATGGCCAAGCGGACATTGTTACGAAAGTGCTGCTGACCCCAGGGTGTTACCCTAATTATGTTTTGATAGGTCCGCCATTTGGTCTGCGCTACAGAAGTTCCTAGGTGAGGAAAAAGTGAGCGCTCATACTGTTCTATAAAGTCTTTCTTCACAGACTCTCTTGCATCTTGAAGGTGAGAAATCATCAGGGATAAGACTAATTCCTGTTGCCAAGCCATGAAGGAGATTAAGAAAGAAAGGAGATTGATGGGAGTAAGATTACTGTGAGCGACAAGTAAAAGTTATGACTTATATAAAGGAAGGAGCTAGCGTAACCTAGAAGCCAACGGTAACTTGCCACTGAAGTTTTACCGTCTTTCCATGATTTGTGTTTGACACATTTCTCTATAGAAGGCATTAAGAATTTTGAGATGAGGAGATAAAAGAAACTTGTAGGCTAAGTCACCTACTTTCATTGAATTCAGATATAAGGATCACAATATCTGGGGGATAACTTCTTATACTCCCCAAGAGATAAAGAACTTCTTTTGGGCCATACTCGAATGAAAACCAAAACCTTGGTATCCAAAACACCGATTCTCACTTCTAAACTCATTGTTCTAAATCCTTAAATTAGGCGTGACTCCTGAGAAGTATTTTAGGAAAAGGGTATTCCTTTTTTAAACAGAAACTTTCTTTTATTTTAGAGAGGGAATAATTATAAGATCCGAAAGGGAGATTCTTACTCCTATATACCTCGAAGGCTGGGGAGGAATCTTACATCATTTTAATCACGATTAACCACCAAGAAAAGTCTTAAAGAGAGCAAGATTCAAAATAAGAACAAGATTTAAACTTTATTCATTCACAGAACTTATACAGTAAAGATAGAAGAACTCTTTACACTTCCATAAGCCCGTCCATCATATGATCACAAAAGCAGTCCTCACAAGCTGCACAAGTGTAGGGTAACTCATCTATGGGAATGATTCTGCTGGTTATTGCCGTACCTATCTCAGTGGTATGAGGTGATCTAACAAAAGGACCTCTGAGAGGCAAGCCAAAAACGGGGTAAAGGCATATCTTCTCATGAGGAAGAAAACATGCCAATAAGAAGACCCGCTCAGAAAACCCAAGATGTCTTGATCTCATGACGCAGTAGTATCGGGGACCCAAACCCAAAGCTTCAATAACCATGGCCAAGCAGACATTGTTACGAAAGTGTTGCTGACCCCAGGGTGTTACCCTAGTTATGTTTTGATAGGTCCGCCATTTGGTCTGCGCTACAGACGTTCCTAGGTGAGGAAAAAGTGAGCGCTCATACTGTTCTATAAAGTCTTTCTTCACAGACTCTCTTGCGTCTTGAAGGTGAGAAATCATCAGGGATAAAACTAATTCCTGTTGCCAAGCCATGAAGGAGATTAAGAAAGAAAGGAGATTGATGGGAGTAAGATTACTGTGAGCGACAAGTAAAAGTTACGACTTATATAAAGGAAGGAGCTAGCGTAACCTAGAAGCCAACGGTAACTTACCACTGAAGTTTTACCGTCTTTCCATGATTTGTGTTTGACACATTTTTCTATAGAAGGCATTAAGAATTTTGAGATGAGGAGATAAAAGAAGCTTGTAGGCTAAGTCACCTACTTTCATATTGAATTCCGATATAAGGATCACAATATCTGGGGGATAACTTCTTATACTCCCCAAGAGATAAAGAACTTTCCCGCGCGAGAAGCGCTACTTCCGCTGCCAGTACCCCGAATCCGCGTTGCTCGGTGGGACAGGGGTCCCACACTCGGGGCCTCGCCCACGGATATCCGGATAAGAGACTAATCCGTCGGTTGTTCCAAAACCGAACCCGGAAAAACTTCCTTTACCGGAAAGCACGTGCGATTCCACCAGGATAACTTTTTACTCTAACGTAGTCAAGATCATTTCTGATCGAGATGATCCGATTACATCTATAAGCTACTTAGTCAGTTCAAGGAAGAAACTTGCACTTGGATCATTGGGATCAACGCTTTTTTCCTCATTCAAGAGGCACAGCCGTTGATTCCTATCCATAGACAGTTTCTGTCCGGGATTTTTTTTTTTTCTATCGTAAAAACAAAAGTTTGAGTCTCGATTTACGGATCCATCAGTCCAGCCTAACCCCATCCAATCCCATGGGTTAGCCAACCGCCCAACCACTGTAGTGATGGGATCCAATTAAAAATTTGGTTAGGTTTTGTCCCGGGTACCAAGGAAAAGAGTTCCAAGGCCCCCTAGCCGGATGTTCATGCAAAATAAAACTAGTCACACCACTCACACACCCAATATGAAATTACCTTTTTCAACCAGATTCAACCAGTTTAAAACAATCCTTTAATAAAACCATAGTATCATTAATCACCATCTTCCAATTTATCCAATTGATTCTTAATTTCCCATCATTCCTTCATCAGAGTATCTATGGCATCATTGGCAACTAGAACGCTCAGGAGCCGTTTCGATAGTTCCTAGCCCATAATACTTGGCAATATAATCACTTAACAAGATGGACTCTCGTTGAAGATCAGCAAGATCAACCAACAGATCCATATAAGGAGCCATGGACTCATCCATTGAAGACCAGCAAGGTCAATCAACCAGATCCATGCTCGATTTCAGAAAACAACTCCAACTCTGTTCCAATATCTTCCTCGACGCACGCGTGGGTATCCTAGGCGACCCAGAGCCCGAGCACCGTATGGTCAGCACCCTCTAGGATCCTTCGCAGGTAACCTAGCGCTTCACGCATAGGCCGCTTCCTTGGCCCCTCATCCACCGTACCGGAAGCTCACCATTTTAATCGCACCGAGGCTGGTCAAGACCTCGGCCGACCTTGCTATGCGAGACGTCCTTCATTGACTCCCCGTCAGCAGTTGCAACTTTCTCATCACGACCTTAATCACAAGACGGTCAAAATGCTCCCCCCAGCATTCTTGACATAAAACAATCATTTACAAACAGCATTTACAAACAGTTTACAATACAATTTCTATTTTAACTTTCATTTTTCCACATTATCCCTCCTCAATCTACATTACTTATTCCATATTCCATTTATATGTATACTCATCCCATCACATCATTTCCATCTCAGCACTTCAGATTCCCTCACATCACAATCGTATATTCACATCCATACATCCACAACTATATGCGTACATTCACATCTACATGCATACATCTACATCCCTATGCATACATCCACATCCACATTCACATTCACCTCCATACATCTACATCTACATGCATACATCCACTCCACATTCACATCCACATCTATACATCTACATCTACATGCATACATCCACCTCTACATCCACATCTACGTCTATACACCTACATCTACATGCATACATCCACATCTCCATTCACATCTACATCTATACATCTACATCTACATGTATACATCCACATCTCCATTCCCATCTACATCTATACATCTACATCTACATATATACATCCACATCTCCATTCTCATCTACATCTATACATCTACATCTTCATGCATCCACCCATCTCCACATCCACATCTACATCTATACATCTACATCTACATGTATACATCCACATCTCTATTCACATCTACATCTATACATCTACATCTACATGCATACATCCACCTCTACATCCACATCTACGTCTATACACCTACATCTACATGCATACATCCACATCTCCATTCACATCTACATCTATACATCTACATCTACATGTATACATCCACATCTCCATTCCCATCTACATCTATACATCTACATCTACATGTATACATCTACATCTCTATTCACACTCACATCCATACCTCTACATCTACATGCAAACATCCATATCTCCATGCATAATAATATTCTTTTAATTAATCTAGGATGATAGTTCCTAGGATATGGTAGGAAGTCCTCTTTTTATGCTTTGAATGAATTTATTTTATGCGTGATTTCTATAAAAATTTTGCCATAGCTCCGCTACTATGACTGATAAATCTCAATTTTTTTTTCTAAGGGATAAAGCTTATCATTAAGGAAATAATTAGAATGGTCTCTAATTGGGTCATCAATCCATAATGGATTGAATCATCAATGTGCATAAACTAAAAGCATAGCAAAAAGCCATTAATTTGGCCTCAAGCATAGCTTGATTAAGGAAAAGCTTTATGAAAAGCTTCCTTTGGATTGAGAATGAGTCATGAGTATGACCATTTCTTGAGTGAGAGAGAGAAATTACATAAAAACCATTAGAATTTAAACATAAATGGAAATTAACTTCTATAGCATTTATTAAATTATGTAACTCTTCACTACTATTCACCAATTAACTTCAATAGCATTTAAAAAACCATACCAATTAAACTTCTCAAGCTTGAGAGGGGTTGAGAAGAGAGAATTATTGAGAAATTATAGAAAAGATCAAAATTCAATATACTTACCTTATGATTTGCTTGATTCTTTATTCACGGTAGAGGCCCCCAACCAATCAATTGGTTTAGTATGTTGATGGAGCCACCAATGGGGATTGAAGAAAGAGAGAAGTGTCAAAAACTAGTGAATTATTAAAGAATTCACAATTCTTGGCTTAGGTGGAGTAACATAGCATAAGACACTATATTTTTTTGGCTTAGGTGGAGTAGAGTAACAAGGCATAAGACTCTATATATTTTGGCTTAGGAGGAGTAGAGTAACAAAGCATAAGACACTATCTATTTTGGCTTAGGAGGAGTAGAGTAACAAAGCATAAGACACTATCTATTTTGGCTTAGGAGGAGTAGAGTAACAAAGCATAAGACACTATATATTTTGGCTTAGGTGGAGTAGAGTAACAAAGCATAAGACACTATATTTTTTTGGCTTAGGAGGAGTAGAGTAACAAAGCATAAGACACTATCTATTTTGGCTTAGGAGGAGTAGAGTAACAAAGCATAAGACACTATATATTTTGGCTTAGGTGGAGTAGAGTAACAAAGCATAAGACACTATATTTTTTTCAACAAGGGGAGGCTTCTATTTATAGGAAAATTTGAGCTCCTAACCAAACAAACTGATTCTAGAATTTTCCAAGTTAGTTTGATCACTTTTTGACCATTTTTAGGTCAGTTAAGCTAACGTTTTGGAACTAGACTTGAATTAGGAGAGAGGAGAGATAAAATATCTCAATTTTTATGAGTTTAAAACTCATTCAAGCATGTGAAATATGCACCTCCTTTAAAGAATTCCCCTTCCTTACATATGTGTCATAATGGAATCATTTTAATATTGCTCATAGTTTTTTACTAATAAGCCTTGTACATTTTCAACTCTTCATCTTATGTGAGCATTTAAGGGACTCCCCTTCCTTACATATGTGTCATAATAAAATCATTATTCCCAAAATATCTCATATTTTTAATATTGCTCATAGTTTTTTATTAATAAACCTTGTATATTTTCAACTCTTCATCTTATGTGAAATATGCACCTCCTTTAAAGAACTCCTCTTCCTTACATATGTGTCATAGTTTTTTTACTAATAAGCCTTGTACATTTTCAACTCTTCATCTTATGTGAAATATGCACCTCCTTTAAAGAACTCCTCTTCCTTACATATGAGTCATAGTTTTTTTACTAATAAGCCTTGTACATTTTCAACTCTTCATCTTATGTGAAATATGCACCTCCTTTAAAGAACTCCCCTTCCTTACATATGTGTTTATTTACTAATAAACCTTGTACATTTTCAACTCTTCATCTTATGTGAAATATGCACCTCCTTTAAAGAACTCCCCTTCCTTACATATGTGTTTATTTACTAATAAACCTTGTACATTTTCAACTCTTCACCTCATGTGAGCATTTACTCATTTTTGGGTATTTTCTTTTTACAATTTGGATTTATCTCCTCCCTACACATGGATTGATGCTATTGGCCCATAGGAACCTTAATTGGACCATAGTCTAAAGATTTATGAAAATCTAGACCTTAGGCTAAGGTTCTTTATACCTATTTCCAATTAATTCCAATTGCACATTGGAAAATTCTTTTTTAAATTTCTGTTTTAGGGGAACTCATCTGAATTATAAGAGATATTTTTCTATCCAAAATATTCAAAATCTGAATATTCTCTCTCTAGAATATTTTCTCTCTCTAGGTTAAAACAGTCACAAACAAGATCTCTTATATTTCAGAAAAGGAATTGATTACAGGGGAATATACTAGACATCAAAAAGGGGTTGGGGGAGGAATCTTACATTCTACCCCACTTAAAAAACGTGAGATGTCCTCATCTCGCAACTTGGAATAATTTCGCAAGATGCACGAATATGAGACTTAGAGAAAAATTTTAATCACGATTAACCACCAAGAAAAGTCTTAAAGAGAGCAAGATTCAAAATAAGAACAAGATTTAAACTTTATTCATTCTCGGAACTTATACAGTAAGATAGAAGAACTCTTTACACTTCCATAAGCCCGTCCATCATATGGTCACAAAAGCAGTCCTCACAAGCTGCACAAGTATAGGGTAACTCATCTATGGGAATGATTCTGCTGGTTATTACCGCACCTATCTCAGTGGTATGAGGTGATCTAACAAAAGGACCTCTGAGAGGCAAGCCAAAAACGGGATAAAGGCATATCTTCTCATGAGGAAGAAAACACGCCAGTAAGAAGACCCGCTCAGAAAACCCAAGATGCCTTGATCTCATGACGCAGTAGTATCGGGGACCCAAACCCGAAGCTTCAATAACCATGGCCAAGCGGACATTGTTACGAAAGTGCTCCTGTCCCCAGGGTGTTACCCTAGTTATGTTTTGATAGGTCCGCCATTTGGTCTGAGCTACAGAAGTCCCTAGGTGAGGAAAAAGTGAGCGCTCATACTGTTCTATAAAGTCTTTCTTCACAGACTCTCTTGCGTCGTCTTGAAGGTGAGAAATCATCAGGGATAAAACTAATTCCTGTTGCCAAGCCATGAAGGAGATTAAGAAAGAAAGGAGATTGATGGGAGTAAGATTACTGTGAGCGGCAAGTAAAAGTTACGACTTATATAAAGGAAGGAGCTAGCGTAACCTAGAAGCCAACGGTAACTTGCCACTAAAGTTTTACCGTCTTTCCATGATTTGGGTTTGGCACATTTTTCTATAGAAGGCATTAAGAATTTTGAGATGAGGAGATAAAAGAAACTTGTAGGCTAAGTCACCTACTTTCATTGAATTCAGATATAAGGATCACAATATCTGGGTGATAACTTCTTATACTCCCCAAGAGATAAAGAACTTCTTTTGGGCCATACTCGAATGAAAACCAAAACCTTGGTATCCAAAACACCGATTCTCACTTCTAAACTCATTGTTCTAAATCCTTAAAACAGGTGGGACTCCTGAGAGTATTTTAGGAAAAGGGTATTCCTTTTTTAAACAGAAACTTTCTTTTATTTTAGAGAGGGAATAATTATAAGATCGGAAAGGAAGCTTCTTACTCCAGTATATCTTGAAGGTTGGGGAGGTGTCAACTGTAAGATCCCTGTTCCCACCGAGCAACGCGGATTCGGGGTACTGGCAGCGGAAGTAGCGCTTCTCGCGCGGGACAGGGGTCCCACACTCGGGGCCTCACCCACGGATATCCGGATAAGAGACTAATCCGTCGGTTGTTCCAAAACCGAACCCGGAAAAACTTCCTTTACCGGAAAGCACGGGCGATTCCACCAGGATAACTTTTTACTCTAACGTAGTCAAGATCATTTCTGATCGAGATGATCCGATTACATCTATAAGCTACTTAGTCAGTTCAAGGAAGAAACTTGCACTTGGATCATTGGGATCAACGCTTTTTTCCTCATTCAAGAGGCACAGCCGTTGATTCCTATCCATAGACAGTTTCTGTCCGGGATTTTTTTTTTTTCTATCGTAAAAACAAAAGTTTGAGTCTCGATTTACGGATCCATCAGTCCAGCCTAACCCCATCCAATCCCATGGGTTAGCCAACCGCCCAACCACTGTAGTGATGGGATCCAATTAAAAATTTGGTTAGGTTTTGTCCCGGGTACCAAGGAAAAGAGTTCCAAGGCCCCCTAGCCGGATGTTCATGCAAAATAAAACTAGTCACACCACTCACACACCCAATATGAAATTACCTTTTTCAACCAGATTCAACCAGTTTAAAACAATCCTTTAATAAAACCATAGTATCATTAATCACCATCTTCCAATTTATCCAATTGATTCTTAATTTCCCATCATTCCTTCATCAGAGTATCTATGGCATCATTGGCAACTAGAACGCTCAGGAGCCGTTTCGATAGTTCCTAGCCCATAATACTTGGCAATATAATCACTTAACAAGATGGACTCTCGTTGAAGATCAGCAAGATCAACCAACAGATCCATATAAGGAGCCATGGACTCATCCATTGAAGACCAGCAAGGTCAATCAACCAGATCCATGCTCGATTTCAGAAAACAACTCCAACTCTGTTCCAATATCTTCCTCGACGCACGCGTGGGTATCCTAGGCGACCCAGAGCCCGAGCACCGTATGGTCAGCACCCTCTAGGATCCTTCGCAGGTAACCTAGCGCTTCACGCATAGGCCGCTTCCTTGGCCCCTCATCCACCGTACCGGAAGCTCACCATTTTAATCGCACCGAGGCTGGTCAAGACCTCGGCCGACCTTGCTATGCGAGACGTCCTTCATTGACTCCCCGTCAGCAGTTGCAACTTTCTCATCACGACCTTAATCACAAGACGGTCAAAATGCTCCCCCCAGCATTCTTGACATAAAACAATCATTTACAAACAGCATTTACAAACAGTTTACAATACAATTTCTATTTTAACTTTCATTTTTCCACATTATCCCTCCTTAATCTACATTACTTATTCCATATTCCATTTATATGTATACTCATCCCATCACATCATTTCCATCTCAGCACTTCAGATTCCCTCACATCACAATCGTATATTCACATCCATACATCCACAACTATATGCGTACATTCACATCTACATGCATACATCTACATCCCTATGCATACATCCACATCCACATTCACATTCACCTCCATACATCTACATCTACATGCATACATCCACTCCACATTCACATCCACATCTATACATCTACATCTACATGCATACATCCACCTCTACATCCACATCTACGTCTATACACCTACATCTACATGCATACATCCACATCTCCATTCACATCTACATCTATACATCTACATCTACATGTATACATCCACATCTCCATTCCCATCTACATCTATACATCTACATCTACATATATACATCCACATCTCCATTCTCATCTATATCTATACATCTACATCTTCATGCATCCACCCATCTCCACATCCACATCTACATCTATACATCTACATCTACATGTATACATCCACATCTCTATTCACATCTACATCTATACATCTACATCTACATGCATACATCCACCTCTACATCCACATCTACGTCTATACACCTACATCTACATGCATACATCCACATCTCCATTCACATCTACATCTATACATCTACATCTACATGTATACATCCACATCTCCATTCCCATCTACATCTATACATCTACATCTACATGTATACATCTACATCTCTATTCACACTCACATCCATACCTCTACATCTACATGCAAACATCCATATCTCCATGCATAATAATATTCTTTTAATTAATCTAGGATGATAGTTCCTAGGATATGGTAGGAAGTCCTCTTTTTATGCTTTGAATGAATTTATTTTATGCGTGATTTCTATAAAATTTTGCCATAGCTCCGCTACTATGACTGATAAATCTCAATTTTTTTTTCTAAGGGATAAAGCTTATCATTAAGGAAATAATTAGAATGGTCTCTAATTGGGTCATCAATCCATAATGGATTGAATCATCAATGTGCATAAACTAAAAGCATAGCAAAAAGCCATTAATTTGGCCTCAAGCATAGCTTGATTAAGGAAAAGCTTTATGAAAAGCTTCCTTTGGATTGAGAATGAGTCATGAGTATGACCATTTCTTGAGTGAGAGAGAGAAATTACATAAAAACCATTAGAATTTAAACATAAATGGAAATTAACTTCTATAGCATTTATTAAATTATGTAACTCTTCACTACTATTCACCAATTAACTTCAATAGCATTTAAAAAACCATACCAATTAAACTTCTCAAGCTTGAGAGGGGTTGAGAAGAGAGAATTATTGAGAAATTATAGAAAAGATCAAAATTCAATATACTTACCTTATGATTTGCTTGATTCTTTATTCACGGTAGAGGCCCCCAACCAATCAATTGGTTTAGTATGTTGATGGAGCCACCAATGGGGATTGAAGAAAGAGAGAAGTGTCAAAAACTAGTGAATTATTAAAGAATTCACAATTCTTGGCTTAGGTGGAGTAACATAGCATAAGACACTATATTTTTTTGGCTTAGGTGGAGTAGAGTAACAAGGCATAAGACTCTATATATTTTGGCTTAGGAGGAGTAGAGTAACAAAGCATAAGACACTATCTATTTTGGCTTAGGAGGAGTAGAGTAACAAAGCATAAGACACTATCTATTTTGGCTTAGGAGGAGTAGAGTAACAAAGCATAAGACACTATATATTTTGGCTTAGGTGGAGGAGAGTAACAAAGCATAAGACACTATATTTTTTTGGCTTAGGAGGAGTAGAGTAACAAAGCATAAGACACTATCTATTTTGGCTTAGGAGGAGTAGAGTAACAAAGCATAAGACACTATATATTTTGGCTTAGGTGGAGTAGAGTAACAAAGCATAAGACACTATATATTTTGGCTTAGGTGGAGTAGAGTAACAAAGCATAAGACACTATATTTTTTTCAACAAGGGGAGGCTTCTATTTATAGGAAAATTTGAGCTCCTAACCAAACAAACTGATTCTAGAATTTTCCAAGTTAGTTTGGTCACTTTTTGACCATTTTTAGGTCAGTTAAGCTAACGTTTTGGAACTAGACTTGAATTAGGAGAGAGGAGAGATAAAATATCTCAATTTTTATGAGTTTAAAACTCATTCAAGCATGTGAAATATGCACCTCCTTTAAAGAATTCCCCTTCCTTACATATGTGTCATAATGGAATCATTTTAATATTGCTCATAGTTTTTTACTAATAAGCCTTGTACATTTTCAACTCTTCATCTTATGTGAGCATTTAAGGGACTCCCCTTCCTTACATATGTGTCATAATAAAATCATTATTCCCAAAATATCTCATATTTTTAATATTGCTCATAGTTTTTTATTAATAAACCTTGTATATTTTCAACTCTTCATCTTATGTGAAATATGCACCTCCTTTAAAGAACTCCTCTTCCTTACATATGTGTCATAGTTTTTTTACTAATAAGCCTTGTACATTTTCAACTCTTCATCTTATGTGAAATATGCACCTCCTTTAAAGAACTCCTCTTCCTTACATATGAGTCATAGTTTTTTTACTAATAAGCCTTGTACATTTTCAACTCTTCATCTTATGTGAAATATGCACCTCCTTTAAAGAACTCCCCTTCCTTACATATGTGTTTATTTACTAATAAACCTTGTACATTTTCAACTCTTCATCTTATGTGAAATATGCACCTCCTTTAAAGAACTCCCCTTCCTTACATATGTGTTTATTTACTAATAAACCTTGTACATTTTCAACTCTTCACCTCATGTGAGCATTTACTCATTTTTGGGTATTTTCTTTTTACAATTTGGATTTATCTCCTCCCTACACATGGATTGATGCTATTGGCCCATAGGAACCTTAATTGGACCATAGTCTAAAGATTTATGAAAATCTAGACCTTAGGCTAAGGTTCTTTATACCTATTTCCAATTAATTCCAATTGCACATTGAAAAATTCTTTTTTAAATTTCTGTTTTAGGAGAACTCATCTGAATTATAAGAGATATTTTTCTATCCAAAATATTCAAAATCTGAATATTCTCTCTCTAGAATATTTTCTCTCTCTAGGTTAAAACAGTCACAAACAAGATCTCTTATATTTCAGAAAAGGAATTGATTACAGGGGAATATACTAGACATCAAAAAGGGGTTGGGGGAGGAATCTTACATTCTACCCCACTTAAAAAACGTGAGATGTCCTCATCTCGCAACTTGGAATAATTTCGCAAGATGCACGAATATGAGACTTAGAGAAAAATTTTAATCACGATTAACCACCAAGAAAAGTCTTAAAGAGAGCAAGATTCAAAATAAGAACAAGATTTAAACTTTATTCATTCTCGGAACTTATACAGTAAGATAGAAGAACTCTTTACACTTCCATAAGCCCGTCCATCATATGGTCACAAAAGCAGTCCTCACAAGCTGCACAAGTATAGGGTAACTCATCTATGGGAATGATTCTGCTGGTTATTACCGCACCTATCTCAGTGGTATGAGGTGATCTAACAAAAGGACCTCTGAGAGGCAAGCCAAAAACGGGATAAAGGCATATCTTCTCATGAGGAAGAAAACACGCCAGTAAGAAGACCCGCTCAGAAAACCCAAGATGCCTTGATCTCATGACGCAGTAGTATCGGGGACCCAAACCCGAAGCTTCAATAACCATGGCCAAGCGGACATTGTTACGAAAGTGCTCCTGTCCCCAGGGTGTTACCCTAGTTATGTTTTGATAGGTCCGCCATTTGGTCTGAGCTACAGAAGTCCCTAGGTGAGGAAAAAGTGAGCGCTCATACTGTTCTATAAAGTCTTTCTTCACAGACTCTCTTGCGTCGTCTTGAAGGTGAGAAATCATCAGGGATAAAACTAATTCCTGTTGCCAAGCCATGAAGGAGATTAAGAAAGAAAGGAGATTGATGGGAGTAAGATTACTGTGAGCGGCAAGTAAAAGTTACGACTTATATAAAGGAAGGAGCTAGCGTAACCTAGAAGCCAACGGTAACTTGCCACTAAAGTTTTACCGTCTTTCCATGATTTGGGTTTGGCACATTTTTCTATAGAAGGCATTAAGAATTTTGAGATGAGGAGATAAAAGAAACTTGTAGGCTAAGTCACCTACTTTCATTGAATTCAGATATAAGGATCACAATATCTGGGTGATAACTTCTTATACTCCCCAAGAGATAAAGAACTTCTTTTGGGCCATACTCGAATGAAAACCAAAACCTTGGTATCCAAAACACCGATTCTCACTTCTAAACTCATTGTTCTAAATCCTTAAAACAGGTGGGACTCCTGAGAGTATTTTAGGAAAAGGGTATTCCTTTTTTAAACAGAAACTTTCTTTTATTTTAGAGAGGGAATAATTATAAGATCGGAAAGGAAGCTTCTTACTCCAGTATATCTTGAAGGTTGGGGAGGAATCTTACATTCTACCCCACTTAAAAAGTGCGAGATGTCCTCATCTCGCAAGGTAGAGGACAGCTCTTTTTCTTAAGATCCAATTTTATTCTGGGTTCCTTATATTCTGGTCAACCCAACAGAACACTGGGATAAATATCCCTTATATAGAACTCATCATTAAACAACAATTCATTCAGATCATATCATTCATATCTTTAACATGATAAAGGTCCATTAGACCGAAAAGTTTCCTTCGGAACATTCCTCCCCACGGAAGTTTCAGTCAAGCAAGTTCTCAATTTGACATCCCTTAACTTGATCTACCGGTCAAGTATTAACAGTAGAAATCTGACAGCACAATCCACTAATCTCATAGTGATTTGCTGAATTCGTTATCATCATTCTAGTTATGAATATCATCACAGGGACTCGTCCCATTCCCCCTCATTGTGGTTTCATTATATTTCAACTAATTTTTAAAAATCAACATTTTTCAATCAGCATTTTCAATCAGAATCCAAATCAATTCATTCATTCTCAAACAGAATTAAAAATCATATCAATCACATTCGAAATCATCATCTAGATAGCATTAACGCTTATAATTTCAAGTCTTAGATTTACTCGTATATACTGTCAGTAAAGAGCTGCAGTATACTCTCGGTATATACACGTAGTCACGGCCCTTGGAATTATAAGGTAAATACTATCATGTCTAGGCCTCAAGCAAGTCAGGGATTCTATATAATTGCGGCACTTCCATCTGAAGACCCAATTACCAAATTACGAGTTTCAGTTTGAATATCAAATTGTATGAATTATATCACACAATTATAACCTTTTTGTGTTTCTTGATAAATTTTTGATATATTTGTCTTCTCAGTTGATCTTTATTAACCAAAGGCTCTGATACCAACTGTAAGATCCCTGTTCCCACCGAGCAACGCGGATTCGGGGTACTGGCAGCGGAAGTAGCGCTTCTCGCGCGGGACAGGGGTCCCACACTCGGGGCCTCGCCCACGGATATCCGGATAAGAGACTAATCCGTCGGTTGTTCCAAAACCGAACCCGGAAAAACTTCCTTTACCGGAAAGCACGGGCGATTCCACCAGGATAACTTTTTACTCTAACGTAGTCAAGATCATTTCTGATCGAGATGATCCGATTACATCTATAAGCTACTTAGTCAGTTCAAGGAAGAAACTTGCACTTGGATCATTGGGATCAACGCTTTTTTCCTCATTCAAGAGGCACAGCCGTTGATTCCTATCCATAGACAGTTTCTGTCCGGGATTTTTTTTTTTTTCTATCGTAAAAACAAAAGTTTGAGTCTCGATTTACGGATCCATCAGTCCAGCCTAACCCCATCCAATCCCATGGGTTAGCCAACCGCCCAACCACTGTAGTGATGGGATCCAATTAAAAATTTGGTTAGGTTTTGTCCCGGGTACCAAGGAAAAGAGTTCCAAGGCCCCCTAGCCGGATGTTCATGCAAAATAAAACTAGTCACACCACTCACACACCCAATATGAAATTACCTTTTTCAACCAGATTCAACCAGTTTAAAACAATCCTTTAATAAAACCATAGTATCATTAATCACCATCTTCCAATTTATCCAATTGATTCTTAATTTCCCATCATTCCTTCATCAGAGTATCTATGGCATCATTGGCAACTAGAACGCTCAGGAGCCGTTTCGATAGTTCCTAGCCCATAATACTTGGCAATATAATCACTTAACAAGATGGACTCTCGTTGAAGATCAGCAAGATCAACCAACAGATCCATATAAGGAGCCATGGACTCATCCATTGAAGACCAGCAAGGTCAATCAACCAGATCCATGCTCGATTTCAGAAAACAACTCCAACTCTGTTCCAATATCTTCCTCGACGCACGCGTGGGTATCCTAGGCGACCCAGAGCCCGAGCACCGTATGGTCAGCACCCTCTAGGATCCTTCGCAGGTAACCTAGCGCTTCACGCATAGGCCGCTTCCTTGGCCCCTCATCCACCGTACCAGAAGCTCACCATTTTAATCGCACCGAGGCTGGTCAAGACCTCGGCCGACCTTGCTATGCGAGACGTCCTTCATTGACTCCCCGTCACGCAGTTGCAACTTTCTCATCACGACCTTAATCACAAGACGGTCAAAATGCTCCCCCCAGCATTCTTGACATAAAACAATCATTTACAAACAGCATTTACAAACAGTTTACAATACAATTTCTATTTTAACTTTCATTTTTCCACATTATCCCTCCTCAATCTACATTACTTATTCCATATTCCATTTATATGTATACTCATCCCATCACATCATTTCCATCTCAGCACTTCAGATTCCCTCACATCACAATCGTATATTCACATCCATACATCCACAACTATATGCGTACATTCACATCTACATGCATACATCTACATCCCTATGCATACATCCACATCCACATTCACATTCACCTCCATACATCTACATCTACATGCATACATCCACTCCACATTCACATCCACATCTATACATCTACATCTACATGCATACATCCACCTCTACATCCACATCTACGTCTATACACCTACATCTACATGCATACATCCACATCTCCATTCACATCTACATCTATACATCTACATCTACATGTATACATCCACATCTCCATTCCCATCTACATCTATACATCTACATCTACATATATACATCCACATCTCCATTCTCATCTACATCTATACATCTACATCTTCATGCATCCACCCATCTCCACATCCACATCTACATCTATACATCTACATCTACATGTATACATCCACATCTCTATTCACATCTACATCTATACATCTACATCTACATGCATACATCCACCTCTACATCCACATCTACGTCTATACACCTACATCTACATGCATACATCCACATCTCCATTCACATCTACATCTATACATCTACATCTACATGTATACATCCACATCTCCATTCCCATCTACATCTATACATCTACATCTACATGTATACATCTACATCTCTATTCACACTCACATCCATACCTCTACATCTACATGCAAACATCCATATCTCCATGCATAATAATATTCTTTTAATTAATCTAGGATGATAGTTCCTAGGATATGGTAGGAAGTCCTCTTTTTATGCTTTGAATGAATTTATTTTATGCGTGATTTCTATAAAAATTTTGCCATAGCTCCGCTACTATGACTGATAAATCTCAATTTTTTTTTCTAAGGGATAAAGCTTATCATTAAGGAAATAATTAGAATGGTCTCTAATTGGGTCATCAATCCATAATGGATTGAATCATCAATGTGCATAAACTAAAAGCATAGCAAAAAGCCATTAATTTGGCCTCAAGCATAGCTTGATTAAGGAAAAGCTTTATGAAAAGCTTCCTTTGGATTGAGAATGAGTCATGAGTATGACCATTTCTTGAGTGAGAGAGAGAAATTACATAAAAACCATTAGAATTTAAACATAAATGGAAATTAACTTCTATAGCATTTATTAAATTATGTAACTCTTCACTACTATTCACCAATTAACTTCAATAGCATTTAAAAAACCATACCAATTAAACTTCTCAAGCTTGAGAGGGGTTGAGAAGAGAGAATTATTGAGAAATTATAGAAAAGATCAAAATTCAATATACTTACCTTATGATTTGCTTGATTCTTTATTCACGGTAGAGGCCCCCAACCAATCAATTGGTTTAGTATGTTGATGGAGCCACCAATGGGGATTGAAGAAAGAGAGAAGTGTCAAAAACTAGTGAATTATTAAAGAATTCACAATTCTTGGCTTAGGTGGAGTAACATAGCATAAGACACTATATTTTTTTGGCTTAGGTGGAGTAGAGTAACAAGGCATAAGACTCTATATATTTTGGCTTAGGAGGAGTAGAGTAACAAAGCATAAGACACTATCTATTTTGGCTTAGGAGGAGTAGAGTAACAAAGCATAAGACACTATATATTTTGGCTTAGGTGGAGTAGAGTAACAAAGCATAAGACACTATATTTTTTTGGCTTAGGAGGAGTAGAGTAACAAAGCATAAGACACTATCTATTTTGGCTTAGGAGGAGTAGAGTAACAAAGCATAAGACACTATATATTTTGGCTTAGGTGGAGTAGAGTAACAAAGCATAAGACACTATATATTTTGGCTTAGGTGGAGTAGAGTAACAAAGCATAAGACACTATATTTTTTTCAACAAGGGGAGGCTTCTATTTATAGGAAAATTTGAGCTCCTAACCAAACAAACTGATTCTAGAATTTTCCAAGTTAGTTTGGTCACTTTTTGACCATTTTTAGGTCAGTTAAGCTAACGTTTTGGAACTAGACTTGAATTAGGAGAGAGGAGAGATAAAATATCTCAATTTTTATGAGTTTAAAACTCATTCAAGCATGTGAAATATGCACCTCCTTTAAAGAATTCCCCTTCCTTACATATGTGTCATAATGGAATCATTTTAATATTGCTCATAGTTTTTTACTAATAAGCCTTGTACATTTTCAACTCTTCATCTTATGTGAGCATTTAAGGGACTCCCCTTCCTTACATATGTGTCATAATAAAATCATTATTCCCAAAATATCTCATATTTTTAATATTGCTCATAGTTTTTTATTAATAAACCTTGTATATTTTCAACTCTTCATCTTATGTGAAATATGCACCTCCTTTAAAGAACTCCTCTTCCTTACATATGTGTCATAGTTTTTTTACTAATAAGCCTTGTACATTTTCAACTCTTCATCTTATGTGAAATATGCACCTCCTTTAAAGAACTCCTCTTCCTTACATATGAGTCATAGTTTTTTTTACTAATAAGCCTTGTACATTTTCAACTCTTCATCTTATGTGAAATATGCACCTCCTTTAAAGAACTCCCCTTCCTTACATATGTGTTTATTTACTAATAAACCTTGTACATTTTCAACTCTTCATCTTATGTGAAATATGCACCTCCTTTAAAGAACTCCCCTTCCTTACATATGTGTTTATTTACTAATAAACCTTGTACATTTTCAACTCTTCACCTCATGTGAGCATTTACTCATTTTTGGGTATTTTCTTTTTACAATTTGGATTTATCTCCTCCCTACACATGGATTGATGCTATTGGCCCATAGGAACCTTAATTGGACCATAGTCTAAAGATTTATGAAAATCTAGACCTTAGGCTAAGGTTCTTTATACCTATTTCCAATTAATTCCAATTGCACATTGGAAAATTCTTTTTTAAATTTCTGTTTTAGGGGAACTCATCTGAATTATAAGAGATATTTTTCTATCCAAAATATTCAAAATCTGAATATTCTCTCTCTAGAATATTTTCTCTCTCTAGGTTAAAACAGTCACAAACAAGATCTCTTATATTTCAGAAAAGGAATTGATTACAGGGGAATATACTAGACATCAAAAAGGGGTTGGGGGAGGAATCTTACATTACCCCTTTTTGATGTCTAGTATATTCCCCTGTAATCAATTCCTTTTCTGAAATATAAGAGATCTTGTTTGTGACTGTTTTAACCTAGAGAGAGAAAATATTCTAGAGAGAGAATATTCAGATTTTGAATATTTTTGGATAGAAAAATATCTCTTATAATTCAGATGAGTTTCCCTGAAATAGAAATTTAAAAAGAATTTTTCAATGTGCAATTGGAATTAATTGGAAATAGGTATAAAGAACCTTAGCCTAAGGGTCTAGATTTTCAGAAATCTTTAGACTATGGTCCAATTAAGGTTTCTATGGGCCAATAGCATCAATCCATGTGTAGGGAGGAGATAAATCCAAATTGTAAAAGAAGATACCCAAAAATGAGTAAATGCTCACATAAGATGAAGAGTTGAAAATGTACAAGGTTTATTAGTAAATAAACACATATGTAAGGAAGGGGAGTTCTTTAAAGGAGGTGCATATTTCACATAAGATGAAGAGTTGAAAATGTACAAGGTTTATTAGTAAATAAACACATATGTAAGGAAGGGGAGTTCTTTAAAGGAGGTGCATATTTCACATAAGACGAAGAGTTGAAAATGTACAAGGTTTATTAGTAAATAAACACATATGTAAGGAATGGGAGTTCTTTAAAGGAGGTGCATATTTCACATAAGATGAAGAGTTGAAAATGTACAAGGTTTATTAGTAAATAAACACATATGTAAGGAAGGGGAGTTCTTTAAAGGAGATGCATATTTCACATAAGATGAAGAGTTGAAAATGTACAAGGCTTATTAGTAAAAAAACTATGACACATATGTAAGGAAGAGGAGTTCTTTAAAGGAGGTGCATATTTCACATAAGATGAAGAGTTGAAAATGTACAAGGTTTATTAGTAAAAAACTATGAGCAATACAATTTTGACACATATGTAAGGAAGGGGAATTCTTTAAAGGAGGTGCATATTTCACATGCTTGAATGAATTTTAAACTCATAAAAATTGAGATATTTTATCTCTCCTCTCTCCTAATTCAAGTCTAGTTCCAAAAAGTTAGTTTAAGTGACCTAAAAATGGTCAAAAAGTGACCAAACTGACTTGGAAAATTCTAGAATCAGTTTGTTTGGTTAGGAGCTCAAATTTTCCTATAAATAGAAGCCTCCCCTTGTTGAAAAAAAACATAGTCTCTTATGCTTTGTTACTCTACTCCACCTAAGCCAAAATATATAGTCTCTTATGCTTTGTTACTCTACTCCACCTAAGCCAAAAGATATAGTCTCTTATGCTTTGTTACTCTACTCCACCTAAGCCAAAATATATAGTCTCTTATGCTTTGTTACTCTACTCCTCCTAAGCCAAAATAGATAGAGTCTTATGCTTTGTTACTCTACTCCACCTAAGCCAAATTAGATAGTGTCTTATGCTTTGTTACTCTACTCCTCCTAAGCCAAAATATATAGTGTCTTATGCTTTGTTACTCTACTCCACCTAAGCCAAAATATAGAGTGTCTTATGCTTTATTACTCTACTCCACCTAAGCCAAAATATAGAGTGTCTTAGGCATTGTTACTCTACTCTACCTAAGCCAAGAATTGTGAATTCTTTAATAATTCACTAGTTTTTGATACTTCTCTCTTTCTTCAATCCCCATTGGTGGCTCCATCAACACACTAAACCAATTGATTGGTTGGGGGCCTCTACCGTGAATAAAGAATCAAGCAAATCATAAGGTAAGTATATTGAATTTCGATCTTTTCTATGATTTCTCAATGATTCTCTCTTCTCAACCCCTCTCAAGCTTGAGAAGTTTAATTGGTATGGTTTTTTTTAAATGCTAATGAAGTTAATTGGTGAATAGTAGTGAAGAGTTACATAATTTAATAAATGCTATAGAAGTTAATTTCCACTTATATTTAAATTCTAATGGTTTTTATAATTTCTCTCTCTCACTCAAGAAATGGTCATACTCATGACCCATTCTCAATCCAAATGAAGCTTTTCATAAAGCTTTTCCTTAATCCAAGATTAAGCTATTCTTGAGGCCAAATTAATGGCTTTTTGCTATGCTTTTAGTTTATGCACATTGATGATTCAATCCATTATGGATTGATGACCCAATTAGAGACCATTCTAATTGTTTTCTTAATGATCCAATTAGAGACCATTATGGATTGATGATCCAATTAGAGACCATTCTAATTGTTTTCTTAATGATCCAATTAGAGACCATTATGGATTGATGATCCAATTAGAGACCATTCTAATTGTTTTCTTAATGATCCAATTAGAGACCATTATGGATTGATGACCCAATTAGAGACCATTCTAATTGTTTTCTTAATGATCCAATTAGAGACCATTATGGATTGATGATCCAATTAGAGACCATTCTAATTGTTTTCTTAATGATCCAATTAGAGACCATTATGGATTGATGATCCAATTAGAGACCATTCTAATTATTTCTTTAATAATGAGCTTTATCCCTTAGAAAAAAATTGAGATTTATCAGTCATAGTAGCGGAGCTATGGCAAAATTTTTATAGAAATTACGCATAAAATAAATTCATTCAAAGCATAAAAAGAGGACTTTCTACCATATTCTAAGAACTATCATCCTAGATTAATTAAAAGAATTTTATCATGCATGGAGATGTGGATGTTTGCATGTAGATGTAGATGTATGGATGTAGATGTGGATATGGAGGTGGATGGATGCATGTAGATGTAGATGTATAGATGTAGATGTGAATGGAGATGTGGATGTATGCATGTAGATGTAGATGTATAGATGTGGATGTGGATGTATACATGTAGATGTAGATGTATAGATACGGATGTGGATATGGAGGTGGATGTATACATGTAGATGTAGATGTATAGATGTAGATGTGGATGTGAAGGTAGATGGATGCATGTAGATGTAGATGGGAATGGAGATATGGATGTATGCATGTAGATGTAGATGTATAGATGTAGATGTGGATGTGGAGGTGGATGGATGCATGTAGATGTAGATGTATAGATGTAGATGTGAATGGAGATGTGGATGTATACATGTAGATGTAGATGTATGGAGGTGAATGTGAATGTGGATGTGGATGTATGCATAGAGATGTAGATGTATGCATGTAGATGTGAATGTACACATATAGATGTGGATGTATGGATGTGAATATACGATATGCGATGTGAGGGAATCTGAAGTGATGAGATAGAAATGATGTGATGGGATGAGTATACATATAAATGGAATATGGAATAAGTAATGTAGATTGATAAAGGATAATGTGGAAAAATGAAAGTTAAAATAGAAATTGTGTTGTAAACTGTTTGTAAATACTGTTTGTAAATGCTGTTTGTAAATGATTGTTTTATGTCAAGAATGCTGGGGGGGAGCATTTTGACCGTCTTGTGATTAAAGTCGTGATGGTAAAGTTGCAACTGCTGACGGGGAGTCAATGAAGGACGTCTCGCGTAGCAAGGTCGGCCGAGGTCTTGACCAGCCTCGGTGCGATTAAAATGGTGAGCTTCCGGTACGGTGGATGAGGGGCCAAGGAAGCGGCCTATGCGTGAAGCGCTAGGTTACCTGCGAAGGATCCTAGAGGGTGCTGACCATACGGTGCTCGGGCTCTGGGTCGCCTAGGATACCCACGCGTGCGTCGAGGAAGATATTGGAACAGAGTTGGAGTTGTTTTCTGAATCGGGCATGGATCTGGTTGATTGACCTTGCTGGTCTTCAATGGATGAGTCCATGGCCCCTTATATGGATCTGTTGGTTGATCTTGCTGATCTTCAACGAGAGTCCATCTTGATAAGTGATTATATTGCCAAGTATTAAAGGCTAGGAACTATCGAAACGGCCCCTGAGCGTTCTAGTTGCCAATGATGCCTTATATACTCTGATGAAGGAATGATGGAAAATTATTAAAGGCTAGGAACTATCGAAACGGCCCCTGAGCGTTCTAGTTGCCAATGATGCCATATATACTCTGATGAAGGAATGATGGGAAATTAAGAATCAATTGGATAAATTGGAAGATGGTGATCAATGATACTATGGTTTTATTAAAGGATTGTTTTAAACTGGTTGAATCTGGTTGAAAAAAAGGCAATTTCATATTGGGTGTGTGAGTGGTGTGACTAGCTTTATTTTGCATGAACATCCGGCTAGGGGGCCTTGGAACTCTTTTCCTTGGTACCCGGGACAAAACCTAACCAAATTCTTAATTGGATCCCATCACTACAGTGGTTGGGCGGTTGGCTAACCCATGGGATCGGATGGGGTTAGGCTGGACTGATGGATCCGTAAATCGAGACTCAAACTTTTGTTTTTACGATACCAACTGTAAGATCCCTGTTCCCACCGAGTAACGGATTCGGGGTACTGGCAGCGGAAGTAGCGCTTCTCGTGCGGGACAGGGGTCCCACACTCGGGGCCTCGCCCACGGATATCCGGATAAGAGACTAATCCGTCGGTTGTTCCAAAACCGAACCCGGAAAAACTTCCTTTACCAGAAAGCACGGGCGATTCCACCAGGATAACTTTTTACTCTAACGTAGTCAAGATCATTTCTGATCGAGATGATCCGATTACATCTACAAGATACTTAGTCAGTTCAAGGAAGAAACTTGCACTTGGATCATTGGGATCAACGCTTTTTTCCCCATTCAAGAGGCACAGCCGTTGATTCCTATCCATAGAACAGTTTCTGTCCGGGATTTTTTTATTTTTTTTTCTATCGTAAAAACAAAAGTTTGAGTCTCGATTTACGGATCCATCAGTCCAGCCTAACCCCATCCAATCCCATGGGTTAGCCAACCGCCCAACCACTGTAGTGATGGGATCCAATTAAAATTTGGTTAGGTTTTGTCCCGGGTACCAAGAAAAAGAGTTCCAAGGCCCCCTAGCCGGAAGTTCATGCAAAATAAAACTAGTCACACCACTCACACACCCAATATGAAATTGCCTTTTTCAACCAGATTCAACCAGTTTAAAACAATCCTTTAATAAAACCATAATATCATTGATCACCATCTTCCAATTTATCCAATTGATTCTTAATTTCCCATCATTCCGTCATCAGAGTATCTATGGCATCATTGGCAACTAGAACGCTCAGGAGCCGTTTCGATAGTTCCTAGCCCATAATACTTGGCAATATAATCACTTAACAAGATGGACTCTCGTTGAAGATCAGCAAGATCAACCAACAGATCCATATAAGGAGCCATGGACTCATCCATTGAAGACCAGCAAGGTCAATCAACCAGATCCATGCTCGATTTCAGAAAACAACTCCAACTCTGTCCAATATCTTCCTCGACGCACGCGTGGGTATCCTAGGCAACCCAGAGCCCGAGCACCGTATGGTCAGCACCCTCTAGGATCCTTCGCAGGTAACCTAGCGCTTCACGCATAGGCCGCTTCCTTGGCCCCTCATCCACCGTACCGGAAGCTCACCATTTTAATCGCACCGAGGCTGGTCAAGACCTCGGCCGACCTTGCTACGCGAGACGTCCTTCATTGACTCCCCGTCAGCAGTTGCAACTTTCTCATCACGACCTTAATCACAAGACGGTCAAAATGCTCCCCCCAGCATTCTTGACATAAAACAATCTTTTACAAACAGCATTTACAAACAGCATTTATAAACAGTTTACAATACAATTTCTATTATAACTTTCATTTTTCCACATTATCCCTCATCAATCTACATTACTTATTCCATATTCCATTTATATGTATACTCATCCCATCACATCATTTCCATCTCATCACTTCAGATCCCCTCACATCACATAACGTATATTCACATCCATACATCCACATCTATATGCGTACGTTCACATCTACATGCATACTTCTACATCTCTATGCATACATCCACATCCACATTCACATTCACCTCCATACATCTACATCTATATGCATACATCCACCTCCACATTCACATCCACATCTATGCATCTACATCTACATGCATACATCCACCTCTACATCTACATCTACATCTATACACCTACATCTACATGCATACATCCACATCTCCATTCACATCTACATCTATACATCTTCATCTACATGCATCCATCCACCTCCACATCCACACCTACATCTATACATCTACATCTACATGCATACATCCATATCTCCATTCCCATCTACATCTATACATCTACATCTACATGCATCCATCCACCTCCACATCCACATCTACATCTATACATCTACATCTACATGCATACATCCATATCTCCATTCCCATCTACATCTATACATCTACATCTACATGCATCCATCCACCTCCACATCCACATCTACATCTATACATCTACATCTACATGCATATATCCACATCTACATGCATACATCCACATCCACATCTATACATCTACATCTACATGCATACATCTACATCTCCATTCACATCTACATCTATACATCTACATCTACATGCATCCATCCACATCTCTATTTACATCCTCATCTATACATCTACTTCTACATGCATACATCCACATCTCCATGCATACATCCACCTCCACATTCACACTCACATCCATACATCTACATCTACATGCAAACATCCACATCTCCATGCATAATAAAATTCTTTTAATTAATCTAGGATGATAGTTTCTAGAATATGGTAGGAAGTCCTCTTTTTATGCTTTGAATGAATTTATTTTATGCGTAATTTCTATAAAAATTTTGCCATAGCTCTGCTACTATGACTGATAAATCTCAATTTTTTTTTTCTAAGGGATAAAGCTCATTATTAAAGAAATAATTAGAATGGTCTCTAATTGGATCATCAATCCATAATGGTCTCTAATTGGATCATTAAGAAAACAATTAGAATGGTCTCTAATTGGGTCATCAATCCATAATGGATTGAATCATCAATGTGCATAAACTAAAAGCATAGCAAAAAGCCATTAATTTGGCCTCAAGCATAACTTAATCTTGGATTAAGGAAAGGCTTTATGAAAAGCTTCATTTGGATTGAGAATGGTTCATGAGTATAACCATTTCTTGAGTGAGAGAGAGAAATTACATAAAAACCATTAGAATTTAAACATAAATGGAAATTAACTTCTATAGCATTTATTAAATTATGTAACTCTTCACTACTATTCACCAATTAACTTCAATAGCATTTAAAAAACCATACCAATTAAACTTCTCAAGCTTGAGAGGGGTTGAGAAGAGAGAATCATTGAGAATTCATAGAAAAGATCAAAATTCAATATACTTACCTTATGATTTGCTTGATTCTTTATTCACGGTAGAGGCCCCCAACCAATCAATTGGTTTAGTATGTTGATGGAGCCACCAATGGGGATTGAAGAAAGAGAGAAGTATCAAAAACTAGTGAATTATTAAAGAATTCACAGTTCTTGGCTTAGGTAGAGTAGAGTAACAAGGCATAAGACACTATATATTTTAGCTTAGGTGGAGTAGAGTAACAAAGCATAAGACACTATCTAATTTGGCTTAGGTGGAGTAGAGTAACAAAGCATAAGACTCTATCTAATTTGGCTTAGGTGGAGTAGAGTAACAAAGCATAAGAGACTATATTTTGGCTTAGGTGGAGTAGAGTAACAATGCATAAGACATTATATATTTTTCAACAAGGGGAGGCTTCTATTTATAGGAAAATTTGAGCTCCTAACCAAACAAACTGATTCTAGAATTTTCCAAGTCAATTTGGTTGAATTTGGACTAGATTTGGACCTAGTTTGGTTACTTTTTGATTCGGTTTGGTTCCATTTTGATTTGGTTTGGTTCAAGAGAGATGAGAGATAAAAATGTCACATTATTTTTGAGTTTAAAACTCATTCAAGCATGTGAAATATGCACCTCCTTTAAAGAATTCCCCTTCCTTACATATGTGTCAAAATTTTATTGCTCATAGTTTTTTACTAATAAACCTTGTACATTTTCAACTCTTCATCTTATGTGAAATATGCACCTCCTTTAAAGAACTCCTCTTCCTTACATATGTGTCATAGTTTTTTTTACTAATAAACCTTGTACATTTTCAACTCTTCATCTTATGTGAAATATGCACCTCCTTTAAAGAACTCCCCTTCCTTACATATGTGTTTATTTACTAATAAACCTTGTACATTTTCAACTCTTCATCTTATGTGAAATATGCACCTCCTTTAAAGAACTCCCCTTCCTTATATATGTGTTTATTTACTAATAAACCTTGTACATTTTCAACTCTTCATCTTATGTGAAATATGCACCTCCTTTAAAGAACTCCCCTTCCTTACATATGTGTTTATTTACTAATAAACCTTGTACATTTTCAACTCTTCATCTTATGTGAGCATTTACTCATTTTTGGGTATCTTCTTTTACAAATTGGATTTATCTCCTCCCTACACATGGATTGATGCTATTGGCCCATAGGAACCTTAATTGGACCATAATCTAAAAATTTCTGAAAATCTAGACCCTTAGACTAAGGTTCTTTATACTTATTTCCAATTAATTCCAATTGCACATTGGAAAATTCTTTTTGAATTTCTATTTCAGGGGAACTTATTTTAATAAGATGAGTTAATTTTCTATCCAAAAATATTCATAATCTGAATATTCTCTCTCTAGCATATTTTTCTCTCTCTAGGCTAAAACAGTTAGAACAAGGCCTTTATATTTCTGAAGAGGGATTGATTACGGGGGAAGATACTAGACATCAAAAAGGGGGTTGGGGGAGGAATCTTACATTCTACCCCACTGAAAAAACGCGAGATGTCCTCATCTCGCAACTTGGGATAATTTCGCAAGATGCACGAATATGAGACTTAGAGAAAATTTTTAATCAAGATTAACCACCAAGAAAAGTCTTAAAGAGAGCAAGATTCAAAATAAGAACAAGATTTAAACTTTATTCATTCACGGGACTTATACAGTAAAGATAGAAGAACTCTTTACACTTCCATAAGCCCATCCATCATATGGTCACAAAAGCAGTCCTCACAAGCTGCACAAGTATAGGGTAACTCATCTATGGGAATGATTCTGCTGGTTATTGCCGCACCTATCTCAGTGGTATGAGGTGATCTAACAAAAGGACCTCTGAGAGGCAAGCCAAAAACGGGGTAAAGGCATATCTTCTCATGAGGAAGAAAACATGCCAGTAAAAAGACCCGCTCAGAAAACCCAAGATGCCTTGATCTCATGACACAGTAGTATCGGGGACCCAAACCCAAAGCTTCAATAACCATGGCCAAGCGGACATTGTTACGAAAGTGTTGCTGACCCCAGGGTGTTACCCTAGTTATGTTTTGATAGGTCCGCCATTTGGTCTGCGCTACAGAAGTTCCTAGGTGAGGAAAAAGTGAGTGCTCATACTGTTCTATAAAGTCTTTCTTCACAGAATCTCTTGCGTCTTGAAGGTGAGAAATCATCATGGATAAAACTAGTTCTTGTTGCCAAGCCATGAAGGAGATTAAGAAAGAAAGGAGATTGATGGGAGTAAGATTACTGTGAGCGACAAGTAAAAGTTACGACTTATATAAAGGAAGGAGCTAGCGTAACCTAGAAGCCAACGGTAACTTGCCACTGAAGTTTTATCGTCTTTCCATGATTTATGTTTGACACATTTTTCTATAGAAGGCATTAAGAATTTTGAGATGAGGAGATAAAAGAACTTGTAGGCTAAGTCACCTACTTTCATTGAATTCAGATATAAGGATCACAATATCTGGGGGATAACTTCTTATACTCCCCAAGAGATAAAGAACTTCTTTTGGGCCGTACTCGAATGAAAACCAAAACCTTGGTATCCAAAACACCGATTCTCACTTCTAAACTCATTGTTCTAAATCCTTAAAACAGGCGTGACTTCTGAGAAGTATTCTAGGAAAAGGGTCTTCCTTTTTTAAACAGAAATTTTCTTTTATTTTAGAGAGGGAATAATTATAAGATCAGAAAGGAAGATTCTTACTCCAGTATACCTCGAAGGTTGGGGAGGAATCTTACATTCTACCCCACTTAAAAAGTGCGAGATGTCCTCATCTCGCAAGATAGAGGACAGCTCTTTTTCTTAAGATCCAATTTTATTCTGGGTTCCTTATATTCTGGTCAACCCAACAGAACACTGGGATAAATATCCCTTATATAGAACTCATCATTAAATAACAATTCATTCAGGTCATCATTCATATCTTTAACATGATAAAGGTCCATTAGAACGAAAAGTTTCCTTCGGAACATTCCTCCCCACGAAAATTTCAGTCAAGCAAGTTCTCAATTTGACATCCCTTAACTTGATCTACCGGTCAAGTATTAACAGTAGCAATCTGACAGCACAATCCACTAATCTCATAGTGATTTGCTGAATTCGTTATCATCATTCTAGTTATGAATATCATCACAGGGACTCGTCCCATTCCTCCTCATTGTGGTTTCATTATATTTCAACTAATTTTTAAAAATCAACAATTTTTTTTTCAATCAGAATCCAAATCAATTCATCAATTCTCAAACAGAATTAAAAATCATATCAATCACATTCGAAATCATCATCTGGATAGCATTAACGCTTATAATTTCAAGTCTTAGATTTACTCGTATATACTGTCAGTAAAGAGCTGCAGTATACTCTCGGTATATACGGGTAGTCATGGCCCTTGGAATTATAAGGTAAATACTATCATGTCTAGGCCTCAAGCAAGTCAGGGATTCTATATAATTACGGTACTTCCATCTAAAGACCCAATTACCAAATTACGAGTTTCAGTTTGAATATCAAATTGTATGAATTATATCACACAATTATAACCTTTTTGTCTTTCTAGATAAATTTTTGACATATTTGTCTTCTCAGTTGATCTTTATTAACCAAAGGCTCTGATACCAACTGTAAGATCCCTGTTCCCACCGAGCAACGGATTCGGGGTACTGGCAGCGGAAGTAGCGCTTCTCGCGTGGGACAGGGGTCCCACACTCGGGGCCTTGCCCACGGATATCCGGATAAGAGACTAATCCGTCGGTTGTTCCAAAACCGAACCCGGAAAAACTTCCTTTACCGGAAAGCACGGGCGATTCCACCAGGATAACTTTTTACTCTAACGTAGTCAAGATCATTTCTGATCGAGATGATCCGATTACATCTATAAGGTACTTAGTCAGTTCAAGAAAGAAACTTGCACTTGGATCATTGGGATCAACGCTTTTTTCCCCATTCAAGAGGCACAGCCGTTGATTCCTATCCATAGAACAATTACTGTCCGGGATTTTTTTTTTTTTCTATCGTAAAAACAAAGTTTGAGTCTCGGTTTACGGATCCATCAGTCCAGCCTAACCCCATCCAATCCCATGGGTTAGCCAACCGCCCAACCACTGTAGTGATGGGATCCAATTAAAAATTTGGTTAGGTTTTGTCCCGGGTACCAAGGAAAAGAGTTCCAAGGCCCCCTAGCCGGATGTTCATGCAAAATAAAACTAGTCACACCACTCACACACCCAATATGAAATTGCCTTTTTTTCAACCAGATTCAACCAGTTTAAAACAATCCTTTAATAAAACCATAGTATCATTGATCACCATCTTCCAATTTATCCAATTGATTCTTAATTTCCCATCATTCCTTCATCAGAGTATCTATGGCATCATTGGCAACTAGAACGCTCAGGAGCCGTTTCGATAGTTCCTAGCCCATAATACTTGGCAATATAACCACTTAACAAGATGGACTCTCGTTGAAGATCAGCAAGATCAACCAACAGATCCATATAAGGAGCCATGGACTCATCCATTGAAGACCAGCAAGGTCAATCAACCAGATCCATGCTCGATTTCAGAAAACAACTCCAACTCTGTTCCAATATCTTCCTCGACGCACGCGTGGGTATCCTAGGCAACCCAGAGCCCGAGCACCGTATGGTCAGCACCCTCTAGGATCCTTCGCAGGTAACCTAGCGCTTCACGCATAGGCCGCTTCCTTGGCCCCTCATCCACCGTACCGGAAGCTCACCATTTTAATCGCACCGAGGCTGGTCAAGACCTCGGCCGACCTTGCTACGCGAGACGTCCTTCATTGACTCCCCGTCAGCAGTTGCAACTTTACCATCACGACTTTAATCACAAGACGGTCAAAATGCTCCCCCCAGCATTCTTGACATAAAACAATCATTTACAAACAGCATTTACAAACAGTATTTACAAACAATTTACAACACAATTTCTATTTTAACTTTCATTTTTCCACATTATCCTTCATCAATCTACATTACTTATTCCATATTCCATTTATATGTATACTCATCCCATCACATCATTTCTATCTCATCACTTCAGATTCCCTCACATCGCATATCGTATATTCACATCCATACATCCACATCTATATGCGTACATTCACATCTACATGCATACATCTACATCTCTATGCATACATCCACATCCACATTCACATTCACCTCCATACATCTACATCTACATGCATACATCCACATCTCCATTCACATCTACATCTACATGCATCCATCCACCTCCACATCCACATCTACATCTATACATCTACATCTACATGCATACATCCATATCTCCATTCCCATCTACATCTATACATCTACATCTACATGCATCCATCTACCTCCACATCCACATCTACATCTATACATCTACATCTACATGTATACATCCACCTCCACATCCACATCTGTATCTATACATCTACATCTACATGTATACATCCACATCCACATCTATACATCTACATCTACATGCATACATCCACATCTCCATTCACATCTACATCTATACATCTACATCTACATGCATCCATCCACCTCCACATCCACATCTACATCTATACATCTACATCTACATGCAAACATCCACATCTCCATGCATAATAAAATTCTTTTAATTAATCTAGGATGATAGTTCCTAGAATATGGTAGGAAGTCCTCTTTTTATGCTTTGAATGAATTTATTTTATGCGTAATTTCTATAAAAATTTTGCCATAGCTCCGCTACTATGACTGATAAATCTCAATTTTTTTCTAAGGGATAAAGCTCATTATTAAAGAAATAATTAGAATGGTCTCTAATTGGATCATCAATCCATAATGGTCTCTAATTGGATCATTAAGAAAACAATTAGAATGGTCTCTAATTGGGTCATCAATCCATAATGGATTGAATCATCAATGTGCATAAACTAAAAGCATAGCAAAAAGCCATTAATTTGGCCTCAAGCATAGCTTAATCTTGGATTAAGGAAAAGCTTTATGAAAAACTTCATTTGGATTGAGAATGGGTCATGAGTATGACCATTTCTTGAGTGAGAGAGAGAAATTATAAAAACCATTAGAATTTAAATATAAGTGGAAATTAACTTCTATAGCATTTATTAAATTATGTAACTCTTCACTACTATTCACCAATTAACTTCATTAGCATTTAAAAAAAACCATACCAATTAAACTTCTCAAGCTTGAGAGGGGTTGAGAAGAGAGAATCATTGAGAAATCATAGAAAAGATCGAAATTCAATATACTTACCTTATGATTTGCTTGATTCTTTATTCACGGTAGAGGCCCCCAACCAATCAATTGGTTTAGTATGTTGATGGAGCCACCAATGGAGATTGAAGAAAGAGAGAGGTATCAAAAACTAGTGAATTATTAAAGAATTCACAGTTCTTGGCTTAGGTAGAGTAGAGTAACAAGGCATAAGACACTATATATTTTAGCTTAGGTGGAGTAGAGTAACAAAGCATAAGACTCTATCTAATTTGGCTTAGGTGGAGTAGAGTAACAAAGCATAAGAGACTATATATTTTGGCTTAGGTGGAGTAGAGTAACAAAGCATAAGAGACTATATATTTTGGCTTAGGTGGAGTAGAGTAACAAAGCATAAGAGACTATGTATTTTGGCTTAGGTGGAGTAGAGTAACAAAGCATAAGAGACTATGTTTTTTTCAACAAGGGGAGGCTTCTATTTATAGGAAAATTTGAGCTCCTAACCAAACAAACTGATTCTAGAATTTTCTAAGTCAGTTTGGTCACTTTTTGACCATTTTTAGGTCAGTTAAGCTAACTTTCTGGAACTAGACTTGAATGAGGAGAGAGGAGAGATGAAATATCTCAATTTTTATGAGTTTAAAACTCATTCAAGCATGTGAAATATGCACCTCCTTTAAAGAATTCCCCTTCCTTACATATGTGTCAAAATTGTATTGCTCATAGTTTTTTACTAATAAACCTTGTACATTTTCAACTCTTCATCTTATGTGAAATATGCACCTCCTTTAAAGAACTCCTCTTCCTTACATATGTGTCAGTTTTTTTTACTAATAAGCCTTGTACATTTTCAACTCTTCATCTTATGTGAAATATGCACCTCCTTTAAAGAACTCCCCTTCCTTACATATGTGTTTATTTACTAATAAACCTTGTACATTTTCAACTCTTCATCTTATGTGAAATATGCACCTCCTTTAAAGAACTCCCCTTCCTTACATATGTGTTTATTTACTAATAAACCTTGTACATTTTCAACTCTTCATCTTATGTGAGCATTTACTCATTTTTGGGTATCTTCTTTTATAATTTGGATTTATCTCCTCCCTACACATGGATTGATGCTATTGGCCCATAGGAACCTTAATTGGACCATAGTCTAAAGATTTCTGAAAATCTAGACCCTTAGGCTAAGGTTCTTTATACCTATTTCCATATAATTCCAATTGCACATTGGAAAATTCTTTTTAAATTTCTGTTTCAGGGGAACTCATCTGAATTATAAGAGATATTTTTCTATCCAAAAATATTCAAAATCTGAATATTCTCTCTCTAGAATATTTTCTCTCTCTAGGTTAAAACAGCCACAAACAAGATCTCTTATATTTCAGAAAAGGAATTGATTACAGGGGAATATACTAGACATCAAAAAGGGGTTGGGGGAGGAATCTTACAATTGATCACAATCCTCAAAATCTCTGGTTGAATCTTTATTTCCAATCATTCCTTCATCGGTGTACTGATGGCATCATTGGCAACCAGAACGCTCACCACCTGTTCACACATGGGCCTTTTCGATAGTTCCTAGCTCATAGTAAACCGGCAATATATTCACATAACAAAATGGAATCTCCGTGGAAGATCAGCAAGATCAACCAACGGATCCATATAAAAGAGTCATGGACTCATCCGTTGAGGACCAGCAATGTCAATCAACCAGATCCATGCACGGTTTCAGAAAACAACTCTTACTCCTTGATTCAATATCTTCCCTGACGTACTTGTGGGTATCTTCGGTGACCTAGAGCCCGAGCACCGTATGGTCAGCACCCTCTAGGGTCCTTCATCCGCAGGTCACCTAGCGCTTCACTCATAGGCTGCTTCCTTGGTCCCTCATCCACCGTATCGAAAGCTCACCATTTAAATCGAACCGAGGTCAAGACCTTGCTACGCGAGACGTCCTCCATTGACTCTCCATCATCAGCAGTTGCAACTTTATCAATTAGGTCTCCAACAACCTTAATCACAAGACGGTCAAAATGCTTCCCCAGCATTCTTGACATAAAACAGTCATTTACAAACAGTCACAAATACAGTTTCTATAATGAACTCTCGTCTTTCCACATTATCCCTCATCAATCCACATTACTTATTCCACATTCCATTCATATGTGTACTTATTCTCATCCAATCACATCATTTTCCATCTCATCACATCAAATTCATTCACATCACATATCATTTATTTACATCCCAATTCATATGTCATCACATCTCATCCATTCACTCATATCGATGTCACATCATTTCACATACACATTCGCATTCATTATTCCACATACACATCCACATCCATACATCCACTTCCACATCCGCATCCATACATCCACTTCCACACCCGCATTCATACATACACATCCACATTCATACATCCATATCCACATCCATTTCCACATCCACATCCACATCCATACATCCATTTTCACATCCACATTCATACATCCATATCCACATCCACATTCACATTCACATTCATACATCCACATCCACATTCATACATTCACATCCCCATTTACATTCATACATCCACATCCACATCTACATTCATACATCCACACATCCATTTTCACATCCACATTCATACATCCACTTCCACATCCGCATTCACACATACACATCTATATCCACATCCATACATCCACATCCACATCCACATCCACATTCATACATCCACATCCCCATTCACATTCATACATCCACATCCATATCTACATTCATACATCCACACATTCATTTCCACATCAACATTCATACATCCACTTCCACATCTGCATTCATACATACACATCCATATCCATAACCACATCCATACATCCACATCCACATTCATACATCCACTTCCACATCCGCATTCATACATACACATCCATATCCACATCCATACATCGACATCCACATTCATACATCCACATCCACATCCACATCATACATCCATTTCCACATCCACATCCATACATCCATCTACATCAACCCACATCATTTACACATCAAACCACATCATCCATACATCAATCTACATTAGCCTACATCATTTACACATCAAACCTCATCATCCATTCACATTCGATTCACATGCCATCATTCATTCACATTCCTTATCATTCATTCATATCACGATTCACATGCCATCACATTCCTTCACATCCTATACCATTCATTCACATCCTAATTCAGAGGACATCACATCCATTCATCCATTTTCATTTATCTAATTCATATCACTTCCATCCATCCATTTATATCTATCTGATTCCTATCACATCTCATCACATCTATTTATAGAATGTAAGAGAGTTCTAATTTTTTGATATAAAGATTCTTTACGCATATAATTAGGCATAAAGACAACTTTAGTAGGAATAACACTTTTATAAAAATCCTTTTTATGCATCTATTTATGCATAAATTCAATTTTAAGAAAAATAACACTTTCGAATTAAAAATAAACCTTTTATGCATTTTACTATACATAAATTCCATTTGAATGAGAACAACACTTTCAAAATAAAAATAAATCTTTTATGCATCTATCTATGCATAATTTCAATTTCAATGAAAATAATACTTTTCGAAATAAAAATAAATCTTTTATGCATCTTTCTATGCATAAAATCAAAATTGATAAGAATAACTCTTTTGGATTAAAAGTAAAATTCTTTATGCATCTATTTATGCATAAAATCAAAATTGATGAAAATAACTCTTTTGAATTAAAAATAAAATTCTTTATGCATCTTTCTATGCATAAAATCAAAATTGATGAAAATAACTCTTTTGAAATAAAAATAAAATTCTTTATGCATCTTTCTATGCATAAAATCAAAATTGATGAGAATAACACTTTTGGATTAAAATAAATTCTTTATGCCTCTTTCCGTGCATAAATCCAATTTAGTAGGAATTACACTTTTAGAATAAAAGAATTTCTCTTATGCATCTAATTAATGCATAAAATCCATTTATGATAAAAATCACACTTTTAATATAAGAAAAATCTTTTATGCATACAAATCATTTATGATGAAAATCACTCTTTTAATATAAAAGAATTTCTTTTATGCATCTAATTTATGCATACAATCCATTTATGATGAAAATCACGCTTTTAATATATAAAAAAATATTTTATGCATACAAATCATTTATGATGAAAATCACTCTTTTAATATAAAAGAATTTCTTTTATGCATCTAATTTATGCATAAAAATCATTTATGATGAAAATCACACTTTTAATATAAAAAGAATTTCTTTTATGCATCCATTTATACATAAAAATCATTTATGATAAAAATCACACTTTTAATATAAAAAGAAATCCTTTATGCATAGAAATCCATTTATGATGAGAAAAACACTTTTATAATCGAATTAAAAATTTCAATATGCTTCCTTCTATGCATAGAATTTAATTCTAAAGAAAGTAACACTTTTTTAATAAAATATTTTTAGTATGCATTTTTCTATACTTAGGATGAAAGATAACACTTTAAGAATACATATATGATGGGAATTACTCTTTTTGAATAAAAAATAAATAAAACTTATTTTATACAATTTTAGAAAATTTTGCCATAACCTCCTTTGTATGGCTAACCATTTTTCAATTTTTAACTCTCTAAAATTAATTAGAATTTCACCAAGAGTATTTAAATCATTCTAATGTAAACATTTTCTACTTATTTAAGAGAAACATTATGAAAACTTGATTTTATTCATTAATCATTCATCTAGGATAAAGAATGGTTGGATTTACTAAAGAAGAGAGGGGAAAGCCTTTTTTTTCAATGAGGCATAACATCATAATCATTTTAGAGAAGACAAAAATCATAAAAACTATTAAAATTGAGCATAAATGGGAATTTATGTATTTGCTTACTACCATTCATCAATTAACTTCAATAGCATTAAAAATCCATTCCAATTAAGCTTCTCAAGCTTGAGAGGGATGTCCTCATCTCGCGAGATGTCCTCATCTCATAGGTGGAGTATGATCTCTTTCATCTTCTTCTTCTTCTCAATCACTTCCAACGTTACTGCCTTGGAAGTGGACGGCCGATTGGGAACAACTCTCTTTGACTTCCCCTATTCTGAGGTGGAGGTCTTGCATTACTTTGGATTGAAACTGCAGGTTGGATATAGGGTCTACCTCTGGGATTTCCTTGATTTTGGCGGATAGAACCCTGATTACTTTGGAAGGAAGGGGCTGGAGTCTGGAATCTTGATCCCTGATTTCCCTGCCCTGAAAACCTTGATCCAAAAGGAGTTGGGCAATCCATACTGCAATGTCCAAATCCTTGACAGTTATAGCATTTCACTCTCTTGTTCAAGGGTGGAACTTCTGAAGTTGAATTCCAGGGGATTGAGTTTTGGGAAAAGGACATTTCTTCCATTCTGGAACTTCCCATATCCTAGGTTTGACCCTGATATCTCTTAGGCGGAGGAAGGTTGGAATCACCTTCTGGAAATAAAAACCTTTTGAAAGGTGTGATGGTGGTGGCTTTGGCGGGACTTTGACATCAAAGGCTTTGGCAAAATCCTTCGCCATTCTTACTGCTTCGGCCATTGAGATAGGTTTGGCATTTTTGACTAGAGTATCCAATGGCTCGTTCATTCCCCGAATGAACCTGGCCATCAGCAGCTGCTCTTCATTCGATTGAGGGGAATATTTAAGGAGAAGGGCAAAAGCCTGATGGTACTCTTCAATTGTCCAGTTTTCCTGCTTTAGTTCCAAGAACTCATTCATCTTAGTTTCAAGAAAGCCTAGGGGACAAAACCTCTTTCTCAGGTAAGCCTTGAGATCGGTCCAGGTTTGGGTATTTCGGTCAAGACGATTTGTCTCGCAGTGATTTCTCCACGCAACCCTGGCCGTTTGCACAATCTTTAACCTGGCGAGAGCCATCTTGCTTCTCTCATTGTAGCCAGTTACATCAAAATATTCTTCCATGGCCTCAATCCACTTTTCTACAACTTCACCTAACTGTTCCCCTTCACCCTTGAAGGGACCAAGCTGCGAACTATGAAGAGTTTTACGAACATCTAGGTCGAGCTCTTCTTCGTCAAGTTGGGGATTAACATCTTTACCACGATGACCTCTCGATCCATGTTCCTATCAATATGAAAATTCTTGTTAAGTCTCTTTATTTATGATTCAATCCGATTTTTGATTCAACTGATTTCGGGGTTTTCTAAATAGGTCGGCTCCCCATAGAATCAAGGGATAAAGATACTCATATAGAACACATTATCAGTTAACAATTCATTCAGAATATCTCATTCATATCTTTAACACAATAATGTTCCTTCAGACTAATTTTTTCCATCTGAACAGTCCTCCATGGGGATTTTGATTTTTCAGATTTTTAATTTATCATCCCTTAACTTGATCCACCACTGATCAATCAAAAGTTAACAGTAGTAATCTGCCAGCACAATCCACTAGTCTCATAGTGATTGGCTGAAGTCATTAACGTCATTCCAGTTAAGAACATCATCACAGGGACTCGTCCCATTCATCCTCATTGCGGTTTTGCTCAGCTTATTACATTTCAACCAATTTTCAGGGATCATCATTTTTCAATCAGAATCCAAACCAACTCATCAGTTCTCAACCAAAATTTAAAAATCATATCAACCACATTCGAATTCATCATCTGGATAGCATTAATGCTTATAATTTCAAGTCTTAGATTTACTCGTATATACTGCCAGTAAAGAGCTGCAGCAGTAATACCCTCGGTATATACAGGTAGTCATGGTTCTTGGAACTATAAGGTAAATACCCTCAAGCAAGTCAGGGATTCCATAAAATTGTAGTACTTCTATATGAAGGCTCAATTACCAATTTACGAATTTCAGTTTGAATATCAATTTGTATGAATTTTATCACACAATTACAACCTTTTACTGCTTCTTCATAAATTTTTGACATTCTTGGCTTCTTGGTTGATCCTCATTAGCCAATTTGCTCTGATACCAATTGTGAGATCCCTGTCCCCACCACGCAACAAATTCAGGGGTGCTAGCAGCGGAAGTAGCACTTCTTGTGCAGGGCAGGGTTCCACACTCGGGGCCTCGCCACGGATATCCGGACAAGAGACTAATCCATCGGTTTTTCCAAAACCGAACCCGAAAAAACTTCCTTTGCTCGGAAAGCATAGGCGATTCCACCAAGATAACTTTTCCCTAACGTAGTCAAAAGCCTTAACTGTAAGGTTCCCCCCTTCCACAAATGGGGGAAACGCTTAAGATAGTCCGCTAAGTCTTATCTTGAGAAAAATTTCCTATTCATCGACACCTTGACCCTGTAGAGATTCAAGGATACGATTCATAGGTATGACCTAGCTCTATCCCGCAGGGGGAGCGTGATTTCCTAAGCATCAAATCACCCATAGGGCAATTGATCAAAAATTGGGCAACTACTAGACTTGATGTCTAGAGACAACGCTTTTTTCCTCATCTTATGCAAGGCACAGCCGCTGACCTAGTTTTCTAGAATAGAGTTGCCCAAGAACCTAACTATCTAACGTAGGGCTTTCACTTAATTTGTTGGAAAGCTACCCGACTAATCGGGTCCACCCATCCGTAGGATGGTGCCGTCAGGGCATTCCATCCTCCCACTTTCCACCCTACTCACGCATCAATTTGTTTTCTAATTAAAACTACCACACTGTTTGACATAAATAAGCATATTCCTTAATTAGGGCCCTTCTTCACAAGGTTCGTTATAACAGCCTTCTTACACAATATAATCATACCAAAAACAAGATGCAATTATATAAAAAGTTTATACATGAATCCATTTCCATACAAGCCAATCCGGCTCTCTTATTCTTATTCTGCCGATGATCTAGAATTCGGCCTTCCAGCCTCTACATGCTGGGCAAAACCCTACGGGACCATACACCTCATCGTCGGCCGCTGGCGAGGACTCAAGCCGGCCTGTCGCCCTCTCAGGCTCCATCGCTCGATCCTCCCGCCCCTCAGAGGGATGTCTGCACACTAGGGTGGGCTAATTCACTGCACTAGCCTGGGCCCTCAGAACTAGGCAGCATCATCACAATCACTTGCCTCAATCGGCAAACCTCATTCTCCCAATGGTATGAGGGATACCATGGGCCAACTCCGGGCCTTACTAACGTCTCCGCCGTCCGGCTACACAAGCACAAGAACGGGGCAGCGTCAAGGCAGGGAGAAGTTGTACCTGTACCTTAATTTAACCAAGATAACAATCCATTTACTCACTAAACCATATGACTAGGATCCATGTCACCTTTTTTAAGAAAACAATCTTTTTCACAAAGATTTTAGCATTTCAACTTGAGATTGCGATAAGACATTCTTTATTAAGGTATATGCTATTGCTTAAAACTTTAAATGGTAAATCAATCAAATAGATCACTGTAACAATCAATAGAGAAGCCGGGGCCATACCTCAACCCCTAAGAATGATATATAATTGAAAAACAAAATATGTGTATACCTTATAGAAATTTGTCGTTTATCGTTGCCTTTGCTTGTTAACAAGAGCTTTAGAACTTGACATATGAGAATAGAGTCTTCTAATACCTTGTCTTATGATTGAAATCATCCAATCATCTCCAAGCTTTATCTCCTCTTACTCATACTGTGACTCTTCTCTCTTTCTAAGATCTATGGCAAAATAACCTTCTCTTACAAGGCTATGGCATACTATTCTTTCTCTAAAAGAAAAGCTATGGAGTTTTGGTCTCTTCCTCCAAAAGACTATAGAAATCTAAGCTTCTTTTCTGAGATATTAGATAAGAATGAAGGGATATATGCATCTCAAACTCTAGGATTACCTTGAGACTACTTGCTGTCTTCTCACAGTTTTCTCTATGTAGAGACCCTGACAAAAACAGCAAACTGTTTCGGCCATAACTCTCTGATAAAAACTCAGAATATGGTCATGTAACCAGTCAAAAGAACGGGAAGGCATGTGGTCTACAAGATATCGCAAGCAGAATAGGCAAAAACGTCTGTATATAGCCGCAAACGCACCATCTTTAGAAACGCGTTGTTTTTTCACATTTTTAGTATGCATGGACTCTAAATGTATAAAAGTACTCTAAATATGACCTCTTATCACCTAAAATCAAAATTCTATTTTTGGGGATACTTATCTCTTAATAGAACTATTCTTATGTTCTTATTTCTTTTAGGATTTTTGGAGCTAATATTTTTATTCTAACACTTTTCTAATGTTTCTAGCCTTATTGTCTCACTCTTTCTAATTACACTCTCTTTTCTTATTGAAATCTATATTAAAAGAGACACATACATACATGGCTTGGGAGGGACGTTACAATCTCCCCCACTTAAAAGATTCGAGATGTCCTCATCTCGCGAGCTGGGGTAGTATCTAAGTAAATCCTCTTGTCTCTTTCAAATTGGTGTCCCCACCACTAGGTAAAAATCTTCTTTTATCTACACATTGTTCTTAAAGAGTCTTTTATTTTATGTGTTTGTCTTGTTTTGTTGTGCCTCCAAAATGTCTATCATTCTAAAGTTAATAGGCCTTATTATCCTAAATTCATGCATCCATATACCTCTCATATGATATGAACCTTCGAAATCCTTATTCTATACCTCCATGTAATATGGTACTTAATAAATTGTCATGGAAAAATATAAGAGAATCAATCCTTTACGTAATCTAATCTATGATAGCAATCTCATAATCTTAGTATCGTCTTGTAGAATACCTCTATACATCATGCACATTACTTCACATGAATCTTGCACCAATCCTCTTCTATTTATTCACAGAAATACTTGTTGAATTCGGTTAACTTTAACCCTACTATCCCTATTTCTTGACCTAATTTTTGCTCTAGCTCATGATTCCTTGTAGCCAAGGGTGGGCTTGACGTTCCTCTTGAATTAGGGGACCTCTTCTTTATTAACATGGAAGGACTCATGTTCTTCTCGACACTTTCTATATATATATATATAAAACTTTATCACAGTCTCTGGCTATAATTATGGCTTCTGAAATAGAGGATGGTTTTACATTCTTGATGAGGTTATTCGAAAAGGTAGATTAAGCTTCCAAATGAATCAATGGAGAAGAGTTACCTCATCCATCTCTGGGGCAAATCGGAGAAGTTTAGGTGGTATTCTTTTAGGGTCTTCCTTTCTTGGGTTAGCTCTAAAAATTCGTTCATTTTATCCTCTCGAAATCCTAGAGGACAAAACCTTTCACGAAGGTGTACTTTCATGGCATCTCATAACTGATTCTAGCTCTAGTGGTTAGATTGACAACAATGCTTCTAACTTTTTAGCTCCAATGGTTAGATTGACAACAATGCTTCCAACTAATTTGGCATTTCTTATGATTTTTAGACGCGAGTAAGGGTGAGCTTGCTTCTTTCATTGTATCCATTAAAAGTTCAAAACTATCAAATACTTATCATAGCACCACATTTGAAGGCAGTCAGGATTAATACATCTGAGATCTTCATTTTTTTTAGAATTACACATCTGGTATCTTGGGATTAACACATCTAAGAGCATGATCCTTTGGGAATTACACATCCAAGACCCATGTTTGTCTGAGATGGTTTAAAGATCTTGGATGATCGTCCTAGTGTACAATATCGAATGGATGGCATTCACACGTCAACTATTCAAATCTTAATGGAGTTACAATCTTAATAATTTATAATATGCAAGTTAATGAGATATATCCTGAAAATTTCTCTAAACAAGTTTCGGTCTATCCTTCCAGCCTCTCACTAGTTTCTTAATTTGATCACCCTATGTTTTTCCTCACAAAAGGTTTTCTCCCCAGTCTAATTTCTCAAATTTATTGTACAAATATCTTGCGTGTGCACCCCCAAGATACAAGCACAATTTCATAAGATGATTGTCTCAACATGTGAGGATATTCAAATCACTTCTATGGCCAGTAGAGATGATTGATTCGTCCTCATATGATAACCAATCACTTGTTTTAATCCCTTGATAGTTAACCTTTGAAAAACAAATCCTAGGAACTAAGATCGGCTCTGATACCACTTGTAAGGTTCCCCCCTTCCACAAATGGGGGAAACGCTTAAGATAGTCCGCTAAGTCTTATCTTGAGAAAAATTTCCTATTCATCGACACCTTGACCCTGTAGAGATTCAAGGATACGATTCATAGGTATGACCTAGCTCTATCCCGCAGGGGGAGCGTGATTTCCTAAGCATCAAATCACCCATAGGGCAATTGATCAAAAATTGGGCAACTACTAGACTTGATGTCTAGAGACAACGCTTTTTTCCTCATCTTATGCAAGGCACAGCCGCTGACCTAGTTTTCTAGAATAGAGTTGCCCAAGAACCTAACTATCTAACGTAGGGCTTTCACTTAATTTGTTGGAAAGCTACCCGACTAATCGGGTCCACCCATCCGTAGGATGGTGCCGTCAGGGCATTCCATCCTCCCACTTTCCACCCTACTCACGCATCAATTTGTTTTCTAATTAAAACTACCACACTGTTTGACATAAATAAGCATATTCCTTAATTAGGGCCCTTCTTCACAAGGTTCGTTATAACAGCCTTCTTACACAATATAATCATACCAAAAACAAGATGCAATTATATAAAAAGTTTATACATGAATCCATTTCCATACAAGCCAATCCGGCTCTCTTATTCTTATTCTGCCGATGATCTAGAATTCGGCCTTCCAGCCTCTACATGCTGGGCAAAACCCTACGGGACCATACACCTCATCGTCGGCCGCTGGCGAGGACTCAAGCCGGCCTGTCGCCCTCGGCCTGTCGCCCTCTCAGGCTCCATCGCTCGATCCTCCCGCCCCTCAGAGGGATGTCTGCGCACTAGGGTGGGCTAATTCACTGCACTAGCCTGGGCCCTCAGAACTAGGCAGCATCATCACAATCACTTGCCTCAATCGGCAAACCTCATTCTCCCAATGGTATGAGGGATACCATGGGCCAACTCCGGGCCTTACTAACGTCTCCGCCGTCCGGCTACACAAGCACAAGAACGGGGCAGCGTCAAGGCAGGGAGAAGTTGTACCTGTACCTTAATTTAACCAAGATAACAATCCATTTACTCACTAAACCATATGACTAGGATCCATGTCACCTTTTTTAAGAAAACAATCTTTTTCACAAAGATTTTAGCATTTCAACTTGAGATTGCGATAAGACATTCTTTATTAAGGTATATGCTATTGCTTAAAACTTTAAATGGTAAATCAATCAAATAGATCACTGTAACAATCAATAGAGAAGCCGGGGCCATACCTCAACCCCTAAGAATGATATATAATTGAAAAACAAAATATGTGTATACCTTATAGAAATTTGTCGTTTATCGTTGCCTTTGCTTGTTAACAAGAGCTTTAGAACTTGACATATGAGAATAGAGTCTTCTAATACCTTGTCTTATGATTGAAATCATCCAATCATCTCCAAGCTTTATCTCCTCTTACTCATACTATGACTCTTCTCTCTTTCTAAGATCTATGGCAAAATAGCCTTCTCTTACAAGGCTATGGCATACTATTCTTTCTCTAAAAGAAAAGCTATGGAGTTTTGGTCTCTTCCTCCAAAAGACTATAGAAATCTAAGCTTCTTTTCTGAGATATTAGATAAGAATGAAGGGATATATGCATCTCAAACTCTAGGATTACCTTGAGACTACTTGCTGTCTTCTCACAGTTTTCTCTATGTAGAGACCCTGACAAAAACAGCAAACTGTTTCGGCCATAACTCTCTGATAAAAACTCAGAATATGGTCATGTAACCAGTCAAAAGAACGGGAAGGCATGTGATCTACAAGCTATCGTGGGCAGAATAGGCAAAAACGTCTGTATATAGCCGCAAACGCACCATCTTTAGAAACGCGTTGTTTTTCCACATTTTTAGTATGCATGGACTCTAAATGTATAAAAGTACTCTAAATATGACCTCTTATCACCTAAAATCGAAATTCTATTTTTGGGGATACTTATCTCTTAATAGAACTATTCTTATGTTCTTATTTCTTTTAGGATTTTTGGAGCTAATATTTTTATTCTAACACTTTTCTAATGTTTCTAGCCTTATTGTCTCACTCTTTCTAATTACACTCTCTTTTCTTATTGAAATCTATATTAAAAGAGACACATACATACATGGCTTGGGAGGGACGTTACATTAACTAACTGAGCTCATCTGACCGAACCCGTAAGTCCCATAGTCAGATAAGGAAAAAAGACTATACTTGGATCATAGAGACCAACGCTTTTTTCCTCATTGAGAGGCACAGCCATTGATTCTTTTCTATAGAACATTTTTTGTCCGGAATTTAATTCATCTATCGAACTAAACAGAAATTGAGTCTCGATTAACGGATCCATTAGTCCAGCCTAACCCCATCCAGTCCCATGGGTTAGCCAACTGCCCAACCACTATAGTGATGGGATCCAATAAGGAATTTGGTTAGGTTTTGTCCCGGGTACTAGGGAAAAGAGTTCCCAGGCCCCCTAGCCGGATGTTCATGCAACATAAAACTAGTCACACCACTTACACACCCAATATGAAATTGCCTTTTTCTCAGCATCAGTCCTTTAATGAAACCATTGTGTCACTGATCACAATCCTCAAAATCTCTGGTTGAATCCTTATTTCCAATCATTCCTTCATCGGTGTACTTATGGCATCATTGGCAACCAGAACGCTCACCACCTATTCACAGAGGGGCCTTTTCGATAGTTCCTAGCTCATAGTAACCGGCAATATATTCACATAACAAAATGGAATCTCCGTGGAAAATCAGCAAGATCAACCAACAGATCCATATAAAAGAGTCATGGACTCATCCCGTTGAGGACCAGCAAGGTCAATCAACCAGATCCATGCCCGGTTTCAGAAAACAACTCTTACTCCTTGATTCAATATCTTCTTGTGGGTATCTTCGGCGACCGACCATTGTATGGTCAGCACCCTCTAGGGTCCTTCGCAGGTCACCTAACGCTTCAATCATAGGCTGCTTCCTTGGTCCCTCATCCACCGTACCGGAAGCTCACCATTTAAATCGAACCGAGGCTGGTCAAGACCTCGGCCGACCTTGCTACGCGAGACATCCTCCATTGACTCTCCGTTCTCATCAGCTATTGCAACTTTATCAATTAGGTCTCCACGACCTTAATCACAAAACGGTCAAAATGCTTCCCCAGCATTCTTGACATAAAACAGTCGTTTACAAACAGTCACAAATACAGTTTCTATAATGAACTCTCGTCTTTCCACATTATCCCTCATCAGTCCACATTACTTATTCCACATTCCATTCATATGTGTACTCATTCTCATCCAATCACATCATTTTCCATCTCATCACATCAGATTCATTCACATCACATATCACTTATTCACATCCCAATTAACATGTCATCACATCTCATCCATTCACTCATATCGACGTCGCATCATTTCACATACACATTCGCATTCATTATTCCACATACACATTCACATTCGTACATCCACATCCATACATCCACTTCCACATTCGCATTCATACATACACATCCACATTCATACATCCACATCCACATCCATACATCCATTTCCACATCCACATCCATACATCCATTTTCACATCCACATTCATACATCCATATCCACATCCACATTCATACATCCACATCCCCATTCACATTCATACATCCACATCCACATTCACATTCATACATCCACATCCACATCTACATTCATACATCCACACATCCATTTCTACATCCACATTCATACATCCACTTCCACATCTGCATTCATACATACACATCCATATCCACATCCATACATCCACATCCACATTCATACATCCACATCCATACATCCACATCCACATCCATACATCCATTCCAACATCCACATTCATACATCCACATCCATACATCCATTCCCACATCCACATTCATACATCCACATCCCCATTCACATTCATACATCCACATCCACATTCACATTCATACATCCACATCCACATCTACATTCATACGTCCACACATCCATTTCTACATCCAGATTCATACATCCACTTCCACATCTGCATTGATACATACACATCCATATCCACATGCACATTCATACATGCACTTCCACATCCGCATTCATACATACACATCCATATCCACATCCATACATCCACATCCACATTCATACATCCACATCCACATGTGTTGAAATATACAAGTGAATAGGGTGTGTGTGGGAACAAGCTCTTGGATAGAGGCTGTAAAAGAGGAGATGTAATTGTGAAAGAACCTGTGAAAAGGTTAGAAGAATCTACTGGGTGAGAATAATGGGTAGCATGAGGGAATTTAGGAGTGTGGAGATATTCTGGGAGAGAATCAGAGAAAAGAGGTGGAGTGAATCATGGAGAAATCAATGGGATTTGATGCTTGATGTAAACTCTATAAATTGAGGCATAGCCCTAATGAGAATTTGCTGGTTTTTGAGTATCCATGCCTACATTAATCTATCTGCTAATTATTCACTAATTACGTCTTAATCATTTCTTAATCACTTTGTTAATCGTGTTGATTCTAGTGTATGATCCACCATAGCTCATCATTTAGCTCAAATTTCAACATGGTATCAGAGCCATGCCTAGAATAAACCAGATTTATGAGCCCATTAGTGAATTAATCAGGATTAGTAGGTAATTAGCAAAAAAAACAAATTTTTAGTGAGTTTTTCATCTTCCCCTTCACCCCCAGCCAGTGGAGGACTCTATTCTCCATGCACAGTCAACATTAAGCCTTGCCCTCTTAACACAAGCTAGCCAACACATCTAGCTACAAGCACATCAAACGGCGCAGCAAAACGCGAAAGCGTTGAGGAGAAATCGACGTTTCTTTCAGCGCTGTTTTTTCTGAGTAAATTGCAGATCTACACTTCATCAGTTCAAATTGATTCAATTCCTCCTAGCCCAAGGGGTAATCAAGCATGCTCTACAAGCTGGTGAAGTCAGAATCGAGTTTCATCAAGTCTACAGTGAGATCCAAGCTCTTCATCAAATCTGCAGGTGACTTTGGTAAAACAGAGATTAAGCTTCCATTATTTGGTCAAATCTTGTGTTTCTTGGCTTAATCCTCTACTAGACTCGTTGCTATTGATGCCTTTGAAAGCATTTGAGCTCATTTGAAGTGGAAGGCACCAGATCTTGGCTCCCCGCATACTCTGTTTTCTGCACACAAACCAGAGCATTAATTTGCTAATCAGTGCTAATCACTGTACTTTGGTGCAATTGAGGGTTCAAATTAACCATTAGGTATCTGATACAGATCCCTATAACTTCATATTGAAAATCGGAGTTGGTTTGATACTCCAACCATCCCGTACAAATTGGTTACCCTTAATTTAATGTAATTTCTGGTAAAATTGTGCTGATAAAATTGTGAAAATCATCATTTTGCATTTAACCTTTGGTTAATGCCTGTAAATCTCACTCAAATTCAAGATTATTCACAGCCAGAGTTGCATTTTGGAATGTGCATGAGAATGGATGCTATACGCATTATGTATTGGGCACATTGCATTAGTGTAAAAATGGGAACAGACACTGCCCTTGTCCAGAATAAGGCAAGAGGTAAGACCTCCCGCATAAATTTGGGTTTGCATTGCATAATGATACAAGATAAACATAAAAAGCCCAAAGGAACTATCAGCAAAACATTGAAACATGTTGCTCACATGGAGCAAAATGACCTGACGGACGAGCTCATGGCCCCAGCCATGAAAGAAGAAGAATATCTCTTCCCAAGAAGAGGATCCACACCAAGAAGAAAAGCTAAAGGAAGACATGGACACGAGAAGAGAAGCTGCCACAAGAAGAGAAGCTGCCCCGAGAAGACTGAAAGAAGAGATGAACGTGTGGAGAGATGCTGCCACGACAAGAAGACTGAAGAAAAGAGAAGATGTGAGGCTCCAAAGAGTGAGGAGCCATGTGAAAATCTCTGAGAGAGAGAGAGAGAGGCCCACAACCCAATGTAACCTGCCCCAACAAAGTAAAACCACCTCTGAGCCACCGATGATGTAGGCCAAGTGGTAGATGTATGTGTGAACACTTTAGTCAAGGTCGCGGGCACTTATAGTAGCCTTGGACACATAGAGAGAGAGAGTGTCAAGGACTATGGAGTTTAGGGACTTGAGGCACTGGTCGCGGGCTATCAAGTAAGAGGGAAACTTGATACAGGGTCCAGGTGTGTTAGGATTATTCACTTGAGGGGAGGTGTTGAAATATACAAGTGAATAGGGTGTGTGTGGGAACAAGCTCTTGGATAGAGGCTATAAAAGAGGAGATGTAATTGTGAAAGAACCTGTGAAAAGGTTAGAAGAATCTACTGGGAGAGAATAATGGGTAGCATGAGGGAATTTAGGAGTGTGGAGATATTCTGGGAGAGAATCAGGGAAAAGAGGTGGAGTGAATCATGGAGAAATCAATGGGATTTGATGCTTGATGTAAACTCTATAAATTGAGGCATAGCCCTAATGAGAATTTGCTGGTTTTTGAGTATCCATGCCTACATTAATCTATCTGCTAATTATTCACTAATTACATCTTAATCATTTCTTAATCACTTTGTTAATCATGTTGATTCTAGTGTATGATCCACCCTAGATATCCTACTCACGTATGCAGGTTGAAAAAGGCATTGTATGGTCTAAAGCAAGCACCTCGTGCTTGGAGTGATAAGATGAGCAGATATCTTATCTCACTTGGTTTTCAGATTTCTACAGCAGATTCTTCAGTCTATGTGAAGAAGACACAGCATGGGATTGTTTTACTAGTCATCTATGTGGATGACTTGATTATCACAGGTGATCATGGTGCAGATGTGATGCATGTCAAGAAAGCTTTGAGTGGGCAATTTGACATGAAAGATCTTGGTGAGTTGAGATACTTCCTTGGAATTGAAGTGGTGAAAGATCATGCAGGTACTTGGTTAGTACAGCGCCAATATGCATTGGATATGTTGGCAAAGTATGGCATGACAGGGTGTAAGCCTATGAGTACACCATTGGAGCAAAATGTGAAGTTGCGGGCTGATTATGGCGAGGAATTGTGGATGATCCTTCTATGTACAGGAAGATGGTTGGTAGTCTCATATATATGACTATCACACGCCCGGATTTGAGTTATGCGGTGGGGCTAGTCAGCTAGTTTATGTAGAGCCCCAGGAAACCACATTTGGATGCAGTGAGACACATCATGAGATATGTGAAAACCACAGCACATTATTGTTTATTTTATGAGAGTGGTAAAAGCTTGGACATACATGGCTACACAGATGCTGATTGGGCAGGTAGCGCATATGACAGGAGGTCTACTAGTGGATATGCTTTTACACTTGGAAGTGCCGTGGTGAGTTGGAGTAGCAAAAAGCAACCTACAGTTGCTTTATCCAGTACAGAGGCTGAGTACAGAGGAGCAGCCATTGCTACTTGTGAGGCTATATGGTTAAAGAGTCTCTTGGCAGATTTATGTGAGCCTCTTGATGGCAAAGTTGTCATACATTGTGACAACATGAGCAATATACAGTTGGCAAAGAATCCAGTGTTTCATGCGAGGACCAAACACATAGAGGTCCATTATCACTTTGTCAGAGAGAAGGTGCTGGATGGTACAGTTGATCTTCACTATGTGAAGACTGATGAGCAGGTGGCTGATATCTTCACGAAGCCACTTAGCAGGGAGAAGTTTGAGTACTTCCGGACTATGTTGGGAGTACATGGGATGAGCTTGAGGGGGAGTGTTGAGAGTCTTGATATCCCAAGCTCATCTACATCTTCATCGGCAGTACATCATGAGCTTGAGAGGGGCTGTTGAGATTCAAGCTCGATGTCAGTGTGAGCCAGCTATGCTATGTGCTGGCAGATTAGGTAGAAACATGTGTGAGACATAAATGACCGCGTGTCGAGCTGGTCATAGTGTGTGGACATTAGCTAGGGTTAGTAGTGTGTGGACATTAGCTAGGGTTAGTAGAGTGTGGACACAACTCATTGTGTGTTGTGTGGATTATGGATTAGTGCATTATGCTTTGTGTGAGAGTGGACATGGCTTCCCTCTATGGTTAGGGTTTGCAATATACTTTAGGGTCTGCTCCTGTGTGGTTGTCTCCTCCTCCTCTACCGTTCTTTCAACAACATGCACATCCACATCCATACATCCACATCCACATCCACATCCACATCCATACATCCATCTACATCAACCCACATCATTCACACATCAAACCACATCATCCATACATCAATCTACATTAGTCTACATCATTCTCACATCAAACCACATCATCCATACATCAATCTACATTAGTCTACATCATTCTCACATCAAACTTCATCATCCATTCACATCCGATTCACATGCCATCATTCATTCACATCCCTTATCATTCATTCATATCATGATTCACATGCCATCACATTCCTTCACATCCTATACCATTCATTCACATCCTAATTCACAGGACATCACATCCATTCATCCATTTTCATTTATTTGATTCATATCACTTCCATCCATCCATTTACATCTATCTGATTCCTATCACATCTCATCACATCTATTTGATTCCTATCACATCTCATCACATCTATTTATAGAATGTAAGAGAATTATAATTTTTTGATATAAAGATTCTTTACGCATCTAATTAGGCATAAAGACAACTTTAGTAGGAATAACACTTTTATAAAAATCCTTTTTATGCATCTATTTATGCATAAATTTAATTTTAAGAAAAATAACACTTTCGAATTAAAAATAAACCTTTTACGCATTTTACTATGCATAAATTCCATTTTAATGAGAATAACACTTTCAAAATAAAAATAAATCTTTTATGCATCTATCTATGCATAATTTTAATTTCAATGAAAATAATACTTTTCAAAATAAAAATAAATCTTTTATGCATCTTTCTATGCATAAAATGCAGAGCCAGCCACGAAGGCACGTGATGCTTGCAGACAGACTGTGTGGACCCATGTGCAGAGGAGGTTCACAGATCGTATGCGCACAGCTTTGGGTGCGCCCCTTTCAGAGGATGAGCTTGTTGAGGCTTTGAGGGCCCTCCCGCGTCATAGTTGCCCTAGGGAGGACGGTTTGACGCCTGCCTTTTTTATGCGCTATTGGGAAGTTTTGGGGCCAGGCCTCCGCAAGGGGTTTTCAGCATGCTTTGAACACTGGGGTGATGCCACAGAGTTTTTCAGAGGGCTTGATCTTTCTTATCCCCAAGGGGGGAGGGAGAGTCAGATGATTTTCGATAGTGGAGGCCTATTACAATCCTCAATACTGTTTACAAGGTCCTAGCCAAGGCCTTGAGTTTGAGGATTTTGGGGATTTGATTCATGCTACCCAGACAGGCTTTGTCAGGGAGTGCAGTATCCTTGATAACATCTTCACCTTCTGGGAGAGGCGACGGCCTGAGCTAGGTTTCTCAGCGTGAGGACTTGGTCGTTATGCTTCTCGATTTTGAGAAGGCATACGATAGAGTCGATTGGGGTTTCCTGGAGGGCACTATGCTTTGCCTGGGTTTTGAGCCAGACTGGATTCGAGGAGTGGCAGCTCTATATTCCATAGCTCGTTAGCCAAGTGTTGATGGCAGGAGGATGGGGGCTGAGTTTTGAGCTGAGCAGATAAGTCCGTCTCAGGGATGCCCTCTCACTCCGTTCCCGTTGAGCTGACCAGATCAGTCCGTCATAGAATGCCCTCTCGCTCCGTTCCTTTTTCTTTCCTTTGCAGAGGCTATGAGCATGTATTTTTTGACAGCAGAGGAGGTTGGCTTGAGAGGACTCCAGCTTCCAGTCCGGGGTGAGGACTTGCTTGATTCTGAGTTTGCTGATGACACGGGATTGTTTTTGCATGGCAAGGAGGCCAATCTACAGAGGGCAGAGTAGTCTCTACAGGTTTTTGGTGTGGCTTTGGGAACATTGATCAATTGGCGCAAGACAGTGGCTTTTTGGATCAGTAGCGCTCCCGCTTCGGCATGGAGCCTAGACCTGGGTTTTAGATAGCAGAGCAGTGCGGTATCTGGGATGCCAAATTGGACTTGATTTGTCACCTGAGCATTCAGAAGAAGCTTCTATATTTGAGTATAGCTCGGCTTTCCTAGGAGGGTGGTGGTGATAAATCAGGTGCTTTTAGCAACTATGTGGTATATCACGTTGATGACACGGAAGCGGTAAAGCTGTTTACGCCTTTATAGAGTGCCACACTTCCACACACGCATACAAACACACCAGAACACCAGACCCAAGAGCATGAACAAGACTTATATTTCAGAACAGACCTTCATCTTTACAAAGTTGGATATCCCAGACACCAGCCACCACAGTTGATCAACAAAAAACAACACCCCTTTGAAACTCCAGCAGGTAGTAACCCATAAAAAACACACACACTCTCTCTCTCTCTCTCTCTCTGCTCAGCCCACAGAGACGCCAAAACCCCTTCTCTTTGTTACCAGCCACCACCACTGCAGCCCACGAGTGTTCTTTCTTTCACCACTGTTTCATTGACATCAGCCCTCTCTGCTGTGTCGACGTGTTCCTTCACGGCTTCACTGCCAGCCCTCCCGCCAGCTCTCTCTCTCTCTCTCTCTCTCTTCCGCTGCAGTCTCACTGCCACCACCTGTTGACGCTTTGCTTTTTTGCTCTTTGGTGCCCCGGTGGCTCCCCAGCAAGTCGCCACCACCTTATATGTCCTTGCACTTCAGTCGACACCTCTGCAGTCTCCCTTCTTGCTGTGGATGCCCTCTCCCACCTTTTTCCTTGTTTGCTTCACTGCAGTCGCCCGACGGCTCCCCCTGCACAGTCGACACTCTCTCTTTCTTTTTTTGGCAACCTCCTCTCTCTCTTCGCCTTCTTAACTGCAGTTGATGCTTCTTTCTCCACCGCTTCGCTGCACTGCTTCCTCCCCTAGATTCATTACCCCCGCCGACACCAGCCTCCTAGCAACAGTCACCACAACTAGAGGCAGCCCTCTCCACATGGACTCCTCTTTCTTCTCTACCTGCAGGTGGCACCCTCCACTCGTCCGCACCCCTTAGGCTCCCCTGCGCAATTGACGATCTCTATCATGTCACCCCTCTCCACTACATCAACCTGTTGTTGACGTTTCCAGTCGACGCCAGCAGCCACCAGCTGCATCCGTAAGCCCAGCACGCTGCTCTCCTCCTTTGCGCTTGCGGCTGCACCAGCCACACACACCAGAAACGACCACACTCCCTCTCTGTCGCCAGCAGCTGCGCCAACACTTGCTCGCCTAGCTCTCCTCCTAGTCGGCACCGCCACTGCCTTTGCTACCTTTCTTGCCCTCGACACCAGTCTCCACTAGCCGCCACACTTTGCTGACGTACCCAGCCACAGCTCTTCAACAAGGTGGCTCCAGTCCCTGCAGGGCGGTCCACTCTCCTGCACACTCCCCCACAACCACTGCTACTTGAGGCGGCTCCCCAGCAAAGTCGCTCGTCCCCTCTCTCTCCTTTTTTTGGCGACCTCTCTCCTCGTCTTTGCTTCAGCCGACGTGTTTTCTCGAAGAACCCACCCCCTTCCTCAAATCGGCATCCCCTTGTCTTACTAATACTCCCATTACCTTCTTTTCTTGGACCTTCCAGATTTGCCTCATGCACACATCAAATCGACATCCTAACAATTGATTACCCCATGCTTCCATGCACACCTTCCAGCACAACCTACTAGTGCCCATTTCCATTTTTTGGGACGTGTACACAAACAAAGCAATCGAATGGCTGACACCATCTCCAGCATAACACGCTCCGGACAAGCCTGTGCTTCCAAGATTTCATCATTTTCTCTACACATACACTTCCATCAAAGCCCCATGCTTTATTGCCGCATCCACGATGCCCACACTGAGTCAATGGGTGCTCCCACGACTTTACCACAACACAAACATCACTCATGTACACATGTACAAGTTGAGTTTGAGGTTCCCCAAAAACTTCACACATATTTAGCAACCCCCTTTTTTTTGCTGAGACATTTATGTCGAGCAGTAGCTGTACAAACGGAAACCATTTATCCTCCTGGATCAAACAAAATCTCAGTGCATCTACCTTCCAATTCTTCAAGCATTTTCCTCTGTCAAATAACCATTGATATACCCTGTCAAATAACCATTGATATACCCTGTCATGGTCTTCCACTTTCAGCAACCCCATGGGCTCTTTATATATGGCATCCTCAATATATTCTACTGCATTTCCTCCTCCATACCAGCTCACATAACCTTGTGATGGAGACAACCACTCCTCACCTCTACTCCCCTTTGACACATCTGAGTCCCACTCATAATCATATACTGATTCAACAAACATCTGATCATCAACTCCCATCTCATAATCACCCAATTTGTAACCCACATCATTGGCTTCCAACCCTTCCTCTGGAGACAAACGGCCAAACAAGGACTATAACCAAACCACTCATCCATATGCTGAGCATCAACATGTGATGTGTCCATCATAAACCCATTTCCCTTCAGTCCATCAACATCAAACACAGCAACTTCATGCACTGTAGACTCATCATTGTCACTTCCTTGTAGTTTCTCCTGAAAAGATGCAGGGGGGAAGAGAGCTTGAGCTCTTGCAAGCACACACACACACTCACAAAACCCTAATAGAGAACACACAAGGTGAGAGGCTGAAAATCTTCTTCTTCTCTACTCAATACTCAACACACCATATACAAAGATAAGAGTACACAATAATATGAAAGGTACTCAACCAAATACATACACGGGTTCTCTATAGTGTGAACCTGACTAAATGAGCTGGCGCTATAACTATGCCAGTCTCTAGAATGGCTGTCACACAGCCTGTCATCCCACTGGCCGCATATCTTCCATGATCTCACCAACCATGCCAGTGGTGTAAGTGTGGGGCCTATCCCCCATGCGGGTCATCATCAGTGGGGCCACCGCCTCACTAGACGAGCTCGATATCTCAACACTCCCCCTCGAGCTCAACTCCATCTCATGTACACCAAGCGAAGCCCTGAATCTGTGGAGCTTCTCTGTACCCAATGCTTTGGTGAAGATGTCAGCTACCTGATCCTCTGTGCTGACATAAACAAGGTCAAGGTCTCCTGCCAAGACCTTCTCTCTGACGAAGTGGTAGTGGACCTCTATGTGCTTCGTACGAGCATGAAAGACTGGGTTCCTGGCCAACTGTATACTGCTAATGTTGTCACAGAAAATGACAACTTGTCTATCCACTGATAGACCCAAATCTGCAAGTAGCTTCCTCAACCAAGCTACCTCACATGCTGCCATATAGCAGCTCCTCTGTACATACTCGGCCTCTGTACTCGATAGAGCAACCGTAGGCTGCTTCTTGCTGCTCCAAGTCACAGCAGCACTCCCCAAAGAAAACATGAAGCCACTGGTAGATCTTCTGTCTGAGATACTACCAGCCCATTGAGCATCTGTGTACCCATGTACACATATCTCTGTCCCAGTCTCATAGAATAGTCCACAATGCAAAGTAGACCTCACATACCTCAGTATGCGTCTCACTGCATCTAAATGCGGTTTCCGTGGAACCTGCATAAACTGACTCACCAACCCAACAGCATAGCTCAAATCTGGTCTGGTGATCGTCATGTAGATCAAACTTCCTACTATGCTCCTATACAAAGTAGGATCCTCCAAGATCTCTCCTGAATCTGCACTCAACTTGCCATTCTAATCCAATGGCACAGAAATAGGCTTACAGCCTGTCATACCATACTTGGACAACATGTCCAAGCCATACTGTCTCTGCAGTAATCCAATACCATGTGGTGACCTAATCACCTCAATGCCCAAGAAATATCTGAGCTCCCCTAGATCCTTCATCTCGAACTTATGTCTAAGCAGGATCTTTACATTAAAGATCTCTGCATCATGGTCCCCCGTAATGATCAAGTCATCTACATAGATGACAACAAGCACAACTCCTCTATCACCATGTCTCACATACAGCGAGAAATCTGCATTGGCTACATGAAAGCCAATAGTGACAAGATATTCAGAAATCTTGTCAGACCATGCTCTTGGTGCTTGCTTTAAGCCATACAAGGCTTTCTTCAGCCTGCAAACATGCTCGGGGTGACCCACATCCTCATAACCAGGTGGCTGCAGCATATACACCTCTTCTTGCAAATCCCCATGCAAGAATGCATTCTTTACATCCATCTGATGTAAAGACCATTGCTTTGACGCAGCCATTGCTATCACAACTCTCACCGTTGCCATCTTGGCAACTGGGCTGAAAGTTTCCTCATAATCAATCCCATATGTCTGTGCATATCCTTTGGCTACCAATCTAGCCTTGTACCTGTTTATACTTCCATCACTGTTATGTTTAACTTTGTACACCCACTTGCATCCAATGGCTTTCTTGCCTTCAGGAAATTGCACTAAATCCCAGGTTTCATTTCCATATAGTGCATCCATCTCCTCATCCATAGCTTTCTCCCAACACACATTTCCAACAGCCTCATCAATGCATGTGGGCTCAACAACCTGCACAACCTTTGCCATATATGCATAGTGATGTGCCACATAACCATCATATGTAAATCTCTGCACAGGGTTCTTCACTCTCCCTGATCTTCGCAGCTTTTCATTCATGGCCTCCATAGCCTTCTTTACACCAGGTGTTCTCATAGCTGGGATCCCAAGCTCCTCATCAAGACTCATATCTGAGCCACTAGACTCTCCATCAACATGAGAATGCCCTACAGAAATGTCAGGCATACCAAGGGGCTCAACCACTTTCTCTTTTCCTTTTCGTGATGTAGTAATCACATTTGCAGGACTGGTATTATGACGCAGCCTGCCACTCCATGGTCTATCAACAGACCCACTAGATGAGGACTCTCCTGGTCCACTCAAAGACTGTGATTGCTGACCTGCATTCTGTGCAACCACACTTCCACTCACATCAGCCCCAACAGCTTCTTTTTCAGCAGCATACCAGCTGCTCATCTCATCAAAAACAACATCCCTGCTTACCCTCAACTCACGTGTAGCAGGGTTATAACACCTGTATCCCTTTTGCTCAAGGGAATATCCAATAAACACACATTTTTCAGCTTTCGGATCCAGCTTAGTTCTCAGCTCATCTGGCACATGCAATATGCAATGCATCCAAAAACTTTCAGATGAGACAAATCTAGTTTTCTGCCAGTAAACCTCTCCTCTGGAGTTACATCATGTATGGCTGCAGTTGGAGTCCTGTTCATGATGTATACTGCTGTAGAAACAGCCTCAGCCCAATAGCAATGCGGCATATTCTTCTCTTCCATCAATGCTCGCGCAATCTCAGCAATGTGCCTATTTTTCCGCTCAGCAACTCCATTTTGCTGTGGAGTGTATCTGCATGTAAACTGTCTCCGAATACCATTCTTCTTCAAAAATTCAGAGAACTCATTGGAGAAGTATTCTTCCCCTCCATCTGACCTTAGGCACTTGACATATTTTCCTGTTTGCTTTTCAACCAAAACTCTGAAATTCTAAAAGTGAGTGAACACCTCACTCTTCTCCTTCATGAAATATACCCACACTTTCCTCGTGTGGTCATCAATGAAAGTCACATAATACCTGCAGCCTCCCATAGATATGGTCTTTGTAGGACCCCATACATCTAAATGCACAACATCTAGTGCAATTTTGCTCACATATCTGTTGCGTGGAAACACATGCTTTGTTTGCTTCCCAAATTGGCATGCTTCACATATTTTCTGCATACCTTCCACTTTAAATTTTGGCAGCCCTGTCACAATTCCTTTTGTCTGCATAGACTTCAATCTCTGCACATTTACATGCCCAATTCTTTTATGCCATATTTCTGTGTCTGCAACAACTCCTGAACCATTTGCAAACATCGCAGCACTCATTTCAGGCATGTCTACATTCAACGTAAACATTCTGCCCACTCTGTTGTCTTTGCAACCAACCTGCACTTGTCTTTTAAATCTTCAACATAACACCCATCAGGGTTAAACCGAACCTGCAAACCCTGCTCAATCATCTGGCCAACTGAAACCAGATTCTTTGTTATGTTTGGTACATGAAGTACATCTGCAAGGTACTTCACTTTGCCATCCTGCATAGACAATGGCACATCTCCAACGTGGGCAATTGGATGAGCAGTGTCATCCAATTGTTTGGTACAATCAATCATCTGCTCAATCATCTGGCCAACTGAAACCAGATTCTTTGTTATGTTTGGTACATGAAGTACATCTGCAAGGTACTTCACTTTGCCATCCTGCATAGACAATGGCACATCTCCAACGTGGGCAATTGGATGAGCAGTGTCATCCCCTGTTTCCACAAAACCTGGTCTTTCCGGGTTTTTCATCTCCTTGAACCACTCTCCATGACTCGTCATGTGGTTCGAGCGCCTGAATCCACATACCATACATTATCTTTTTGTGCTGCATCAACATTTTCAGACATGGCATTCACAACATGCTGCATAACAAACAACCTTTCATTATCCTCATTATTTCTGCTTGAGGATGCATAGTTGTTTTGCTGCACTTTCCCATTTTGCATGTCAGCCTGCTTCTTATAACATTCTGACTGCACATGTCCAGGCTTACCACAATAATAGCATTCACGTGCATCATTATATTGCCTTTGCCAATTTCCACGGCCTCTTTGACTCCCCCTGCCTCTGAATTTGCCTCTTCCACCTGCGTGTTGTTGTTGTTGTTGTTGATTCTGGGACTGTTGTTGTTGCTGCTACTGCTGACCATAATTCTGATTACCTGTTCGGCCACCTCCTTGACCGCATCCACCACGGCCTCCTCTACCTCGTCCTCTTCCTAAATTCGTGTAGAAGGCCTGTTGCTCTGAACTGTTTTTGCTTTGTGAAGACTGTTGGTCTTCACCCAAGTTCTTCTCTTCGATAATCAGCATAGACACCAAATCTGTAAAGTTGGGAATGTTTTCACGAGTCTGAATAGACGTCTTGAACGCCTTGTATTGTGGCCCGAGACCACGTAGACAGACTTCCACCTTGTCATCATCATCTACTAACACACCAATAGATGCAAGGGATTCCACAATACCCTTTATCTTCAACGCATAGTCATTCACAGACATGCTCTTTTTTTCCACAGTATGAAGTTCATTCTTCAACTGTATCTTACGTGCCTTGGTATTTGTTTCATAAAGCTTTACCAAGGTGTCCCACGCCTCCTTGGGGGACTTGGCATCCTGAATGTGCCCAATCATGGTGTCCTGTATACTAATGGATAGCCAATACATAACCTTCCTGGCTCCTTGGTTCCAGTCTTTAAACTCTTTCACATCTGCAGCAGTCGCCGGTATCTCCGGTGCCTCTTCATGCTCACCTTCTATGTAGTCCCAATAGCCTTTTCCCATTAGGAAATTCGTCAACCTGAACCTCCAAGCATGGAAGTTATTCTTATCCAGCTTCTCAGCCACAATCTGTGTTATGCCATCATTAGACATCTTGCCAAACACACAATTTTACCAGAAACTGCACTCTGGTTTTTCTTGCACAAATGCTGTATTTTTCTGCAGAGCGGTACTGTAGTACTCTCAAATGTCACAACCAGTGACTTCTCAATGTGCATACATACACCCAATGGCAACTGTAGACCTCTTTGCAGCACCCACAGTGTCTGCACAGTCAATCTGTCTTCCTGCAGTTCTTAAAACAGAGTTCTGCAGAGAATCGATGACTTACCTGCAGTGCTCGAAATCGCCTACTTTCTGAAAAACGGAGGTCCAGACGCGCCCGAAACGTGTTTTCGGCCCGAAAATCTCACTCCTATAGGACATTATAGTTGCCCTATAGCTTTACTCCCGCGAAGAAAGCTCCTCAATCAGAGATCGTTTGCCGGTGCCTCCCGTAGAGCTCCCGACAAGGGTGTAGTCACCAACACAATAAGGAAGAGTAGTTGACGCTCTTACCCTCGTACCGCTTCCTGTGGTTCTCTTGCTTGCAGCTCAGCCCTTAGCACGAACCAGGCTCTGATACCATGAAAAGATGCAGGGAGGAAGAGAGCTTGAGCTCTTGCAAGCACACACACACACTCACAAAACCCTAATAGAGAACACACAAGGTGAGAGGCTGAAAATCTTCTTCTTCTCTACTCAATACTCAACACACCATATACGAAGATAAGAGTACACAATAATATGAAAGGTACTCAACCAAATACGTACATGGGTTCTCTATAGTGTGAACCCGACTAAATGAGCTGGCGCTATAACTATGCCAGTCTCTAGAATGGCTGTCACACAGCCTGTCATCCCACTGGCCGCATATCTCCCATGATCTCACCAACCATGATCTCTAGAATGGCTGTCACACAGCCTGTCATCCCACTGGCCGCATATCTCCCATGATCTCACCAACCATGCCAGTGGTGTAAGTGTGGGGCCTATCCCCCAGGCGGGTCATCATCAGTGGTTGGCCACCGCCTCACTAGACGAGCTCGATATCTCAACATCTCCATTGGTGATCCTTCAAGATTCTCCACATCTTGCACAGGCATCCCTACCAAGTCCAAGCTCCCTAAACTCCCAGGCAAAGCATCTTGGTCCCCCTGACCAACAACAATAGCCTCACATGCATTCTCACTACTGACAACCGACTCATTCTCTTGGGCATGACAAGGAACACACACCTTATGATCAGCAACCGCACCTGCAAAATCTATCACACCATCATCTAAAGTAGCATCCAACTCATCATCAATCACACCATCACTCTCTTCTTGCATAACTGGTATGCAAGCATTTGTTACCTTCTCCAAGGAAACCAATTCCAACAGATCATCCAATGCATTATCAAGAACACAGTTCAGCTCATCATTCTCATTCTCACAAGTTGCAATATCCAACTCATCACCCGGATCATCCATACATACTCCATCCATAGTATCTTCATTAGTAACACCTTCATCATCACTCTCTACCTTGACTGACTGAAGTACTGGCACATGCAAATCATTATTCTTCTCTGAATCAAAGAGATCATCCAAGTCAAATCCATACTCAAACTCATCAGGCTCCACAGCACTAGCATCACTTTCACAATCCACAGCATCATCAATAACCTCATCCTTCTCCTCCTCACCTTTTGAAAGCTCTTCAAGGTTGATTCCAGAAACCTCACCCTTCTCCATTTCCAACAGGTTAATCTGTCCCATACCGTGCTCTGCAAATGTAACCTTATGGGCTTCACAAACATTGGGCTGAATTGCATCCTTCACCTGCATATTAGGGCCAATCACCCTATCACTCATTCCCAAAGACAATTGATATACACCACCATTAGCTTTGGCTGGTCTCTCGCATTGCGGACTGATATGACCCCACTCACCATAATTCCAGCATTGCACATCACTCGGATACCCTATCCTCTTCCAATATCTGTTGAATTTCCTTCAGAACCAGATGATGCATTAGTCTTCCTTCCCATATCACCTATGCCTCGTCCTCTTCCTGTAGACTCTATCCAATTCAAGCTTAAAGACTTCATGAGCTCCACTGCTTCATGAACCTCCCTCTTCTTCAAAGAATGCTCCTGTTTAGGAACAACAGCAGCTTCTCTTCCAGGATGCATACTTTCAATCCCTGGTATCTTCACAAACCTCTTTGGCTCTTCCTGTATTCCCAACTGCCTCAGACGTTTCACCTTCCACTCCTCATGAGCAACTCTGACAGCCTCCTCAAAGCTATCCAGGTTCTTCAGCTCCACCTTCAGATGCAAGGTTGTGGCTCTAGACGAGCCACAAACTACTCTCTCTTTATCATCTGCGGGGGTACTTCAGGAATCAAAGCCTCACACCATAGACTCCACAGTCTACCAAACTCTATCAGATATTGATCCACATCCTGACCATCTTTCTGCCGAATGTTACACAACTTCTTCCATACTTCATTTGGACTCTTCACATGGTCAAATTGTGCCAAAAATGCAGCTCTGGCTACACAGTACTCAGGATCCTGTTGTTGATGAGCATTCCTGTGTGTAGTCACAAACATCTGTAGCCATGCTTTTGCATCACCTTGCAAGCAATAAGTCAAAATCTGAGAAAGGATCTCCGGGGTTGCCCTATCAAAGCTGTAAACTCCATCTTCTCCAGAAACCTGGTTGCATTCTCCTGTGGCAATCCCCAATACTCCGAAAAATCCTGAGCCATTTCCAAATCTTTCTTCACACAGCCCCTGTCTTCTTTCACAAACCGAAGGAAATTTCTTCCTCTGTGGAGGCACCAAAAAGTGATGACACGGAAGCGGTAAAGCTGTTTACGCCTTTATAGAGTGCCACACTTCCACACACGCATACAAACACACCAGAACACCAGACCCAAGAGCATGAACAAGACTTATATCTCAGAATAGACCATCTTTACAAAGTTGGATATCCCAGACACCAGCCACCACAGCTGATCAACAAAAAACAACACCCCTTGCCTGAAACTCCAGGAGGTAGTAACCCACAAAACACACACACACTCTCTTCTCTCTCTCTCTCTCTCTCTCTCTCTCTCTGCTCAGCCCGCAGAGACGCCAAAACCCCTTCTCTTTGTTACCAACCACCACTGCAGGGGCAGCCCATGAGTGTTCTTTCTGTCACCACTGTTTCATTGCCATCAGCCCTCTATGCTGTCGACGTGTTCCTTCACGGCTTCATTGCCAGCCCTCCCGCCAGCTCTCTCTCTCTCTCTCTCTTCGCTACAGTCACTGCCACCACCTGTTGTTGACGCTTTGCTTTTTTGCTCTTTGTTGCCTTGGCTGCTCCCCAGCAAGTCGCCACCACCTTATATGTCCTTGCACTTCAGTCGACACCTCTGCAGTCTCCCTTCTTGCTGTGGACGCCCTCTCTCCCACCTTTTTCCTTTTTTGCTTCACTGCAGAAGCCGACGGCTCCCCCTGCACCCTCCACACTCTCTCTTTCTTTTTTTGGCGACCTCCTCTCTCTCTTCGCCTTCTTAACTGCAGTTGATGCTTCTTTCTCCATCGCTTCGCTGCACTGCTTCCTCCCCTACCCCAGACACCAGCCTCCTAGCAACAGTCACCGCAACTAGAGGCGGCCCTCTCCACACAGACTCCTCTTTCTTCTCTAGATGCAGGTGGCTCCCTCCACTCATCGTTCGGCACCCCTTAGGCTCCCTTGCACAATTGACGATCTCTATCTTGTCACCCCTCTCCACTACATCCAGCCTGTTGACATTCCCAGTCGACGCGAGCAGCCACCAGCTGCGTCCGTAAGCCCAACACGCTGCTCTCCTCCTTTGCACTTGCGGCTGCACCAGCCACACACAAAAGAAATGACCACACACCAGCCACACACAAAATAAATGACCACACTCCCTCTCTGTTCGCCAGCAGAGCTACGCCAACACCTGCTTGCCCGGCTCTCCTCCTAGTCGGCACCGCCACTGCCTTCGCTACCTTTCTTGCCCTCGACACTAGTCTCCACTAGCCGCCACACTTTGCTGATGTACCCATCCATAGCTCTTCACCAAGGTGGCTCCAGTCCCTATAGGTGATCCACTCTCTTGCACGCTCCCCCACAACCACTGCTACTTGAGGCGGCTCCCCAGCAAGTCGCCTGTCCCCTCTCTCTCCTTTTTTTGGCGACCTCTCTCCTCGTCTTTGCTTCAGCCGACGTGTTTTCTCGAAGAACCCACCCCCTTCCTCAAATCGGCATCCCCTTGTCTTTCTAATACTCCCATTACCTTCTTTTCTTGGACCTTCCAGATTTGCCTCATGCACACATCAAATCAACATCCTAACAATTGATTACCCCATGCTTCCATGCACACCTTCCAGCACAACCTACTAGTGCCCATTTCCATTTTTTGGGACGTGTACACAAACAAAGCAATCAAATGGCTGACACCATCTCCAGCATAACACGCTCCGGACAAGCCTGTGCTTCCAAGATTTCATCATTTTCTCTGCACATACACTTCCATCAAAGCCCCATGCTTTATTGCCGCATCCACGACGCCCACACTGAGTCAATGGGTGCTCCCACGACTTTACCACAACACAAACATCACTCATGTACACATGTACAAGTTGAGTTTGAGGTTCCCCAAAAACTTCACACAACGTCTTGCTAGATTTTCTCGAGCTCTTGCATCAGCCAAGTATAGAGGCTGATCAGGAATTTTCTTTGGTCAGGGCGGGATGGTCAGCCGGCTCGAGCAAAGGTTGCTTGGGCAGTTATTACTCTTGCGCTGGCCTAGGGGGCCTTGGGCATTATAGATCCAACTAATTAGAGTAGAGCCTTGTGGGGAAGCTTATTGTTCAGGGGCTGCTTCCAGGCGTTGAGCCTTGGAAGGAGCTTCTTTTTCAGTGTGGCTGCTCTGCGGCTAGAGCTGCCCCAGCAGGGGGCACTTGGGCACCAGAGATACGATGGATCTTCATAGAGATGAGGAGGACAGGCCTCAGCCGTAGAGGATGGGAGGATAGATTTGCCTTGAGCATCCTGTGAGCTTGGGAGTTGCTGAGACTGGGGCTTTTGTAGAGACCTCCCACTTGTGATGAGGAGCGGGCCAGACACGTGCTCATCTGGAGCCCTGCGGTACGCATAGCAGGGTCATATGCTGGGTTCTCGGCCTCGTCTAGCCTGGGGACCTGGGGACCATTGGCGACAAGCCCACCATAATGTGATTTTGGAGATTGGTAGGCCTTTTGTAGTCTCCCAGAGGATATCCAGGTAGAGAGGTTGAGTCACTTCAGAGGGGGGCTGATTATGAGGGATGACATTCACAGGAGACACTCACTGAGGAGTGGTTCACGCCTTTCGAGCCAGCTGCCCCATGGTGGATGGGAGCCTTTACACAGTTGGATATCTTGATTGCTGTCAGAGCTTGCACTGAGGATGGTAGATGCCTCCACTATGAGATATAGGATGAGGGCAGATTTCAGAGAGTGGAGGCGGAGTCGCCTTTGGTTGCATAGTGCATCTTTGAAAGGATACGGGTAGTGGCCGCCACTTCTCGGAATGGCATATTGATCCAGACCCTATAGATGTGGACTCTGATTGGTGCATATGGGCATATGCTCCGCGCCCCTTGGCCTAGCTCCACCAATGGGACCTTGGGGAGGAGTACGAGTGGCATGATCCATATGCGTCCCCCGAGGCCACAGAGATCACCTTTTTCTAGTACACTGTTCGGTTGGGGAGGCATATTTTGACTGCGAGGAGGATGGTTTCTCCAGCTGCATCGGAGCATTGGCAATTTACAGGGACTCTCACACGAGTTCCTGGAGGATTTTTGGTGGACCAGGCTCTGGGCTAACAGACAGGCACGCAGGATCTTGGCTTTCCAGTGGGCTGGTTGCCCACAGGGGCTCTGCAATTGGCACCTTGTCTACAGTGGCCTTCTGTCGGCCTACGTCTGATGATGCGGCCACCCATTGGAGACACAGCGACATTGCCTATGGGACTATCCACAGGCGTAGCCGATTTGGCTGAGGATTCTATGCATTTTGACCCCCCTCTCTCTAGAGGGAATGTATACATGGGGAGCCGCTGCTTGGTCGACTTTGTTAGGGCTAGCTATGGGATACGAGACGAAGCAGGCTAGCCAGCCATCAGATTCATTGGGGGCCAGCCTCGCCTTATTCCTTCACTGAATTTCTAGCCGGCTGGACATAGGAGAGGGATTTACGATGGGAGCTCCTCAGCAGCCTCACCATATGGTTCACCTAGAGAGCCCATTGTTTCAAGGCTTTTGAGGGGAGACTGGAGCTACCAGCAGAGACTGCTCGGGCTATCTGGTAGGAGTTGATTCACACCCTGTAAGGATAGTATGACCGCATCCGAGGTGACTCAGATCAAGCGGTCTTACGACGCCAGGCTTTCGACACCACTTGGTGCATCGGCCCTTTCTATACTCTACACACGCGGCGGCGGGTACCCCCCGCCGTGCCGCCGCTGGCACTACAGGCCACCTGTTTGGATTTCCCCCCCTCCTATTGTATGATATAGCCTCTCAGTTTATTTGTACTTTTTTGCACCTAGGGAGAGTCTCCCTAGCTGCCTTGATTGGTCTCTGCTCTGCCTTCTTATGAGTAGGAGAGGGTTTGTAGTCCATTGGTCTCTGCTCTGTCTTCTTATGAGTAGGAGAGGGTTTGTAGTCCGTTGGGATTTTTTTATAACTAATGAAAGGATCTTTTCATGGAAAAAAAATCAAATTTTTTCCACGATTATAATGAGAATCATTCAAATAGTCTAGGATGATTAATCTTAGAATATGGTAGGAAGTCCTCTTTTCATACTATGAAATGAAAATGATTTGTGTTATTTTTTCAGAAATTCTACCATAGCTCCGCTGCTATTACTGATAATTCTCAATAATTTTGAAAACATAAAGTTTAGTAATATATTATGATAGAATAACCATTAATTGGATCAATGTCCAATTATGGACTTGTTTCTTAAATTTTCCATGAATTAAATAGCATAAAAGCAGTAAAAAGACACTTATTTGGCCTCAATTTTGACAAGCATAGAAATTACTTTTAGATTAGAGAATTGCTTCATGAGAAGCTTTATTTGAATATAGAATAGGTCATAGGAATGACCATTCTTTGGGGGAGAGAGAGAAATGCTTTAAAAAAACATTATAATTTAAGCATAAATGAGAATTTATGTTTTATCACTACAATTCATTAAAGAACTTCAATTGTATCAAAAATCCATTCATTTGAATGCTTCTCAAGCTTGAGAGGGGTTGAGAAGAGAGAAATATTTGGAGATTAAAAAAAAAGACCATAAAAACCACACTTTACCTCCTAGATTGCTTGATTCTTTAATCAAAGTAGAGGCCCCCAACCAATCAATTGGTTTGGTATGTTGATGAAGACTCCAAGGAAGATTGAAGAGAGAGAGAGAAGCTCCAATCTCTTCAATTTGTAGAGGATTTTTAGAGGATAATAGAAAATAAGCTTATCTTAGAGTAATACCGGCATAGTTTAGTTCACATATGAGAATAAAAAATAATGAGGATCTATTTATAGGTGAGGGAGGCCACTAACTGAGTCCAACTGAGTTCTAGAATTTTCTAGCTTCAGTTTGGCTGAATTTGGACAAGATTTGGACTAGTTTGGCTCCCTTTTTTATTTGGTTTGATCTAGGAGAGAGGAGAGATAAAAATATCCTATTATTTTTTAGTTTAATCTCCTTCAAGGGCCCCCTTCTCCTTACCACGTGTCAAAAATGAATGATTACTCAAAAATATCTCATTTTTTTAATTAATACTTCATAACTTTTAACTAATAAATCTAGTACTCAGTCAACTCTTCATCTTATGTGGGCATTTACTCATTTTTGGGTATTTTCTTTTATTCTTTAGATTTATCTTATCCCAACACTTGGATTAATCTTATTGGTCCGTAAGAACCTTAATCCAAAATTTTTCAGAAAATCTTGACCCTTAGGCTAAGGTCTTCTAAATCATTTTTAATTAATTCCAATTGCACCTTGGAAAATCTATTTTTATTTTCTGTTTTAGGGAAACATTTTTTTGATATTTGTAGAATTTATTTATCCAAAAATATCCCAATATTGATTTACCACTCCCTAGAAATTTTTATCTCACTAGGCCAAAGAAGAAAAAATAATATTTTCTTGTATTTAGAAACATAGAACGATTACAAGGGATTGAAGTAGAGGCTTATTTGTTTTTCAGGTTGAGGAGGAATCTTACATCCTCTCCCACTTGAAAAACGTGCGATGTCCTCATCTCGCAAAGTGGGGGTAATCCTTCGTCAACTATTCTTGTAAGATTCCTCCCCAGCCTCTCAAAATGTCCAGCATCTTTCCCTGTAATCAATCCCTCTTCAGAAATATAAAAGACTTGTTTCTAACTGTTTTAACCTAGAGAGAGAAAATATTCTAGAAAGAGAATATTCAGATTTTGAATATTTTTGGATAGAAAAATATCTCATCCTATTAAAATAAGTTCCCCTGAAACAGAAATTCAAAAAGAATTTTCCAATGTGCAATTGGAATTAATCGGAAATGTGTATAAAGGACCTTAGCCTAAGGGTCTAGATTTTCAGAAATTTTTGGATTATGGTCCAATTAAGGTTCCTATGGGCCAATAGCATCAATCCATGTGTAGAGAGGAGATAAATCCAATTTTGTAAAAGAAGATACCCAAAAATGAGTAAATGCTCACATAAGATGAAGAGTTGAAAATGTACAAGGTTTATTAGTAAAAAAATTATGAGCAATATTAAAAGTATGACATATGTAAGGAAGGGGAGTTCTTTAAAGGAGGTGCATATTTCACATAAGATGAAGAGTTGAAAATGTACAAGGTTTATTAGTAAAAAAACTATGAGCAATATTAAAAATATGAGATATTTTGGGTATAATGATTCCATTTTGACACATATGTAAGGAAGGGGAGTTCTTTAAAGGAGGTGCATATTTCACATGCTTGAATGAGTTTTAAACTCATAAAAATTGAGATATTTCATCTCTCCTCTCTCCTCATTTAAGTCTAGCTCCAAAAAGTTAGCTTAACTGACCTAAAAATGGTCAAATATTGACCAAACTGATTTAGAAAACTCTAGAATCAGTTTGTTTGGTTAGGAGCTCAATTTTTCCTATAAATAGAAGCCTCCCCCTTGTTGAAAAATATATAGTGTTTATGCATCGTTACTCTACTCCACCTAAGCCAAGAACTGTGAATTCATTTAATAATTCACTAGTTTTTGGAGCTTCCCTCTTTCTTCAATCCCCATTAGTGGCTCCATCAACATACTTAACCAATTGATTGGTTGGGGACCTCTACCGTGAACAAAGAATCAAGCAAGTTGTAAGGTAATTAGTGAATATTGATCTTTCTATAATTTCTCAATGTTTCTCTCTTCTCAACCCCTCTCAAGCTTGAGAAGTTTAATTGGTATGGTTTTTTTTAAATGCTATTGAAGTTTGAATAGTAGTGAAGAGTTACATAATGCTATTGAAGTTAATTTTCATTTATGTTTAAATTCTAATGATTTTTATGTAAATTCTCTCTCACTCAAGAAATGGTCATACTCATGACCCATTCTCAATCCAAATCAAGCTTTTCATAAAGCTTTTCCTAAACCAAGATTAAGCTATGCTTGAGGCCAAATTAATGGCTTTTTTCTATGCTTTTAGTTTATGTATATTAATGATTCAATCCATTATGGATTAATAATCCAATTAGAGATTATTTTAATTATTTCCTTAATGATAAGCATTATCCCTTAGAAAAATTGAGATTTATTAGTCATAGCAGCGGAGCTATGGCAAAATTTTTATAAAAATTATGCATAAAATAATTTCATTCAAAGCATAAAAAGAGGACTTCCTACCATATTCTAGGAATTATCATCCTAGACTAATTGAAAGAATTTCATTATAATCATGGAGACATTGAATTTTAATATCATGCATAAAGGATAAATTTTTATATCAAAGGTGTTATTTTTATCAATTTTTATTTTCATGCATAGAAGTATGCATAAAGGATAATTTTTTATATCAAAAGTGTTATTTTTATCATTTTTATTTTCATGCATAGAAGTATGCATAAAGGAAAATTTTTTTATATCAAAAGTGTTACTTTTATCATTTTTAATTTTCATGCATAGAAGTATGCATTAAAAAAAAAATTATATCAAAAGTGTTACTTTTATCATTTTTAATTTTCATGCATAGAAGTATGCATTTAAAAAAAAAATTTATATCAAAAGTGTTACTTTTATCATTTTTAATTTTCATGCATAAAAGTATGCATAAAGGAAATTTTTTTTATATCAAAAGTGTTACTTTTATCATTTTTAATTTTCATGCATAGAAGTATGCATAAAGGAAAAATTTTTATATCAAAAGTGTTACTTTTATCATATTGGATTTCATGCATATAGGTATGCATAAAAGATATTCTTTTTATACTAAAAGTGTGATTTTCCTCATAAATGGATTTTATGCTTAACTTAGATGCATAAGAGAAATTCTTTTATTCTGAAAGTATAATTCCCTACCAAATTGAAATTATGCATAAGAAGATGCATAAAAGATTGATTTTAATTTCGAAAGTGTTAGTCTCCTTAAATGGAATTTATGTATAAATAAATGTGTAGAGAAATCTTATATCAAATATAAGAATTCTCTTTTTAAAAAAAAGATATGAAATGTGATAAGATGTGATAAGAGGTGTATGAGATGTGATAAGAATTGATAAGATGCGTATGGAAAGTGATAGGATGTGATAAGAGGTGTATGAGATGTGATAAGAATTGATAAGATGCGTATGGAAAGTGATAGGATGTGATAAGAGGTGTATGAGATGTAAAAAGATGTGATAAGATGTGTATGAGATGTGATAAGATTTGATAAGATGCGTATGGAAAGTGATAGGATGTGATAAGAGGTGTATGAGATGTAAAAAGATGTGATAAGATGTGTATGAGATGTGATAGAATGTGTTAAGATGAGTTAGGATGTGTTAAGATGTATATGGGATGTGTTAGGACGAGAATGGATGTAATATGGTTGTATGAATGTGATGTGGATGTATACATGTAGATGTATATGTATGAATGTGAATGTTGATGTGGATGTGGATGTATGGATGTAGATACGGATGTGTATGTATGTATGTAGATGTATATGTATGAATGTGAATGTTGATGTGGATGTGAATGTATGGATGTAGATACGGATGTGGATGTATGTATGTGAATGTGGATGTATGAATGAGGATGCGAAAATGGATGTATACATGTGAATGTGGATGTATGAATATGAATGTGGATGTGTGGATGTGGAAATGGAGGTATGGATGTATGAATGTAGATGTGGATGTATGCATGTAGATGCGTATGTATGAATGTGAAATTGGATGTATGATGTGGACGTACGAACATGGATATGTATGTAGAATAATGAATATGAAGATGTATGTGAGATAATGTAGTCTATATGAGTGAATGGATGAGAACGAGTACACACTGAATGGAATGTGGAATAAGTAATGTGGTCCGAGAGTGGATAATATGGAAAGACAAGAGTTCGATTTAGAAACTGTATTTTGTGACTGTTTGTAAATGACTGTTTTATGTCATGAATGCTGGGGAAGCATTTTGACCGTCTTGTGGAATTAAGGTCATGAAGACCTAACTGTTAAAGTTGCAACTGCTGTGACGGAGAGTCAATGGAGGACGTCTCGCGTAGCAAGGTCGATCGAGGTCTTGACCAGCCTCGACTCGATTTAAATGGTGAGCTTCCGGTACGGTGGATGAGGGACCAAGGAAGCGGCCTATGAGTGAAGCGCTAGGTCACCTGCGAAGGATCCTAGAGGGTGCTGACCATACGGTGCTCGGGCTCCGAAGATACCCACACGTGCGTCGTGGAAGATATTGGAATAAGGAGTAAGAGTTGTTTTCTGAAACCGGGCATGGATCTGGTTGATTGACCTTGCTGGTCCTCAACAGATGAGTCCATGGCTCTTTTATATGGATCTGTGGGTTGATCTTGCTGATCTTCCACGGAGACTCCATTCTATTATATGAATATATTGCCGGTTACTATGAGCTAGGAACCATGGAAAAGGCCCCTGAGAGAACAGGTGGTGAGCGTTTTGCTTGCCAATGATGCCATAAGTATACCGATGAAAGAATGACTGGAAATAAGGATTCAACCAGAGAATTTGAGGATTGTCATCAGTGACATAATGGTTTTATTAAAGGATTGTTTTAAAGCTAGTTGATGCTAAGAAAAAGGCAATTTCATATTGGGTGTGTAAGTGGTATGACTAGTTTTATGTTTGCATGAACTTCCGGCTAGGGGGCCTTGGAACTCTTTTCCTTGGTACCCGGGACAAAACCTAACCAAATTCCAAATTGGATCCCATCACTACAGTGGTTGGGCGGTTGGCTAACCCATGGGATCGGATGGGGTTAGGCTGGACTGATGGATCCGTAAATCGAGATTTAATTTCTATTATTACGATAGATGAAGTAAATCCCGGATAGAAATTGTTCTATGGATAGGAATCAACGGCTGTGCCTCTTGATGGGGAAAAAAGCGTTGATCCCAATGATCCAAGTGCAAGTTCTTCCTTGATTTGACCAAGTACCGTTAAAGGTGCAGTCAGATCAGTTTGATCAGTAATGATCTTGACTACGTTAGAGTAAAGAGTTATCCTGGTGGAATCGCCCGTGCTTTCCGGGTAAAGGAAGTTTTTCCGGTTTCGGTTTTGGACAAACCGACGGATTAGTCTCTTGTCCGGATATCCGTGGGCGAGGCCCCGAGTGTGGGACCCCTGTCCCGCGCGAGAAGTGCTACTTCCGCTGCTAGTACCCCGAATCCGTTGCTCGGTGGGAACAGGGATCTTACAGTTGGTATCAGAGCGAAATTGAAAGCTAATAAGGATAATTAAATTCTTATCTGAAATTGGTAATAAGAATTCAGAAACAACATTTTCATAATGTATTTTCATTCCGTAAGCTTCTTTAATGGAAGAATTTTAATCAAAGAAATTGTTTTTATAGATGGAAGCTCAACATTTATCTGGTATTTCCGACCTCACCCAGTCTCAAGATATGATTGCATTTGCCTTCGAGCATCTCATCTCTTCCGCTTCAACTCAAACAAGCCGAGCAAGACTCGCACGCCATTTCGCGGATTTATATTTTCCTACCCCAGCGGAGAGAATACAACATAAGTGGTTTGCAGGGCAATATGTCCACGCCCATTGCAACCGCCGTACAATGCTGTGGCAGAATCTCTCATTGACTATGATCCTGTTAAAGCTGAAAATGGTGCGTGGTGTCATTCTATATCATTCAACACCTCGAAATTTTAGACTTTCATGTCGAATTTATAGACTCATTAGTCGATTTATCCCTAAGGAGAAAATAATAACTCCCTTCGCAGTTAGAGAACTTATGTAACAGGGCATGACTATGGCCCAGTACCATCGTCTTATGCGTCTCTCGAAGAGATTTTGAATTTTGGAGCCGAGCCACTCTATGTAATTATTGCAACTTGTATATAAATATACAAATGTTTTTTTTACGGACGATCGGATAAAGAAAAATCTATTTATCAGACTTAAGTCATAGATCTCCAATAAGATCAACTGAGGAGCAAATTATGTCAAAAGTTTATCAAGACGCACAAAAAGGTTGTAATTGTTTGATATAATTCATACAAATTGTTAATTCAAATTGAAATTCGTAAATTAGTAATTGGGTCTTCAATTGGAAGTACCGCAATTGTATGGAACCCTGACTTGCTTGAGACCTAGACATGATGGTATTTACCTTATAGTTTCGAGTATCATGACTATCCGTATATACCGAGGGTATAACTGCAGCTCTTTACCGACAATATATACGAGTAAATCTAAGACTTGAAATTATAAGCGTTAATGCTATCCAGAGGATGATTTTGAATGTGGTTGATATGATTTTTAATTCTGTTTGAAAATTGATGAATTGATTTGGATTCTGATTGAAAAATGATGATCCCTGAAATTTGGTTGAAATGTAATAAGCTTCAATGAGGATGAATGGGATGAGTCCTTGTGATGATATTCATAACTGGAATGATGATAATGATTTCAGCAAATCACTATGAGATTAGTGGATTGTGCTGTCAGATTGCTACTATTAATACTTGACTTGGTGGATCAAGTTAAGGGATGACAAATTGAGAACTTGCTTGACTAAAATTCCTGTGGAGGAATGTTCAGAAGAAAATTTTTCGGTCTAATGGACCATTATCGTGTTAAAGATATGAATGATATGATTTGAATGAATTGTTATTGATGAATTCTATATAAGGGATATTTATCCCCATATTCTGTTGGGTTGACCGGAATATAAGGAACCCCAGAATAAATTGGATCTTAAGTAAAAAAAGTTGTCCTCTACTTGCGAGATGAGGACATCTTGCACCTTTTAAGTGGGGTAGAATGTAAGATTCCTCCCCCAGCCTTAGAGGTATACAGGAGTAAGAATCTCCCTTTATGATCTTATAATTATTCTCTCTCTAAAATAATAGGAAGATTCTGTTTAAAAAAGGAAGAACCTTTTTCCTGAATACTTCTCAAGAGTCCCACCTTTTTTAAGGATTCAGAACAACGAGTTCAGAAGTGAGAATCGATGTTTTGGATATCAAGGTTTTGGTCTCGAGTACGGCCCAAAAGAAGTTCTTTATCTCTTGGGAAGTATAAGAAGTTATCTCCCAGATATTGTGGACCAAAGGAAGTAGGTGATTTAGCTTACGAACTTCTTTTATCTCCTCATCTCAAAGTTCTGAATGCCTTCTATAGAAAAATGTGCCAAACCCAAATCATGGAAAGACGGTAAAACTTCAGTGTCAAGTTACCGTTGGCTTCTAAGTTACGCTAGCTCCTTCCTTTATATAAGTCGTAATTTTTACTTGTCGTTCACAGTAATCTTACTCCCATCGATCTCCTTTCTTTCTTAATCTCCTTCATGGCTTGGCAACAAGAACTAGTTTTATCCATAATGATTCCTCACCTTCAAGACGCAAGTGAGTCTGTGAAGAAGGATTTTATAGAACAGTATGAGCGCTCACTTTTTCCTCACCTAGGAACTTCTGTAGCGCAGACCAAATGGCGGACCTATCAAGACATAACTAGGGTAACACCCTGGGTCAGCAACATTTTCGTAACAATGTCCGCTTAGCCATGGTTATTGAAGCTTTGGGTTTGGGTCCCCGATACTACTGCGTCATGAGATCAAGGCATCCTGGGTTTTCTGAGCGGGTCTTCTTACTGGCGTGTTTTCTTCCTCATGAGAAGATATGCCTTTACCCCGTTTTTGGCTTGCCTCTCAGAGGTCCTTTTGTTAGAACACCTCATACCACTGAGATAGGCGCAGCAATAACCCACAGAATCATTCCAATAGATGAGTTACCTTATACTTGTGCAGCTTGTGAGGACTGCTTTTGTGACCATATGATGGACGGGCTTATGGAGGTGTAAAGAGTTCCTCTATCTTTACTGTATAAGTTCCGAGAATGAATAAAGTTTAAATCTTGTTCGTATTTTGAATCTTGCTCTCTTTAAGACTTATCTTGGTGGTTAATCTTGATTAAAATTTTTCTCTAAGTCTCATATTCGTGAATCTTGCGAAATTATCACAAGTTGCGAGATGAGGACATCTCGCGTTTTTTAAGTGGGGTAGAATGTAAGATTCCTCCCCAGCCTCTCAAAATGTCCAGCATCTTTCCCTGTAATCAATCCCTCTTCAGAAATATAAAAGACTTGTTTCTAACTGTTTTAACCTAGAGAGAGAAAATATTCTAGAAAGAGAATATTCAGATTTTGAATATTTTTGGACAGAAAAATATCTCATCCTATTAAAATAAGTTCCCCTGAAACAGAAATTCAAAAAGAATTTTCCAATGTGCAATTGGAATTAATCGGAAATGTGTATAAAGGACCTTAGCCTAAGGGTCTAGATTTTCAGAAATTTTTGGATTATGGTCCAATTAAGGTTCCTATGGGCCAATAGCATCAATCCATGTGTAGAGAGGAGATAAATCCAATTTTGTAAAAGAAGATACTCAAAAATGAGTAAATGCTCACATAAGATGAAGAGTTGAAAATGTACAAGGTTTATTAGTAAAAAAATTATGAGCAATATTAAAAGTATGACATATGTAAGGAAGGGGAGTTCTTTAAAGGAGGTGCATATTTCACATAAGATGAAGAGTTGAAAATGTACAAGGTTTATTAGTAAAAAAACTATGAGCAATATTAAAAATATGAGATATTTTGGGTATAATGATTCCATTTTGACACATATGTAAGGAAGGGGAGTTCTTTAAAGGAGGTGCATATTTCACATGCTTGAATGAGTTTTAAACTCATAAAAATTGAGATATTTCATCTCTCCTCTCTCCTCATTTAAGTCTAGTTCCAAAAAGTTAGCTTAACTGACCTAAAAATGGTCAAATATTGACCAAACTGATTTAGAAAATTCTAGAATCAGTTTGTTTGGTTAGGAGCTCAATTTTTTCTATAAATAGAAGCCTCCCCCTTGTTGAAAAATATATAGTGTTTATGCATCGTTACTCTACTCCACCTAAGCCAAGAACTGTGAATTCATTTAATAATTCACTAGTTTTTGGAGCTTCCCTCTTTCTTCAATCCCCATTAGTGGCTCCATCAACATACTTAACCAATTGATTGGTTAGGGACCTCTACCGTGAACAAAGAATCAAGCAAGTTGTAAGGTAATTAGTGAATATTGATCTTTCTATAATTTCTCAATGTTTCTCTCTTCTCAACCCCTCTCAAGCTTGAGAAGTTTAATTGGTATGGTTTTTTTAAATGCTATTGAAGTTTGAATAGTAGTGAAGAGTTACATAATGCTATTGAAGTTAATTTTCATTTATGTTTAAATTCTAATGATTTTTATGTAAATTCTCTCTCACTCAAGAAATGGTCATACTCATGACCCATTCTCAATCCAAATCAAGCTTTTCATAAAGCTTTTCCTAAACCAAGATTAAGCTATGCTTGAGGCCAAATTAATGGCTTTTTTCTATGCTTTTAGTTTATGTATATTAATGATTCAATCCATTATGGATTAATAATCCAATTAGAGATTATTTTAATTATTTCCTTAATGATAAGCATTATCCCTTAGAAAAATTGAGATTTATCAGTCATAGCAGCGGAGCTATGGCAAAATTTTTACAAAAATTATGCATAAAATAATTTCATTCAAAGCATAAAAAGAGGACTTCCTACCATATTCTAGGAATTATCATCCTAGACTAATTGAAAGAATTTCATTATAATCATGGAGACATTGAATTTTAATATCATGCATAAAGGATAATTTTTTATATCAAAAGTGTTATTTTTATCAATTTTTATTTTCATGCATAGAAGTATGCATAAAGGATAATTTTTTATATCAAAAGTGTTATTTTTATCATTTTTATTTTCATGCATAGAAGTATGCATAAAGGAAAATTTTTTTATATCAAAAGTGTTACTTTTATCATTTTTAATTTTCATGCATAGAAGTATGCATTAAAAAAAAATTTATATCAAAAGTGTTACTTTTATCATTTTTAATTTTCATGCATAGAAGTATGCATTTAAAAAAAAAATTTATATCAAAAGTGTTACTTTTATCATTTTTAATTTTCATGCATAGAAGTATGCATAAAGGAAATTTTTTTTATATCAAAAGTGTTACTTTTATCATTTTTAATTTTCATGCATAGAAGTATGCATAAAGGAAAAATTTTTATATCAAAAGTGTTACTTTTATCATATTGGATTTCATGCATATAGGTATGCATAAAAAATATTCTTTTTATACTAAAAGTGTGATTTTCCTCAATAAGAAGATGCATAAAAGATTGATTTTAATTTCGAAAGTGTTAGTCTCCTTAAATGGAATTTATGTATAAATAAATGTGTAGAGAAATCTTATATCAAATATAAGAATTCTCTTTTTAAAAAAAGATATGAAATGTGATAAGATGTGATAAGAGGTGTATGAGATGTGATAAGAATTGATAAGATGCATATGGAAAGTGATAGGATGTGATAAGAGGTGTATGAGATGTGATAAGAATTGATAAGATGCGTATGGAAAGTGATAGGATGTGATAAGAGGTGTATGAGATGTAAAAAGATGTGATAAGATGTGTATGAGATGTGATAAGATGTGTATGAGATGTGATAAGATTTGATAAGATGCGTATGGAAAGTGATAGGATGTGATAAGAGGTGTATGAGATGTAAAAAGATGTGATAAGATGTGTATGAGATGTGATAGAATGTGTTAAGATGAGTTAGGATGTGTTAAGATGTATATGGGATGTGTTAGGACGAGAATGGATGTAATATGGTTGTATGAATGTGATGTGGATGTATACATGTAGATGTATATGTATGAATGTGAATGTTGATGTGGATGTGGATGTATGGATGTAGATACGGATGTGTATGTATGTATGTAGATGTATATGTATGAATGTGAATGTTGATGTGGATGTGAATGTATGGATGTAGATACGGATGTGGATGTATGTATGTGAATGTGGATGTATGAATGAGGATGCGAAAATGGATGTATACATGTGAATGTGGATGTATGAATATGAATGTGGATGTGTGGATGTGGAAATGGAGGTATGGATGTATGAATGTAGATGTGGATGTATGCATGTAGATGCGTATGTATGAATGTGAAATTGGATGTATGATGTGGACGTACGAACATGGATATGTATGTAGAATAATGAATATGAAGATGTATGTGAGATAATGTAGTCTATATGAGTGAATGGATGAGAACGAGTACACACTGAATGGAATGTGGAATAAGTAATGTGGTCCGAGAGTGGATAATATGGAAAGACAAGAGTTCGATTTAGAAACTGTATTTTGTGACTGTTTGTAAATGACTGTTTTATGTCATGAATGCTGGGGAAGCATTTTGACCGTCTTGTGGAATTAAGGTCATGAAGACCTAACTGTTAAAGTTGCAACTGCTGTGACGGAGAGTCAATGGAGGACGTCTCGCGTAGCAAGGTCGATCGAGGTCTTGACCAGCCTCGACTCGATTTAAATGGTGAGCTTCCGGTACGGTGGATGAGGGACCAAGGAAGCGGCCTATGAGTGAAGCGCTAGGTCACCTGCGAAGGATCCTAGAGGGTGCTGACCATACGGTGCTCGGGCTCCGAAGATACCCACACGTGCGTCGTGGAAGATATTGGAATAAGGAGTAAGAGTTGTTTTCTGAAACCGGGCATGGATCTGGTTGATTGACCTTGCTGGTCCTCAACAGATGAGTCCATGGCTCTTTTATATGGATCTGTGGGTTGATCTTGCTGATCTTCCACGGAGACTCCATTCTATTATATGAATATATTGCCGGTTACTATGAGCTAGGAACCATGGAAAAGGCCCCTGAGAGAACAGGTGGTGAGCGTTTTGGTTGCCAATGATGCCATAAGTATACCGATGAAAGAATGACTGGAAATAAGGATTCAACCAGAGAATTTGAGGATTGTCATCAGTGACATAATGGTTTTATTAAAGGATTGTTTTAAAGCTAGTTGATGCTAAGAAAAAGGCAATTTCATATTGGGTGTGTAAGTGGTATGACTAGTTTTATGTTTGCATGAACTTCCGGCTAGGGGGCCTTGGAACTCTTTTCCTTGGTACCCGGGACAAAACCTAACCAAATTCCAAATTGGATCCCATCACTACAGTGGTTGGGCGGTTGGCTAACCCATGGGATCGGATGGGGTTAGGCTGGACTGATGGATCCGTAAATCGAGATTTAATTTCTATTATTACGATAGATGAAGTAAATCCCGGATAGAAATTGTTCTATGGATAGGAATCAACGGCTGTGCCTCTTGATGGGGAAAAAAGCGTTGATCCCAATGATCCAAGTGCAAGTTCTTCCTTGATTTGACCAAGTACCGTTAAAGGTGCAGTCAGATCAGTTTGATCAGTAATGATCTTGACTACGTTAGAGTAAAGAGTTATCCTGGTGGAATCGCCCGTGCTTTCCGGGTAAAGGAAGTTTTTCCGGTTTCGGTTTTGGACAAACCGACGGATTAGTCTCTTGTCCGGATATCCGTGGGCGAGGCCCCGAGTGTGGGACCCCTGTCCCGCGCGAGAAGTGCTACTTCCGCTGCTAGTACCCCGAATCCGTTGCTCGGTGGGAACAGGGATCTTACAGTTGGTATCAGAGCGAAATTGAAAGCTAATAAGGATAATTAAATTCTTATCTGAAATTGGTAATAAGAATTCAGAAACAACATTTTCATAATGTATTTTCATTCCGTAAGCTTCTTTAATGGAAGAATTTTAATCAAAGAAATTGTTTTTATAGATGGAAGCTCAACATTTATCTGGTATTTCCGACCTCACCCAGTCTCAAGATATGATTGCATTTGCCTTCGAGCATCTCATCTCTTCCGCTTCAACTCAAACAAGCCGAGCAAGACTCGCACGCCATTTCGCGGATTTATATTTTCCTACCCCAGCGGAGAGAATACAACATAAGTGGTTTGCAGGGCAATATGTCCACGCCCATTGCAACCGCCGTACAATGCTGTGGCAGAATCTCTCATTGACTATGATCCTGTTAAAGCTGAAAATGGTGCGTGGTGTCATTCTATATCATTCAACACCTCGAAATTTTAGACTTTCATGTCGAATTTATAGACTCATTAGTCGATTTATCCCTAAGGAGAAAATAATAACTCCCTTCGCAGTTAGAGAACTTATGTAACAGGGCATGACTATGGCCCAGTACCATCGTCTTATGCGTCTCTCGAAGAGATTTTGAATTTTGGAGCCGAGCCACTCTATGTAATTATTGCAACTTGTATATAAATATACAAATGTTTTTTTTACGGACGATCGGATAAAGAAAAATCTATTTATCAGACTTAAGTCATAGATCTCCAATAAGATCAACTGAGGAGCAAATTATGTCAAAAGTTTATCAAGACGCACAAAAAGGTTGTAATTGTTTGATATAATTCATACAAATTGTTAATTCAAATTGAAATTCGTAAATTAGTAATTGGGTCTTCAATTGGAAGTACCGCAATTGTATGGAACCCTGACTTGCTTGAGACCTAGACATGATGGTATTTACCTTATAGTTTCGAGTATCATGACTATCCGTATATACCGAGGGTATAACTGCAGCTCTTTACCGACAATATATACGAGTAAATCTAAGACTTGAAATTATAAGCGTTAATGCTATCCAGAGGATGATTTTGAATGTGGTTGATATGATTTTTAATTCTGTTTGAAAATTGATGAATTGATTTGGATTCTGATTGAAAAATGATGATCCCTGAAATTTGGTTGAAATGTAATAAGCTTCAATGAGGATGAATGGGATGAGTCCTTGTGATGATATTCATAACTGGAATGATGATAATGATTTCAGCAAATCACTATGAGATTAGTGGATTGTGCTGTCAGATTGCTACTATTAATACTTGACTTGGTGGATCAAGTTAAGGGATGACAAATTGAGAACTTGCTTGACTAAAATTCCTGTGGAGGAATGTTCAGAAGAAAATTTTTCGGTCTAATGGACCATTATCGTGTTAAAGATATGAATGATATGATTTGAATGAATTGTTATTGATGAATTCTATATAAGGGATATTTATCCCCATATTCTGTTGGGTTGACCGGAATATAAGGAACCCCAGAATAAATTGGATCTTAAGTAAAAAAAGTTGTCCTCTACTTGCGAGATGAGGACATCTTGCACCTTTTAAGTGGGGTAGGATGTAAGATTCCTCCCCCAGCCTTAGAGTCATTGTTTTAGGCTTACCCTTAGTTTTCTTGATTCTTTACCTTGCAAAAGTTGTGGAGCCCTCAAGGAAGAGACTTGGCCACCAAGGGAAAAGGGTAATCTTCAAGAGAAGAAGAGGTTTAGTGAAGCACCAAAGCTTCACAATGGAGGGCAAAAGAAGAGGGAAGAGGAAAATATGCTAAATTAAAAATTACACTAGCATAGAATTACTCTAAGATTAAAATAAAAAGGAATAGGGGTCTATTTATAGGTGAGGGAGGTCACCAACCAAGTCCAACTGGGATCTAGAGACTTCCAAGTTTAGTTTGATCCAATCGAGACAAGTTTTAGACCAGTTAGGCCCACTTTTCTGATCTAGTTTGAGGAGGAGAGAGGAGAGATGAAATATCTCATTTTTTTAACTAATAAATTGGGATAATAATGGTGATTCTAGGCACCTCCTTTATGAGCTCCACTCACCCTCCTGAGAGTGGTGTCAAAATTCTATTTTTTTAACTAATAAATCCCAGTACTAGTAGTCAACTCTTCATCTTATGTGAGAATTTACTCATTTTTGGAGGATTTTCTTTTATTCTTGTATTTCTCTTATTCAAATACTTGGATTAACCCCATTGGGTATTTAGAACACTCTTTGGACCTTAATCCATAATTTCTAAAAAATGGGTACCCTTAGGCTAAGGTTTCTAATGCACATATTCAGTTAATTTCTAATGCATATTAGAAAACTATTTTTAAACTTATGTTTCAGGGAAATTCATCTTAAATTTAAGGGATAAATTTATATCCAAAAATATTTCAAAATTATATTCTCTCTCTATAATATTTTCTCTCTCTACACCAAAATTAAAGGAAAACAATGTTTTCTTGCATTCTGAAATAGGGGATGATTACAGGGGACTGAGAGGAGAACTTATAAATCTTTTTGGGGTTGAGGAGGAACCTTACATCCATTCTGAAGGGGGGGAATGATTAGAAGAGAGACTGAAGGGGAGATTCTTATATCTTTACATCTCAAAAGCTGGAGGGAGGAATCATACATCCTTCCCTACTTAGAAAATGCGAGATGTCCTCATCTCACAGCTGGAGGATAATCTCTTACCTCCTTTTCTTCTTCTATTACTTCTAGCGTTACTGGCTTGGAAGAAGTAGATGGCTGGTTTGGGAACTTCTCTCTTTGACTTCCCCAATTTTGAAATTGAGGTCTTGCATTACTTAACATCAAAGTTGAGGGTTGGTTAGGGGATCTACCTCTGGGGTTTCCCTAATTTTGACGGGAGGGACCTTGATTACTCTGGAAGGAAGGAGCTGGAATCTCGAATCTTGGTCCTTGACTTCCTTGTCAACCTGAAAACCTTGATCCAAAAGGAGTTGGGCATTCCATGCTATGATGACTATATCCTTGGTAGTTAAAGCATCTAATTCCTAAGTGAAGAGGTGGAGAGAATCAAGCAAAAGGTGTCCCCCCAGGCAGATGTAGGGGAGGTGGCACAAATCAAGGAGAGATCAGTGGGATTACATGCTTGGCATCTAATTCCTAAGTGAAGAGGTGGAGAGAATCAAGCAAAAGGTGTCCCCCCAGGCAGATGTAGGGGAGGTGGCACAAATCAAGGAGAGATCAGTGGGATTACATGCTTGGCATCTTGTGGATGTAAACACTATAAATTGAGGCATTGGCCTAATGAGTATTTGTTGGTTTTTGAGTATCAATGCCTACATTATCCTATTAGCTAAATTGCCTACTAATCTCATCTTAATCATAATCTTAATTACACGCTAATGATGTTGATTCTTGCATTTGATCCACCATAGCTCATCACTTTACTTGCATTTTAACAAGATGAAGCATCGCAAAGATGAGACTAAGGTCAAGTTTACAAGGAAGAAGAATGTGCCTGCCCTATGTTCTCAATCAAAGGATAAGAAGGTATGCTTGAGGATTAACCTAGAATTAGTCAAAAATCAAGTCGGGCTTTTCTCTATGTGTAGCGTGATCATTTTATGCCCAGGTAGACTGTCGTCCAAGGTTGAGCTAGGTAGGTGGTTGCATGAAAGTGTCTTGAATGAAAATGTGGTGTCCAAAGTTTTCTACCTAGGTAAAGGATTCTTCAATGTTTTGTTTGTAAAAGGACAGTCAGTGACTAAGTTGTTTGCCAAGGGTCCCCTCTTCTTGGGCCAACGATTAGTGCATGTGTTCCCTTTTGACCCCTTATTTGATGTTAATAAGAGTATTCAAAATGCATGTCCTGTATGGGTCGAGATTGTAGGACTCCCCCCATGGCTTAGACTGGCTATGTGTGATATTACTCAGTCTTTGGGTCCAATGTTGTATTTGCCTAATGACGAGGTGAGTGATAGGCAAGCTAATAGCATCTTCATCTCCTGGAGCACGACCAGAGAGACACCTAAATATTTAGATGTGGACTTTGGGGATTTGGGTATTCTAGAGTTGGGTCTAAAATTCGGAGCTTTCCTAGGTACTTGCTTTAAATACGGAGGGTTTGGTCATATAGCAAAAAACTGCCCTAAATTGCTTGTGCTTAAAGGGGATGGGGAAAAGGAGGAAATAAAGATGAAGGGGAAAATTTTACAGATTCAACAAGGTGCCAGAAGATGGAATCTAAGGGAAAAGAAACGATGAGGGATGTTGGTGAGGGTGTATTGGAAGGAGATTGGGTTAGGGTAAAAGGGAAATCTAGTATAAGACATGCCAAGATGGAAGCTAGGAAAATCCAGCTTAATAAGGGGATAGATAGTAAGAACATCAAATCCCAACGTAGCCTAAGACCTAATATGTACTCTAATCATTATAGCCCCTTGAAGGAAAGTGATAGTCACCCCTCCTCAAAACAAAGATTTGATTTCATGGTGGATGAGGCTTGGAAAGGGATGCAGATAGAGGATCTAGTACCAAGGGCTGAGGAGGAAGTTGATATGGTCTCGAAAACTACGCCGTCATGAATAAATTCATTGAATTCTCAGGGTGCACGTGGAATGTAAAAGGGATAAAGGACAAAAAAAAACCCTTCTTTTTGGGGTTAGTTAAACTATGGAGTTACTCAGTTATGGCCATACAAGAGCATAATATTTTTGGCAAGATTTCTAGAAAGGATAGATTCAGAGATTGGAAAATTTTGTATGGGGGCGTGAGTGCGGGATATAGCAGGGTGATGACAATAGTGAGAAATGATTTGAGGCCTAGCATAATAGCTAATCACCCTAATGGTAGGATCCTTGTGGTAGAGGTTTTGGTGAGGGGGGAGAAAGAATGTGGCTTATTAACATGTATGGGGCTCACAATCATAAAATCAGATGTGAGATGTGGCATTGGATAGCTAATTTAAATATTCAGGTTCCTTGTATTCTCTTGGGAGATTTAAATATGGTTGAAAAGGTTGTGGATAGATGTGGTGGTAGCACCATTCTTATAGGCAGAGAAAAAGGTAAGTGGGTGGAATTAAGAAGGGATAGTGGGTTTTGCTTACTAATTAGGGATTTATGAGCTTGTATGTATCATGAAAATCATTGATCATGCTCATTAACCAGTTATACAAGGCATAGGTCATGGATAAGACTAAGACCCCCTTATGCATATTTGTTGCATTATCTTGTTAATCCCATTTCAGATTAACAAAGATGCTCCTCCAATTGAGGATATTAATAAGTGTCATGTAAATGCACTATAAAAGTTGTATTGAGATACTGGCCACCCAAGGACTTAGTTAGTAAGTTTTGGGTGCCCAAGTGTGAATAAGGGCCAGTAAAATAAAAGCCAATTCTCATAATGAAATGATATGATCCCCCTTTGTGCTATGCTAACTCTTGTGCTTTGTCTTGAGAGAGAGAGTGAGATTGTGTTCTAGTACATGTGCCTATTTCATTCATGCGTGTGTGTGAGAGAGTGAGAGGTCGATTGCCTTGTGCATTCGTCGTGCGAGCGACTCTGCGTGACAAAGTGGAGGTGCATTAGGACATTTTGGAGGTCATTCGTAGGGCCTTGTAAGAAAATGGTCAATTCTTATTTTCTCTCTCTAGGAAAAATCTTGAAATATTAAAATAAAGAGAATGTTAAAGTCATAAAAGTGTAGTCTTTGAGCTAGAGAGGTAAATTTTCTCCCAGGTGGCCATCTTAAAATTCATTGGAAATGATACAAGAATAAAGTTAGTTCAGGAGGATTAAATAAGGAGCCATTGGTTGTGTTCATGACTTGCATTGCATTCCTAATCCTTATCACAACAATTCTGGATCATTTGGATAGGGAAATCACACTCCAAAATATCATTCTATCGACGTGGGAGCTAAATACGTGAAAGCGTAGAAAACGGTTCACAACATGAACCGTTCTTTGCTACTTCACGGCGTGAAACATTTTTTGCAATCCACACCAGGAATCTTGGTAGTACCTTACTAAAATTAGGTCATCTTATCTTGACACATCTGACATAATGAAACCCAAAATCTTATCACATGAAATAGTAGTAGTGAAGCATTTCACGACGTGAACCACAACTTGTTTCACGATGTGAACCATTTTCTACTTCACGACGTGAACTATTGCTGCTTGCTACTTCACAGATTAAGCCTTCTTGGGTTAACCCTTCATGCCTTAACACTTCACGTGTTAGCAATTCACGAGTTGAGCTCTTACACGTACTGCTAGTTCACGAATAAAGGACTGTCAGACTAGCGGTAAGAGTATAACCCCAATTATACCATTGGAGTCCGACTGTCAGACCAGCGGTAAGAGTATAACCCCAATTACACCATTGGAGTCCGACTCAAATTGAAGTAATTTTGCTGAAAATTTGAAACATGAAACATCAGTTGCCACAACGTGAAAAATAGTTCATGACATGAAAAGCATTCTGTTTTCCAACATGAATTGCTACCTGCTACTCACGCCATGAACCATTCTCTACAGTTTCACGGATATCTGCTATTTCACGACCAAGAAAGACAGTTCGATAGAAAAATAGGTGAAAAGATTGGAGTAGTGATTTCGCCTGTCCAAATACACTCTCATGCACATGAGGTCCGGTAAACTCATTGGAGACCACCTTACCCCCGATGATAGTGCATCAAACCACCCAGGTTCTTCCTACCAAAGGAGTGTTGTCTTAGGCTACTCGACGAGCACTCAATTGAGTGTTTCAGCTTAGAGAAATCTAACCACCATAGAAACAAGTAGTGAGGAATCCCTAGAAGAAGCGCTATGATTCTCTGGCCTTGGAGAGGAAGAAAAACCATCTTCTCATGCTAGATCCAGCGGAATTTTTGATATTACTAGGGAATTTTGTGGTCTCCAACATGGCATGGAAGATGAAGCACAATCTGCAGGCACACGGGCCCATCAACCAGCATATAAGACATGGTCTAAGACCAAAATTACCAACCCAACCTTCTGGCTCCATGCACTATAACATAGTGAGGATCAGTGGGATGACCCCTAGGGCTAGAAGGGATAAGAAAAGTGCCACCAGGATAGGTCAAGTCTTCTTCCCCACATCGGAGGAAATAGAAATAGACTTGCAGAGGGTTGAGGGAAAGCGACAATTGCGGCTATTGAGCTTAAGAAAACAAGAGCTCGATACTTGAAGAACAAGGGAAGAATAATGGGAAATGGAAGAAATGAATCCATTTTAACCACATGGTAAAGAACCAAAAGCATCTAGAAATGCCGTTGATAGCATGTGGATGGGGATAACATATGGAGTGATACCAACTCTGGAACCCATCAATGAGAGGAACCAAGGGCTGATGAAAGCCTTGAGACACAACCTACCTAGGGCTAGGTGGTGAGGATCGTCTCTATACAAAGAGAGGATGTACAAGAAATGATCAATGATCCCACGTTCTTGCAAAGCATGGAACTCCTAATCAAACAAAGATGGGGTGAGGCTGCTAGCAATGAGCTCGACAATGAGGAATTACCTGGACCGAGCCACAGATCCAAATTGAATAGAAGAACCTATCTAGGAAGAGGACGTGTTCTAGGTAGGGGGGAGTAGATCCTTGAAGGCCAATTGTAGATCCCAACACAGATCTAAATGCAATTCACGAGGGTGGATTTGCTGAACATGGCCGTGAAAATGGGCCGAGGAATGGTTAGGGAACTAGCAACATATTATTTCAAAGATTATGTAAAAATTCTTAGGAGATGGGGACCCGATCCAACACATAGAAATCTTTGAGTCTACTTATGAGACATGTGGGGTTCAGTGAGTGATGTAACCATGATCCATGCTTTTTCGCTAGAAGGGAAGGCTCACCAATGGTATTCAAACCTTAAAGCTTGTGGATAAATTCAACTTCACTAGACTTGAGAATGTGTTCATACCAAGCTTTGCTCAAAGTGATGACAGATAGAGTCATGGCTCAGCTCCACAATATCAAGCAAAAGGAAAATGAGTCCATGTAAGATTACGTTTATCAACCCAAACAATTGAATTCAAGATGCAAGTTGAGGGAAAGGCTAACTGATGATCAATTAGCCTTACTATCATGCTTCTTGAAGAGGATTCCGAGATCATAAGATGCACGATTACCTAGTCTTAGCCTAATCGGCTACTCCAGATACGTGCTAAAAGCTAGAAATTGAATATGACGACAATATTTTTGAGTTACTTCAACCAAGGAAACTTCAGGCAGCAACATCACAAGTCTCAAGTCACTGGGACACAAGAACCAAGAGTAAGCAAGTTGGAAATATGATAGTGGAAGAGCTCAGTAATGCCATATTAGAGAAATTAAAGGTTAGGGATGGGAGATAAGTATCAAGGAATTCTCATCTCTACCCCCAAAGAGAGTTGATTTGGTACTCTATTTTTAGATAAAATCACACGAGCACCGAATACCCTCACGTAAGACTAAGGAAATCACTTTATTGTGCTCACTCTCAGATATTGAAAAACCATGACATCGCCATGTGCAGATATCCAAGGGTCCATCCCTTAACACACAACTGCCAGCACCCAGAGTGCCTCTAGCCTAACTAACACCACCAGTGCAAACCATTGTGGATATAAAGCAACCAAACCCATCCTACTTACCAAGATGGATGTTTTGAATGCAGGACATGTCGCCTTTACCAACACTTGTTCTATCACCACAGGTTAAAATCAACCAAATGTTGATTGAGGATCCCTTGGATGAGGGGAAAGTCATGCACAAAGTAGAAGTCAATAATGACTACTACGAGGAGCTCACAGAGATCACACCAGAATATAATGTCATAGAACAACACGCGAGTGCCAGTGTTTCAAACCATGGTACAATGGACGTTAAAGACATAAACTCAACTATGAGAAGGGGACCAATACAATGTTTTGGTTGTAGTGGACCTCATCGAGTAGCGGAGTGTCCTCATAAGAATGTGGCTAATGCGGGCCAAGCCCAGCCCTTGACAACACCACTCAATATCATGCCAACACTTTCATGTGTTAAGTGGGGTTGATCATTTGATCAAAGACTATCCATATCGCGCTAGTGGTTCTGCTTCCACTTCTAACCATGCCACTATTAGGACTATAAGTGTGCATCCTGGGAATATCACGCCACTGAATGTCCTAACTCAAGCACAAATGAAACAAGGGGACAAAAGGAAAAACCCAGTAGGTGTTACAACCTCTAAGACTGGGAGAAGGAGAAGAGTAAAAAAAGCGGACAAGGGAGATACATACCATAGTCACAATTCAAGATGGATCCGAGACGATACCATTGACACTGGATCTACCCAATCAAAGGAAGGAGAAAACCAAGGGCCGAAACATGATGGGTAGACCCAAGAAATTGCAAGGGAGAGACCAGCAACCCCTAAGGGGATTGGAGAATATCCAAATTCTAAAGAAGAAATAAGGAAGCTTGAAGAAGCTAAGGCCTTGATTTCAAAGTGCCAACAATATCCAAAAGCCAAATTAAGGGCTAACCGGGATAGGGATACAGTGTATCCAATAAATGAGCTATTGAAGGAAAGGAAATTGGATGTGCCTACTCCAATTATAGAAGGGTCTGTGATGAAGGGACTCACCAATGACCTCATGGGGCAAGAATGTTTGAGGAAGCGGATCAAGATATGTTAAACCATTCATTCCCTAGGATTGATCATGCAACAAACACATGTAAGGATCCCTCACTTGTTTGCCAGAGAACCTAGAGTCACAAGCAGTCTCACTCACAGCCATACTACCCACAACTATTGATAGCCGTTTTTTTGACTATCCACATTACCACATAGGGAGCTACCTCGGCCAAGGAAAATCACATAAACTCTTTGTCATAAATACTTTTTCACTGTAAATAGGCGTGTGTGCATTAGGGACTTTACCCATATCTTCTATATATTTTTATATTATTAAAAAAATTTGCTAGCTACTTATCAAAAATAAATAAAATTATTACGACCCATTTTGTGTAAATATTTCATTTCATATAAGGGCCTAAATATGGAGATCTCTATTTTCTCTAATTATGTAAATACTTCATTAGGTGTGTATATTACAAAACTTAATTTATTTTTATTTATTTATTATTATTATTATTTTTCTTCATAATACTTTTGGACTATCATTGTACATATGCTTCAACTTCACCATGCATAAGTAAATCCTATGCCCTTACATTTCTACCCACACCGTGTAGAAAGCAAAAAAAAAATCTATAAAAATAAAAAAATAAAAAATCTACTACCTAAATCACTTTTTCTCTCTTAGACTATTTTATCTTTTATTCTCTCATCTACCCTAAAATAATGAGGGCCTCCCTTCCTTTTGACTTCCATAGTATAGTATTTTTGTTTTTCATATATCAACTATTTTTGTATATTTTATTTTAGTCTTTTTATTCGCAATTAGATCTTTTTGTTTATTTTATTTTCCTATCATAATAACCATATTATCATGATATATTGACTAGTTAAAGTACTAGCTTGTTTTTTTCTTATTATGTAAATCCTTTTATAAAATGGAAAAAATCTCCTCCATGCAAGTGTCCACATACACTTGAGTCTCTAAGGTCAGGATATGATGTATTGGGGGCTCACTCTAGGAGCTATCAAGAAATTCCACTAATGGGGACCCACACAAAGATTTTGAAAATTTTAAAAATACATGATTTTGTTGAAATTTGTATGCCCACCTCCACTCCGAATTTGGACTGGTCATCAAAGAGACAAAAGTTAGCTTGTGTGCTCAGGAATATGATCAAATTTTTTGAGAATTTTTGGAGCTAATGGCGGTGAGATATGAATTTTTTATTGGACCCAAGGCTGCCCACTTTTCGACAAGGTACATCTAGTCTCTTCTCACCTCCCTTACACATTCATCACCTACACACTTTCTCATTCCTTTCTCACTCCATCAAATCTGCAAACTTCATGTCCTCTCTCACCTTCTTCACCTTTTCCCTCTCCTTCCATCTCCATTTACTCTCATATCTACTCTACACCCATACCTCATCTCCATTTCTCTCCCTACCACTCCCATATTACTAAATTATTTTTTCAATCTCAAAAAATACATAAAAATTCAGCATGATTGTATCATATTAACCTTTGTAAATATGTGATTTTCATCTACAAAAACCCTCATGTTCTTCACCTCGATCAACTTTTGTGGCGTCGAATGCAAGAAGGAGACCGGCGCGGTTAACTTAAAGATCTACACATGGGAGAGTCCAAGCTTCTTTGAGCTTTCAACCACACAAAGGATCTTTCCAAATCTTTACTCCTCTCACTCAACCTCTTAGCCCTTCTCACCCATTTTCTCACCCATTTGTACATTGTACTACTAACCTTTTATAGTGATTACTAACTATTAACCACTAAACATATGTAAATAAGCACCCACTCTACTACTTTTTGAGTAGGCATTACTACAAGTTATTTGCTTAAACCTCTATATCACACTCTCCTCTCACCTTCAATAATTCTCTCACCTTGAGCCCACATCCATGAAACTCAAGGGATAAGAAGAGACCCACTCTCATTTCAAAATAAAAAATCCATAATCTATGATTTCTCATAATAAAATTGATTAGGCTTAATCCTAATTGGGGCTTCTCAAACCTATAAATAGAGCCCCTCCATTCCTTGTGAAGGGGGATTACACACATTGTACACCACTCCCAACTCTAGTGTGTAAGGAGATAGTGAACTTGTGAGCTCTCTCTATACATCAATACCTTTGATTGCATAGAGAAGCTTGAAGCTAGTTATGTCATTGTGAGGGCTTGAGTGATGCCATACTCCCTATCATAATTGTATCTTGCCTTTGTTGCATAAATAAGATTAGTGTACAAAATCTTGGACTCCTACATCTCCAAAGTTGATTTAGCAAAGCGGTTCGATGTTTGATTTAAGGTCAATTCGATCCTTGTATTTTGTGGTGTGATTTTATGCTTGGCGGCTTGAGGGCCTATTTTTGATTTGTTGCCTTTCAATCCATGGTAAGAGGGTTGTATGGTGAGAGGGCTCCCGCAACCTTAAGACCATGTGTATACCGACAACAAAATCAAGCTTATATTGTCTCTCTAAGTTCTTCTCCAAGTTTGGTGTGCATCTATTTGTGTTATGCTAGTCTCCTCCACATACAATATTATATGTTATGAGTGTTTGTTGAGGGTGTGTGTGCCTTTTGATTGATGTATATGGTTAGCTTGTATTGATTGGCTACAAGGAAAGATCTTTGGTATCCTAGTTTACACACATAACTAGGTGGTGTCCCTTTTCTTGTTCAGTGTGTGGTTTTGGGGTTCTTATGTTTGTGTTGCGTTGTGCCCCAAGCCCATTGAGCAACACGGGAGCCTTGAGGAGTGCTTAGAGGCCGCTCTTCTTGTTGCCCATCCCAGACTGCCCCAATTTTGGTGCCCCCACTGAGGAACGAGTAGTTTTTGAATGGGTATTTAAGGTACATCAATCTCTTTAACACATAAATTTCCTTGTGTGCTCGTTGGGTATCATATTTTAAGAAGGAAAGTTGGTACTTTTATGTGATCTTTCATGAATAATCCACCTCCTCCTAATCCTCTTGGGATTCAATTCGACCAGTTTCATTAGGTGCGCTCCATTATAGTGAATGTTTGCTCTGATAGAAAAATTTTCTACCAACAATGCATGGTTCTTCTTTTTGGTCTAGAAAGACTAAGAGAGGTTTTAGCATCACCTAATCCTATCATACTTCCCATTATAGATTACACCATTTCCTTTGATGTGCATATTTTCATCTTGTTTTAGCTTAGTTTTATAAATCAAGAAGACTTATACCATAGGCTAATTTCTTATGCTAGGGAAGAAATACACATAGTTGTTGGTAGTAAGTTGCAATTTCAGCGTGTCATTCGTCGTATGTTTGGACCTAGGCAAGTAGCAGCCATTAATGCCTCAGTTAATCCATTTATTTTGCCTTTGATTCATTATGACATAAGCTTTGACGTCTACATTTTCATTCTACTTTAAAAATAAAAAAAAAAGAGTGAGAGAGAAAGAGAGTGAAGGAAGTCCTGTGTGCAATCATATTTGTGCTTCTTCTTCTTAAGCATGGATACCACTAGGAAAATGAGTGGCTACCCCTTATTCTTTGGAGAGCTCGGTGAGGATGCCGAGTTGTTCTTATCAAACTTTAGAATGGCGCTCCACATAAAGAGAGTGGTAGGAGACCAAGAGTGCTTAGACATGTTTGAGTTGGTCCTACGAAGAGATGCTTCCACTTGGTTTCAATCTCTACCTACACATGCACGAGTAGATTACAAGGGGGTCATACAACTTTTTAGAGACAATTACTTCACTCCTTTGAACACACAAAAGCTATGGCAAGAAATAGTTACTCATAAGCAAAAGGATCTAGAGGACGACTTGAGTTATAAGCAAGAATTCTTACGTCTTTGGACTCTTTGGTTGCGTAGTCTTACGTCTTTGGTCACAGTCGAGGTGATAGAAAAGTTAAATGAGTCTTTAAATAACTTGTCGATCCACTTTGCACAAGCTGTGGAACAGAAGGGCCAAGCCAAAAGGGTTGAAGAACGAGAGCCACGACCTAGGCAACTCTTGCGATGTTGGAATTGCAGAGAGTCAGGGCATGGGATGTATAATTGTCCTTGGCCTCGTGGGGAGCCAGGGAAGCCTAACATGAATTATCCAGTGATGAATGTAGGTGAAGGCACTAGTCAACAACAACCGATGATTTTGCAAAGGCCCAATACAACAAGACCACCTCCACAAGGAATGGAAGGAATGCTGCCCTTGCCGGACCCAAATGTACATGTGGTAGAGGTAACAAATGAAAAGATGCAGGGGGGAAGAGAGCTTGAGCTCTTGCAAGCACACACACACACTCACAAAACCCTAGTAGAGAACACACAAGGTGAGAGGCTGAAAATCTTCTTCTTCTCTACTCAACACTCAACACACCATATACAAGAATAAGAGTACACACAATATGAAAGGTACTCAACCAAATACATACACGGGTTCTCTATAGTGTGAACCCAACTAAATGAGCTGGCGCTATAACTATGCCAGTCTCTAGAATGGCTGTCACACAGCCTGTCATCCCACTGGCCGCATATCACCCAAGATCTCGCCAACCATGCCAGTGGTGTAAGTGTGGGGCCTATCCCCCAGGCGGGTCATCAGTGTCCATCGCCTCACTAGACGAACTGGATATCTCAAGACTCCCCCTCGAGCTCAACTCCATCTCATGTACACTAAGCGAAGCCCTGAATCTGCGGAGCTTCTCTGTACCCAATGCTTTGGTGAAGTTGTCAGCTACCTGATCCTCTGTGCTGACATAAACAAGGTCAAGGTCTCCTGCCAAGACCTTCTCTCTGACAAAATGGTAGTGGACCTCTATATGCTTCGTACGAGCATGAAATACTGGGTTCCTGGCCAACTGTATACTACTAATGTTGTCACAAAAAATGACAACTTGTCCATCCACCACTGATAGACCCAAATCTGCAAGTTTCTTTCTCAACCAAGCTACGTCACATAGCAGCTCGGCCTCTATACTGGATAGAGCAACCGTAGGCTGCTTCTTGCAGCTCCAAGTCACAGCAGCACTCCCCAAAGAAAACATGAAGCCACTGGTAGATCTTCTATCTAAGATACTACCAGCCCAATCAGCATCTGTGTACCCATGTACACATATCTCTTTCCCAGTCTCATAGAATAGTCCACAATGCAAAGTAGACCTCACATACCTCAGTATGCGTCTCACTGCATCCAAATGCGGTTTCCGTGGAACCTGCATAAACTGACTCACCAACCAAACAGCATAGCTCAAATCTAGTATGGTGATCGTCATGTAGATCAAACTTCCTACTATGTGTCGATACATAGTAGGATCCTCCAAGATCTCTCTTGAATCTGCACTCAACTTGCCATTCTGATCCAATGGCACGGTCACCTCAATGCCCAAGAAATATCTGAGCTCCCCTAGATCCTTCATCTCAAACTTCTGTCTTAGCAAAATCTTTACATCAAAGATCTCTGCACCATGGTCCCCCATAATGATCAAGTCATCTACATAGATGACAACAAGCACAACTCCTCTATTACCATGTCTCACATACAGCGAGAAATCTGCATTGGCTACATGAAAGCCAATAGTGACAAGATATTCAAAAATCTTGTCAGACCATGCTCTTGCTGCTTTCTTTAAGCCATACAAGGCTTTCTTCAACCTGCAAACATGCTCGGGGTGACCCACAACCTCATAACCAGGTGGCTGCAACATATACACCTCTTCTTGCAAATCCCCATGCAAGAATGCATTCTTTACATCCATCTGATGTAAAGACCATTGCTTTGACGCAGCCACTGCTATCACAACTCTCACCGTTGCCATCTTGGCAACTAGGCTGAAAGTTTCCTCATAATCAATCCCATATGTCTGCGCATATCCTTTGGCTACCAATCTAGCCTTGTACCTGTTTATGCTTCCATCACTGTTATGTTTAACTTTGTACACCCACTTGCATCCAATGGCTTTCTTGCCTTCAGGCAATTGCACTAAATCCCAAGTTTCATTTCCATATAGTGCATCCATCTCCTCATCCATAGCTTTCTCCCAACACACATTTCTAACAGCCTCATCAATGCATGTGGGCTCTACAACCTGCACAACCTTTCCCATATATGCATAGTGATGTGCCACATAACCATCATATGTAAATCTCTGCACAGGGTTCTTCACTCTCCCTGATCTTCGTAGCTTTTCATTCATGGCTTCCATAGCCTTCTTTACACCAGGTGTTCTCATAGCTGGGATCCCAAGCTCCTCATCAAGGTTCATATCTGAGCCACTAGACTCTCCATCAACATGAGAATGCCCTGCAGAAATGTAAGGCATACCAAGGGGCTCAACCACTTTCTCTTTTGCTTTACGTGATGTATTGATCACATTTGCAGGACTGGTAGTATGACGCAGCCTGCCACTCCATGGTCTGTCAATAGACCCACTAGATGAGGACTCTCCTGGTCCACTCAAAGACTGTGATTGCTGACCTGCATTCTGTGCAACCACACTTCCACTCACATCGACCCCAACAGCTTCTTTTTCAGCAGCATACTAGCTACTCATCTCATCAAAGACGACATCCTTGCTTACCCTCAACTCACGTGTAGCAGGGTTATAACACCTGTATCCCTTTTGCTCAAGGGAATATCCAATAAACACATATTTTTCAGCTTTCGGATCCAGCTTAGTTCTAAGCTCATCTGGCACATGCACATATGCAATGCATCCAGACTTTTAGATGAGACAAATCTAGTTTTCTGCCAGTAAACCTCTCCTCTGGAGTTACATCATGTATGGCTACAATTGGAGTCCTGTTCATGATGTATACTGCTGTGGAAATAGCCTCAGCCCAATAGCAATGCAGCATATTCTTCTCTTCCATTAATGCTCGCGCAGTCTCAGCAATGTGCCTGTTTTTTCGCTCAGCAACTTTATTTTACTGCAGAGTGTATCTGCATGTAAACTGTCTCCGAATACCATTCTTCTTCAAAAATTTAGAGAACTCATTGGAGAAGTACTCTCCCCCTCCATCTGACCTTAGGCACTTTACATATTTCCCTGTTTGCTTTTCAACCAAAACTCTGAAATTCTGAAAGTGAGTGAACACCTCACTCTTCTCCTTCATGAAATATACCCACACTTTCCTTGTGTGGTCGTCAATGAACACAAGGAGAAGAGTGAACACCTCACTCTTCTCCTTCATGAAATATACCCACACTTTCCTTGTGTGGTCGTCAATGAAAGTCACATAATACCTGCAGCCTCCCATAGATATGGTCTTCGTAGGACCCCATACATCTGAATGCACAACATCTAGTGCATTTCTGCTCACATATCTGTTACGTGGAAACACATGCTTTGTTTGCTTCCCAAATTGGCATGCTTTACATATTTTCTGCATACCTTCCACTTTAAATTTTGGCAGCCCTGTCACAATTCCTTTGGTCTGCATAGACTTCAATCTCTGCACATTCACATGTCCAATCCTCTTATGCCAAATGTCTGTGTCTGCAACAATTCCTGAACCATTTGCAAACATCGCAGCACTCATTTCAGGCATGTCTACATTCAACGTAAACATTCTGCCCACTCTGTTGCCTTTTGCAACCAACCTGCACTTGTCTTTGAAGTCTTCGACATAACAACCATCAGGGTTAAACCGAACCTGCAAACCCTACTCAATCGTCTGGCCAACTGAAACCAGATTCTTTGTTATGTTCGGTACATGAAGTACATCTGCAAGGTGCTTCACTTTGCCATCCTGCATAGACAATGGCACATCTCCAACATGGGCAATTGGATGAGCAGTGTCATCCCCTGTTTCCACAAAACCTGGTCTTTTTGGGTTTTTCATCTCCTTGAACCACTCCCCATGACTCGTCATGTGGTTCGAAGCGCCTGAATGAAAAGATACAGGGGGGAAGAGAGCTTGAGCTCTTGCAAGCACACACACACACTCACAAAACCCTAATAGAGAACACACAAGGTGAGAGGCTGAAAATCTTCTTCTTCTCTTCTCAACACTCAACACACCATATACAAGAATAAGAGTACACACAATATGAAAGGTACTCAACCAAATACATACACGGGTTCTCTATAGTGTGAACCCGACTAAATGAGCTGGCGCTATAACTATGCCAGTCTCTAGAATGGCTGTCACACAGCCTGTCATCCCACTGGCCGCATATCTCCCATGATCTCACCAACCATGCCAGTGGTGTAAGTGTGGGGCCTATCCCCCAGGCGGGTCAGTGGTGGCCACCGCCTCACTAGACGAGCTCGATATCTCAACACTCCCCCTCGAGCTCAACTCCATCTCATGTACACTAAGCGAAGCCCTGAATCTGCGGAGCTTCTCTGTACTACCCAATGCTTTGGTGAAGATGTCAGCTACCTGATCCTCTGTGCTGACATAAACAAGGTCAAGGTCTCCTGCCAAGACCTTCTCTCTGACAAAGTGGTAGTGGACCTCTATGTGCTTCGTACGAGCATGAAAGACTGGGTTCCTGGCCAACTGTATACTGCTAATGTTGTCACAGAAAATGACAACTTGTCTATCCACAGATAGACCCAAATCTACAAGTAGCTTTCTCAACCAAGCTACCTCACATGCTGCCATAGCAGCTCCTCTGTACTTGGCCTCTGTACTTGATAGAGCAACCGTAGGCTGCTTCTTGCTGCTCCAAGTCACAGCAGCACTCCCCAAAGAAAACATGAATCCACTGGTATATCTTCTGTCTGAGATATTACCAGCCCAATCAGCATCTGTGTACCCATGTACACATATCTCTGTCCCAGTCTCATAGAATAGTCCACAATGCAAAGTAGACCTCACATACCTCAGTATGCGAGGTATGTGAGGAGCTGCCATAGCAGCTCCTCTGTACTTGGCCTCTGTACTTGATAGAGCAACCGTAGGCTGCTTCTTGCTGCTCCAAGTCACAGCAGCACTCCCCAAAGAAAACACGAATCCACTGGTATATCTTCTGTCTGAGATACTACCAGCCCAATCAGCATCTGTGTACCCAAGTACAGAGGAGCTGCCATAGCAGCTCCTTTGTACTTGGCCTCTGTACTTGATAGAGCAACCGTAGGCTGCTTCTTGCTGCTCCAAGTCACAGCAGCACTCCCCAAAGAAAACATGAATCCACTGGTATATCTTCTGTCTGAGATACTACCAGCCCAATCAGCATCTGTGTACCCATGTACACATATCTCTGTCCCAGTCTCATAGAATAGTCCACAATGCAAAGTAGACCTCACATACCTCAGTATGCGTCTCACTGCATCCAAATGCGGTTTCCGTGGAACCTGCATAAACTGACTCACCAACCTAACAGCATAGCTCAAATCTGGTCTGGTGATCGTCATGTAGATCAAACTTCCTACTATGCTCTTGTACATAGTAGGATCCTCCAAGATCTCTCCTGAATGTGCACTCAACTTGCCATTCTGATCCAATGGCACAGAAATAGGCTTACAGCCTGTCATACCATACTTGGACAACATGTCCAAGCCATACTGTCTCTGCAGTAATCCAATACCATGTGGTGACCTAATCACCTCAATGCCCAAGAAATATCTGAGCTCCCCGAGATCCTTCATCTCAAACTTCTGTCTAAGCAAGATCTTTACATCAAAGATCTCTGCATCATGGTCCCCCGTAATGATGAAGTCATCTACATAGATGACAACAAGCACAACTCCTCTATCACCATGGTCCCCCGTAATGATCAAGTCATCTACATAGATGACAACAAGCACAACTCCTCTATCACCATGTCTCACATACAATGAGAAATCTGCATTGGCTACATGAAAGCCAATAGTGACAAGATATTCAGAGATCTTGTCAGACCATGCTCTTGGTGCTTGCTTTAAGCCATACAAGGCTTTCTTCAACCTGCAAACATGCTCGGGGTGACCCAAATCCTCATAACCAGGTGGCTGCAACATATACACCTCTTCTTGCAAATCCCCATGCAAGAATGCATTCTTTACATCCATCTGATGTAAAGACCATTGCTTTGACGCAGCCACTGCTATCACAACTCTCACCGTTGCCATCTTGGCAACTGGGCTGAAAGTTTCCTCATAATCAATCCCATATGTCTGCGCATATCCTTTGGCTACCAATCTAGCCTTGTACCTGTTTATGCTTCCATCACTGTTATGTTTAACTTTGTACACCCACTTGCATCCAATGGCTTTCTTGCCTTCAGGCAATTGCACTAAGTCCCAAGTTTCATTTCCATATAGTGCATCCATCTCCTCATCCATAGCTTTCTCCCAACACACATTTCCAATAGCCTCATCAATGCATGTGGGCTCAACAACCTGCACAACCTTTGCCATATATGCATAGTGATATGCCACATAACCATCATATGTAAATCTCTGCACAGGGTTCTTCACTCTCCCTAATCTTCGCAGCTTTTCATTCATGGCTTCCATAGCCTTCTTTACACCAGGTGTTCTCATAGCTGGGATCCCAAGCTCCTCATCAAGGCTCATATCTAAGCCACTAGACTCTCCATCAACATGAGAATGCCCTGCAGAAATGTCAGGCATACCAAGGGGCTCAACCACTTTCTCTTTTCCTTTACGTGATGTACTAATCACATTTGTAGGACTGGTATTATGACGCAGCTTGCCACTCCATGGTCTATCAATAGTCCCACTAGATGAGGACTCTCCTGGTCCACTCAAAGACTGTGATTGTTGTTGACCTGCATTCTGTGCAACCACACTTCCACTCACATCAGCCCCAACAGCTTCTTTTTCAGCAGCATACCAGCTGCTCATCTCATCAAAGACAACATCCCTACTTACCCTCAACTCACGTGTAGCAGGGTTATAACACCTGTATCCCTTTTGCTCAAGGGAATATCCAATAAACACACATTTTTCAGCTTTCAGATCCAGCTTAGTTCTCAGCTCATCTGGCACATGCATATATGCAATGCATCCAAAGACTTTTAGATGAGACAAATCTGGTTTTTTGCTAGTAAACCTCTCCTCTGGAGTTACATCATGTATGGCTGCAGTTGGAGTCCTGTTCATGATGTATACTGCTGTAGAAACAGCCTCAGCCCAATAGCAATGCGGCATATTCTTCTCTTCCATCAATGCTCGCGCAATCTCAGCAATGTGCCTGTTTTTCCGCTCAGTAACTCCATTTTGCTGCGGAGTGTATCTGCATGTAAACTGTCTCCGAATACCATTCTTCTTCAAAAATTCAGAGAACTCATTGGAGAAGTATTCTCCCCCTCCATCTGACCTTAGGCACTTTACATATTTTCCTGTTTGCTTTTCAACCAAAACTTTGAAATTCTGAAAGTGAGCGAACACCTCACTCTTCTCCTTCATGAAATATACCCACACTTTCCTTGTGTGGTCATCAATGAAAGTGACATAGTACCTACAGCCTCCCATAGACACGGTCTTCGTAGGACCCCATACATCTGAATGCACAACATCTAGTGCATTTCTGCTCACATATCTGTTACGTGGAAACACATGCTTTGTTTGCTTCCCAAATTGGCATGCTTCACATATTTTCTGCATACCTTCCACTTTAAATTTTGGCAGCCCTGTCACAATTCCTTTTGTCTGCATGGACTTCAATCTCTGCACATTTACATGTCCAATTCTTTTATGCCATATGTATGTGTCTGCAACAACTCCTGAACCATTTGCAAACATCGCAGCACTCATTTCAGGCATGTCTACATTCAACGTAAACATTCTGCCCACTCTGTTGCCTTTTGCAACCAACCTGCACTTGTCTTTGAAATCTTCAACATAACACCCATCAGGGTTAAACCGAACCTGCAAACCCTGCTCAATCATCTGGCCAGCTGAAACCAGATTCTTTGTTATGTTCGGTACATGAAGTACATCTGCAAGGTACTTCACTTTGCCATCCTGCATAGACAATGGCACATCTCCAACGTGGGCAATTGGATGAGCAGTGTCATCCCCTGTTTCCACAAAACCTGGTCTTTCCGGGTTTTTCATCTCCTTGAACCACTCCCCATGACTCGTCATGTGGTTCAAAGCGCCTGAATCCACATACCATACATTATCTTTTTGTGCTGCATCAACATTTTCAGACATGGTATTCATGACATGCTGCATAACAAACAACCTTTCATTATCCTCATTATTTCTACTTGAGGATGCATAGTTGTTTTGCTGCACTTTCCCATTTTGCATGTCAGCCTGCTTCTTATAGCATTCTGACTGCACATGTCCAGGCTTACCACAATAATAGCATTCACGTGCATCATTATATTGCCTTTGCCAATTTCCACGGCCTCTTTGACTCCCCCTGCCTCTGAATTTGCCTCTTCCACATGCGTGTTGTTGTTGTTGTTGATTCTAGGACTGTTGTTGTTGTTGCTGCTGCTGGCCATAATTCTGATTACCTGTTTGGCCACCTCCTTGACCGCGTCCACGGCCTCCTCTACCTCGTCCTCTTCCTGAACTCGTGTAGAAGGCCTGTTGCTCTGAACTGTTTTTGCTTTGTGAAGACTGTTGGTCTTCACCCAAGCTCTTCTCTTCGATAATCAGCATAGACACCAAATTTGTAAAGTTGGGAATGTTTTCCCAAGTCTGAATAAACGTCTTGAACGCCTTGTATTGTGGCCCGAGACCATGTAGATAGACTTCCACCTTGTCATCATCATCTACTGACACACCAATAGATGCAAGGGATTCCACAATACCCTTTATCTTCAGTGCATAGTCATTCATAGACATGCTCTTTTTCTCCACAGTATGAAGTTTATTCTTCAACTGCGTCTTGCGTGCCTTGGTATTTGTTTCATAGAGTTTTACCAAGGTGTCCCACGCCTCCTTGGGGGACTTGGCATCCTGAATGTGCCCAATCATGGTGTCCTGTATACTAATGGAGAGCCAATACATGACTTTCCTGGCTCCTTGGTTCCAGTCTTTAAACTCTTTCACATCTGCAGAGCAGTCAGATTTATATCCGCCGCCGGTATCTCCGGTGCCTCTTCATGCTCACCTTCTATGTAGTCCCAATAGCCTTTTCCCATCAGGAAATTCGTCAACCTGAACCTCCAAGCATGGAAGTTATTCTTATCAAGCTTCTCAGCCACAATCTGAGTTATCCCATCATTTGACATCTTGCCAAACACACAATTTTACCAGAAACTGCACTCTGGTTTTTCCTGCACAAATGCTGTATTTTCTGCACAGCGGTACTGTAGTACTCTCAAATGTCACAACCAGTGACTTCAAGGTGCATACATACACCCAATGGCAGCTGTAGACCTCTTTGCAGCACCCACAGTGTCTGCACAGTCAATCTGTCTTCCTGCGGTTCTTAAAACAGAGTTCTGCAGAGAATCGATGACTTACCCGCAGTGCTCGAAATCGCCTGCTTTCTAAAAAACGGAGGTCCAGACGCGCCCGAAACGTGTTTTTGGTCCAAAAAATTGAGCCCGATAAGACAATATAGTTGCCCTATAGCTTTGCTCCCGTGAAGAAAGCTCCTCAATCAGAGATCGTTGCCGGTGCCTCCCGTAGAGCTCCCGACAAGGATGTAGTCACCAACACAAATAGGGAAGAGTAGTTGAAGCTCTTACCCTCGTATCGCTTCCTATGGTTCTCTTGCTTGTTGCAGCTCAGCCCTTAGCACGAACCAGGCTCTGATACCATGAAAAGATGCAGGGGGGAAGAGAGCTTGAGCTCTTGCAAGCACACACACACACTCATAAAACCCTAAGAGAGAACACACAAGGTGAGAGGCTGAAAATCTTCTTCTTCTCTACTCAACACTCAACACACCATATACAAGAATAAGAGTACACACAATATGAAAGGTACTCAACCAAATACATACACGGGTTCTCTATAGTGTGAACCGGACTAAATGAGCTGGCACTATAACTATGCCAGTCTCTAGAATGGCTGTCACACAGCCTGTCATCCCACTGGCCGCATATCACCCAAGATCTCGCCAACCATGCCAGTGGTGTAAGTGTGGGGCCTATCCCCCAGGCGGGTCATCAATGTCCACCGCCTCACTAGACGAGCTCGATATCTCAACAACAAAGGCCAAGGAGGTAGACATTGAAGCAAATGGTATCAAACGAGCGTGGAAAAGAGAAGGAAAAGGAGGGTGTGTCATCAGAAAGTGACCATGGACGAGGAAAGAAAGTGAAGGAAAACAAGTCAAGAGGAGACGACGTCGTATAAACCTCCAAGATTTCCCCCTTGGACATGGTATGGCTCCATACAACCTTTTGGAAGACATGAGAGGTAAGGGTCCTAATATCTCGTGGCCCTTATGTCCACAAGTTAGGAGAGAATTAACAAAGGCCGTGAGCATTAGGAGAAAAACAAAAGAGAATGTGCCTATTGTAAAAATTTCACAAGCCGAGATGGATGAGGACATTACACCTATATTAGATTGCTACATCAAGGGAAGGGTAGTTAAGAAGGGTCTAGTAGATGGGGGTACACAAATTTGCATCATGATAGAGGACCTTATGCAAAGACTAGGCATGCATATTCATGAAACACCTGAAATTAAGGTGAAAATGGCAAACAATAGCAAAGCAAAGTGTCTTGGGATTTGTAAGAATGTTTCTGTGGAAGTTTTGGCATTAAGAAGGTTGTTGATTTTTATGTTGTCTACCAAGGGAAGTGGTTATATATTTATCCTAGGTAGACCATGGCTAATGAGAATGCGAGCTTTGTAGGATTGGGAAAATGGAAAGTTAATTTGCAAGAATGAAAATCATAAGAAGATTATCTTTGACATGAAGGAGAAATGACGAGAGGAGATAAATGAAGAATCTTCTCAAGGTGAAACAGAGGAGGATTGGATCGATGACACCTCAGAGGAAGAAAGCAGCAGTAGCACTACGGAAGAGGAGTCTTCCATTGAAGTCATGGGGGTAAGATTCAGAGCAAAAGACAAAGAGATACCCTGTCAAGGTTTGGAGGAGGTAGGCTCTCAAGAAGACCAAATTGTGCATGATGAAGAAATGACCTCAGGTAATTGATCTAACCAAAGCACCATTATTCGAGTACACTAAAAAGCATGTGAAACTTTACAGTTAGCATACTGGTTGTTATTTACACTGTGGTTGTTTATGGTTTATTCTAGCTAGAACATGCTATACTGTATATGCTAGTTCAAATCTTCAATATGTTGATCACCTTACAGAGTGTGTTATTTATCATATTAGTAATGCTAATTAGTATACAAGCCATACCTGGAGGCACACTGTAAATGCTAGTTAGCAGACTGTGTATGCTAGTTAGCATACTCTATGTGCTAATTAGCACACTCTACATGCTAGAACATGCTATACTGTATATGCTAGTTCAAATCTTCAATATGTTGATCACCTTACAGAGTGCGTTATTTATCAATTAGTAATGCTAATTAGTATACAAGCCATACCTGGAGGCACACTGTAAATGCTAGTTAGCATACTCTATGTGCTAATTAGCACACTCTACCTGCTAGTTAGTATACAAGCCATACCTGGAGGCACACTGTAAATGCTAGACTGTGTATGCTAGTTAGCATACTCTATGTGCTGATTAGCACACTCTACATGCTAGTTAGCATGTAAATGCTAGTAAGCATGCTATGAGTGCTAGTTCGCATATGGTAGGTGCTGATTAGCATACTGTAAGTGTGCTAGTTAGCATATTCTAAGTGCTAGTTAGCATACTCAAGGTGCTAGTAGTTAGCATAATGTAGGTGCATCTTAGTATACTGTAAGTGCTAGTTAGCATATGATTAGTGATAGTTAGCACTCTGTATGTGCTTATTAGCATACTGTGAGTGCTAATTAGCATACTTTAAGTGCTGGTTGGTTAGCATACTGTAAGTGCTACTTAGCATACTGAATGTGCTAGTTAGCATAATGAATGTGCTTGTTAGCATACTGTTTGTGCTAGTTTAATACTGTTTGTGCTAGTTAGCACTGTTTGTGCTAGTTTAATACTGTTTGTGCTAGTTAGCACTGTTTGTGCTAGTTAGCACACTGAATGTACCAATTAGCTAACTGAATGTGCTACTTAGCATACTGAATGTACCAATTAGTCTATTGAATGTGTTAGTTAGCATACTGTCAGTGCTAGTTAGCATTCTACAAGTGCTATTTAGCATTCTGCAAGTGCTAGTTAGCATACTGTCAGTGCTAGTTAGCATTCTACAAGTGCTATTTAGCATTCTGCAAGTGCTAGTTAGCATACTGTGAGTGCCAATTAACATACTGCACATGCATGGAAGCATACTGTAAGTTCTAGTTAGCATACTGTAAGTGCTGGTTACATACAGTATGCTTCCGTGCATGGCCTGTATACTAATTAGCATAACTAGCATAATAACCGCCTTCTAACTCTCATGATTGTAGGTTGAGCTCTTCTACAGATTCAAAGAAAAGCATCCGGATTGCAAAATAGGTATGAGAATGTTTGAGATGATGAAGCCATTTTTTGTACGGCGGTGGCTGAAAGATAGATACACATGATGCTGCGAATATCATGTGCAGATGTCCTTTTTAAAGGACACACTTAACCATATGCGGTCTCAGTCATTCGGGCTGCATGGAGCCCAATGCAGATGTACATGCAGCGTTTGCATCAGAGGTGATGAAACTAGCAGGGGTTGCATGGCTTTATGTCAAACTTTCAAAGGTGTCACACATCTATGGGAGTCAGTTCTCTGCTCGAAGCAGATAGATGCTGGTTACCACAATAGTGAGTGTTTGATGGGCGAATGTAAGAAATGTGGTGTGAAAAAGCTAGAAACATGCTGCTTAGAGACACAAAGCCCAGGTAAGAATATCTTTATAAAATTGTTTGCATATGTGGAGGCAACAGATAAGCACGGAGACAAAAAAAAGAGAAAAGATCTTATGACTAAAGAAATGCAGTGCTGGGAGTTTCTTCAACTCTTACAGACCAAGCTGAAGGTTTTTATCAAACATAACTATATTGCTCGATGGCAAGCACAACAGTTCAAGGATTGTATTCTTAGATTTCCTGACGATGTGGTTGTGTCGGTTGTAGACTTTGCAGAAAACTATGCATTCAAGGAGCAAAATGAGATTCAATCCATGCATTGGCACGCAAGTCAAGTAACTATTTTTGTGCACATAACATACTACCGCAGGGAAGGGGAAGTAGTCAAGAAAATCCACTTCGTCATATCAGATGACAAAGTGCATGACACATTGTTTGTCCAACATTATTTTATACTGCATTGTGGTGGCTGGTTACAGAGAGAAGGTGTCACTCCAAAACGTCACTGGGTCTGGTCAGATGGTGCTGCCTCACAGTTTAAGGCTGCTAGGCCTTTCTATTTTATTGCAAGGTATGCTGGACTGACAGGAATGGAGATGAGCTGGTTCTTCTTTGGATCAGGACATGGCAAGGAAGAGCATGACGGTGCAGGCACAGTTGTTAAAAGATCGTTGACACATGAACAGCTGAAGTCTAATGGGGCCACTTTAAAGTGTGCTGCAGATGTGGTTGCCTATTGCCAAGCCAACCTATCAAAGGGAGTAGCTGCATCATATCCTCTAAAAGAAAGGGAATGTGCCCATGTGTTTTGGGAGATCAAAGTAGGTGATGTAAACAGGGAGGTTAAATGGAATTGTGCCCACGGTTGAGAAGTCTCGCACCTTGCATGCTTTTCGCGGTCACAACCGGCAGGATGCAACTGCCATTGCCACAAGATCATTGGCATGCTTTTGTGATGCATGCATGAACCGTAGTTGGAATCGCCGCACTAACAAATCTCATGTGCAGCCTTGGGATTATCACATTCTGATGCCATTGTCTAATGAAGTTGAGGATGAAGAAGACACTCCGACTGATGATGCCCTTGAAGGACAGATCATTGGATATGAAAAATTCGTGTATGAAGGCCACCATGATGCATTAAGTAGTGCTTTGTGTGTTGGTGACACTTTTGCAGTGCATCCGGATGTTACAACCAATGATGAGAATGTAGACTTTTACTTGGTAAAGTGCATTGCAGTAAAAGAAAAGGCAAAACAGGGTTACATTGATGAGTGGAACAATGTAATTGACAAAGGCTCTTATGTCGTGCAAGGACTATATTACAAGCAAGTGGATGCATACACCTTCAAACTAGACTACAATCAACCTATTGTTCACATACTTTCAAATCTTGTACGTTGTATCAAGATACCCATGAAACACATGCAAAAGAGAAGTCAAATGTACACAATCACCCCCGAAGATTATGAAGCAATCTATAACAGCATGCCATTCGGTTTTTGACATTCAATCTATTACAAGCAAGTGGATGCATACACCTTCAAACTAGACTACAATCAACCTATTGTTCACATACTTTCAAATCTTGTACATTGTATCAAGATACCCATGAAACACATGCAAAAGAGAAGTCAAATGTACACAATCACCCCCGAAGATTATGAAGCAATCTATAACAGCATGCCATTCGGTTTTTGACATGAGCGTCATGGTCTTTTATTCTATTTTGTATCTTGTGTATGCTTACTACTACCACAGTATATGCTAATTGTGTACTAACAAGCTTCTACAAAGTATGTGCTAGCTTCTAGCATAAAGCATATGCTAACTAGCATACAGTGTATCCTAACTAGCATATAAAGTATGCTAACTAATATATAGTATAGGCTAACTAGCATATACTGTATGCTAACTCGCACAGTATATATACTAACTACCTAATTTATATTGTGTGCTTACTAGCATATAGCGTATGCTAACTAGCATACAGTATATGCCAACTAGCATATAGTGTGTGCTAACTAGCATATAGTGTATGCTAACTAGCACAGTATATGCTAACTGTATGCACACTAGCTACTACTATATAGCATGTGCTTACTAGCATACAGTATATGCTAACTTGCATATGGTGTATGCTCACTACTGCAGTATATGATAATTGTTTACTAACAAGCTTCTACATAGTGTGTGCTAACTAGCATAAAGAGTATGCTAACTAGCATACAGTATATGCTAGTTATATATGCTAACTAGCAAATACTGTATGCATACAGTATATGCTAGTTAGCATATACTATATGCTAACTAGCAAACAGTATATGCTGACTAGCATATACAGTATATGCTGACTAACAAGCTTCTACAAAGTGTGTGCTAGCTAGCATAAAGCGTATGCTAACTAGCATACAGTGTATGCTAACTAGCATATATAGTATGCTAACTAGTATATAGTATAGGCGAACTAGCATATACTGTATGCTAACTCGCACAATACATGTTAACTGTATACTAACTACCTAATTGTGTGCTTACTAGCATATAGCGTATGCTAACTAGCATCATACAGTATATGCCAACTAGCATATAGTGTATATATAGGGTATGCTAACTAGCACAGTATATGCTAACTGTATACTCACTAGCTACTATATGGTGTGTGCTTACTAGCATATAGTATATGCTAACTAGCATATATTGTATGCTAACTACCACAGTATATGATAATTGTTTACTAACAAGCTTCTACATAGTGTGTGCTAACTAGCATAAAGTGTATACTAACAAGCATACAGTATATGCTAGTTAGCATATACTGTATGCTAACTAGCAGTATATGCTGACTAGCATATATAGTATATGCTAACTAGCATATACTGTATGCTAACTAGCAGTATATGCTGACTAGCATATATAGTATATGCTAACTAGCATATAGTGTATGCTAACAAGCATAGTATATGCTAACTGTATACTAACTAGCTGCTATATAGTGTGCTAACAAGCATAGTATATGCTAACTGTATACTAACAAGCATAGTATATGCTAACTGTATACTAACAAGCATAGTATATGCTAACTGTATACTAACTAGCTGCTATATAGTGTGCTAACTGTATACTAACTAGCTGCTATATAGTGTGCTAACTAGCATACAGGATTATGCTAACTAGCATATAGTGTATGCTAACTAGCATATAGTGTATGCTAACTACCACAGTATATGCTAACTGTATACTTGCTACTTTATAGTGTGTGCTACCTAACAAAAAACCCAATACATAATTCTGTAACACATAAAAATGGAATAGTAGGAGGCAACTGTTGAAAAGATTATCTCATCATTAACTTCCAGCATCAAATAACATTACATAGGGTTTAATTTTACAATGAGTCACACCCACCAAAAATCTTTAGGCCTCCTCAGAGGGCGTTTGTAGTGACCGGGCTTTTTTGCTCCCTCCTTTTTCTCTGCTTTCTCCTTTTCCTCTGCTTTTTCCTTTCTTTCTACTTCTAGGTCGCCTCTCTGCTATTCCTTTTCTTTTCTTTCCCTCTCCAACCTAGCTTTCTCCCCTCTCTCTGCTTCTAGGTCATCTTCCTTTTGGTTGCGCGACGAAGTTCTGCTTGTCTCTCAGCCTCTAGCAACTGTTTGATGACTGCATCAGAGAAGTTATCAGAGCCTGTATCAAAGAAATTGTCAGCCACATACGCTGCCTGATCATCCGCCGACTGCAGCCAACCGACTGCAGCCAAAGAAAAAGCCAGTCTTTCAAAGTTTCTATAAGAAACTATTGTCTCTCCTCAGCACTCTGGTCCTCTAGCTTCGGAGTAACGAGCCAAGCTTGTGCTGGGTTCTGAAACACTTTGTAGAGGCTATCATCAATCAAAAGCGTGTTTTGGGCGTTGTACACCGGCGGATTGTATTTCCAAAACAAGGCTAAATCTTTCATAAACACAGGTTTATTCAAGATCTGCCAGGGTTGCGGACTGCAGTGCTCTTGCGCAAAAAAACCGGCAATCCTTGGCACTTGCAATTTAAAAACAGCCCTGCAAATATTCATGACTTTACGATGCATGCTTGTGCTCCAAATATACACACTGAAGAACTGAAGACACCAGTCCAAAAACATGTGGCAATCCTTGCGATGACAGAACACCTGCTTATCCTCTACATTGTATTTTAACATTTCATCTGCATATGCAGGGGGCTTTTCGCCGAAGCAAGTCTCTACCACCCTCAGCAAAAGACCGTTGAGATCTAGTAAAAGAGCCCTTTTTTGATCACACAATCGCTTAGGCACCCATATTGGGTCTGAAAGAGGATACCATTCAGCATATATAGCCTCCCCTGATGGGTGAACATAATTTAGGCGCTCAAAAATTCTACGGGCACGCTGTGAATATCGTTCGAGCCGCTTTTCAATCTCTAATTTTTGTCTCCTTATCTGCCTGGCTTTGCGGACTCGCCATTTCCATAATTTCTGCCATAGCATGGCCGCATTTACATCAGGCAAGGCAATTAATGCCAGTTTCTCTTCCTCTGCAAAGAAACAGCGATACGAAGTGAAGAAGTTCATAGATTGGCAGAAAATTATAATGGACTGTTGCTCAACATTATATTACACAAAGACATTTTCACCGCGAAAATAAAAAAAAATTACATGACAGCCACAAGAGGCATTAGGTTTTCAAAATGGCATAGCCATGAGTGAAGGGCATAGGTATGGGAACACTAAGTAAAGGCTAAACAACTGAACAGTGACAGTTGCCTGCTTACAGTACAGAATCTGGGCAAAAAAGGAAAGGTCTTAACACAGTTTTTTGCAAGCTCTTGAGTGGGTGGCTTTCTTTTCACCTTTGGTGCTTTCAGCTTTGTCCTCCATCTTCTTTGGGGAACCATAGCCGTTGCTTGCAGTTTCTTCAGGTACCTCTTTCGGGCCCACTTTTCTCTTTGCCTTAGCCTTTAGCAAAAAACCCTCGAGAGGGCTGTTATCACCAACTTCCTGTGGGTCCTCTATGCTGTTAGTCTTCAATGTTTCCCCTGATGCATTGGCACTAGCCATTGTCTACTGAGAAGTTTTTACTGTGTCAGTTGGCAGAGCAGGCATGGCACGCGCATGAGGAACCATGACAAAAAAATCATCTTCTTTTGATTTACTGCTCACGTCACCGCCTTCCTCTGTTGTTTTCATGCTTGCACTTTGCATTTGCTGGGATCCCGTATCTACTCCTTCATTCATTGTATCTAGCTCACCACCCTTCTCAGTCGAAGGGTTCTTTTTGGCAGCCTTTCCCTTACCTTTGGTGTCAAGCACACTGCCACATCATGTAGGGGCTTTGAGAGGCCTGCAACAAAAAAATCTTTGATTACACCCTTTATAAGCATGTCATGTATGCTACATAGTATGTTTCATATGCTAACTATGTGTGCAGCTAGGCCAATATGCTAATTAGCATTCCCGTGTATGGGTTTACTAGTTAGCATACCTAGTATGCTTGTTAGCATACTTGATATTCTAGTTAGCATATATGATTATGCTAGCTAATCTCTAAGCAATTCAAGTGTACCCAAAAGCTAGCTAGCATAATCATATATGCTAACTAGAATATCAAGTATGCTAACAAGCATACTAGGTATGCTAACTAGTAAACCTTATAATCTCTAAGCAATTCAAGTGTACCCAAAAGCTTCTATGTGCTTACTAGAGCATAGTATATGCATATCCAACATGCTTAATAGCATATCAAGTATGCTAATTAGCATATCCAATATGCTAGTTAGCATACAGGATATGCTAATTAGCATATCCAGTATACTAACCAGCATACTGGATATGCTAATTAGTATATCCTGTATGCTAACTATCATTCCAGCTAGCATATCCGATATGCTAATAAGCATATCCAATATGCTAACTAGCATACCTAGTATGCTAACTATCATTCCAGCTAGCATATCCAATATGCTAACTAGCATACCTAGTATGCTAACTAGTAGACCTTATAACCTCTAAGCTAATCCAATATGCTCCAAAATGCTTACTAGCATATAAAAATTGGTAATTAGCATATCGAACATGCTTAATAGCATATCAAGTATACTTACTAGCATATTCAGTATGCTAATTAGCATAACCAGTATGCTAGTTAGCATATCAAGTATGCTAATTAGCATAACCAGTATGCTAGTTAGCATACAGGATATGCTAATTAGCATATCATGTATGCTAATTAGCATTTCAGATAGCAATCCAATATTCTAACTAGCATACTGGATATGCTAATTAGCATTCAATATGCTAACTCTGATATGCTAATAAGCATACCCAATATGCTTATTAGCATATTGGATATGCTAGTTAGCATCCACTCGTCCAACTAGCATATCCAGTGTGCTAGTTAGCATACTGGTTACGCTAATTAGCGTATCTTATATGCTAGTTAGCGTATCCAGTATCCTAACTAGCATATCCGTTGTGTTTACTAGCATTCTGGATACGCTTTTTAGCATATCCGGTATGCTAGTTAGTTAACATATCCGGTATGCTAGTTAGTTAACATATCCCGTATGCTAGTTAGCATACTGGATATGCTAGTAGGCCTACTTGATATGCTAATTAGCATATCCGGTATGCTTGTTAGCGTATTGGGTATGCTAACTAGCATATATGCTATGCTAGTTAGTATACAGGGTATGCTTACTAGGATGCTAGTTAGCATACAGAGTATGCTAACGAGGATGCTAGTTAGCATGCAGGGTATGCTAACTAGCATATACGGTATATGCTAGTTAGCATCTTACTAGTATATCTAGTATGCTAACTAGTATACTGGACATATAATATGCTAACTATCATACTGTATATGCTAACTAGCATATCTAGTATGATAACTAGCATACCTGGCATGTTAATTAGCATATTCATTATGCTAACTAGCACACCTTTTATTCCCAATATGATCAAGCTTGCAGACTGTATGTCCTGTAGCATACATTCAAGTATGGTTTCTTACCAATCTCTGGTGTGGTTGGATGTCGTTGTGTTGCAAGGTTGCACAACCATGCGGTAGGTATGCTTTTTTTGCAGAAGGGAGCCCTACATACGGTCCCAAGGGAGCATGTAGCAGCAAAGCACAGAAGGTGATAATTATGCTCACAAGGGAGCTTGACCATTGCAAGGAATGGTTGGACCTCAAGGGGCAGACCACAGCCAGTACACAGGTTTGTTCCGATGCTGTCTTGCACCTCTCTATCCTTCATAAAACTAGCAAGGGCTAGATTAGTTAGGGCAGTTTGGAGAAACGAGCCCTGCAGCTTGGACTGCATGTGCATCAAAAGTTCAAGTTGGCTTTTAGAGTTCTGCACCTCGGATTTTGCAATTTCCACCTCAACCTACAAAACCAAGACAAAAAGAGCATGGTAAGTACATGAGTTACCTGAGCACATGTACCAAACATAAAGTGCAGAGATGAAACTTACGGACACTTACCAGTTTACAGGTTATGTCTATGTCACTATCTATGGGGTCATCTTCACGAAGAGGAAACCCCATAGCCTCTATGGTGTCTTTGGTTGTCTCTATTCTGACTTCAAGCTCCATCTTTCGCCGGGCATCCACATCATTGCTTTGCAATAGAGCCTGCAACTCCATCTCAGCTGCTTGCAACCTCTGTCTCATGGCCGTGACAATAGGAGTGACCTTCGCATTTTTTGCATTCAAAGCCCTAGCAAGTTCCAGGCCCTCTTGCACATTGTTTAGATTCTGTTTCTCATAATGTAGCTGTGTTTTCATTTGAAGGACAGCTGCCTTCATGCACTCCCATTCCTCCAACCCACAAAATGAAGAAGCTTCCATCTCCTGTTGACTATCTTGATGAGGCTGAAGTGTGGCCTTGGTAGATTTGGCAGTACTCTTTCCTGCGAACGCCATGTTTTCCTTGCAGATGTCAGCAGACTCATCCTCAATTTTTGAAGCTGGAAGCTGAAGATTGCGTAGTCTCCACTTGTTAACATGGCCCTCATAATAGCCCTTCTCTCGAATATCCTGCAAGTACTGCACTGCAAACTCGGCCCAATTGAACCTAATGGCTGTCCCGCTTGCAATCACGCATTAGGAACTCAATGGAGTCTTTTTGGGCCCTTTAATTTGCCATGAGGTTATGGAAACGTTTAACTTTTTGACAAATAGGAGCCCGCCATGTAAGCAAAAACCATTGGTGATTAAGAGAGGTGTAAGAGTGGTCAAAGGGTGCACTTTTCCTCCCAAAAACGGGGGGCAATTTTACAATTTTCGGACCTCCATAACTTCTACATACAAGCTCCGATTTGAGCAGAGATTACAGATCCGTGATCTACGCATCAAGAGCTTTCCATAGATATGTTACATGATATGGTTTTATCCGCTAGATTTTAAATTCCATTTTTTCCCCAAAATTCAAATTCGAATAAAGTAGCCGTTTTGAAGCTTCAAATTAGAAAACGTTTCTTCTTAAGAGAAAAGGTTTGACTCCTTAAACTGCCAAATAAAAGGGCCCAAGAAGACTCCATCGAGGTCCTAATGGCAGGACTGAATTCTTTCACGAAACCCTTTGCAAATGCAGAGGAAATTTCCATGTTGGTTGGGGCCTTCTGGTATACATTGTAGTGCAGTTTCATCATCGACTCATACATTTCGGTGTGGATGGTGCTGCATTTGATGCGGTACTGGCTGGGATCCTTTGTTTGTTTGAACACACTGAACCATTCAGCATCAGTGACCTGCTCCCACCTAACCATTTTGGGATCTAAACCCTCCATGGAAAGGCCATAAGCAGCATTGAACTCTACCAAAGTTGTACAAAATTTTTCCTGCATGGGGATCACGACCTTCGGAGCTTTCCATCGGCCTACACACATCAAAGGAAAATGTGCTCAACTGTAAAGGGAAATGTGCTCAACTATATTGCATGGAAATGTGCTCAACTGTATTGCATGGAGCTTCTTGTGGTACTGAAGCCGAAAGTAGAAGAGAAAACACACAGAACCCGCACAAGAGAGAGAGGGAGAGAGAGAGTACCCGAGAGGGACATTGGGGAACCTTGAGATCGCTTTGCGCTTTTGCAGGGAGATGGAGAAGCAGAAGGGGCTCTGCATTTTCTGTCTATAGGAGAACGCGAATGCGCCGCCTTGCTTGTGGCCTCCATGGTGCTCTGGCCTTTGCACTTCATCACCCCACCACTCCGTTGTAACGCCCGTGCTAACTAGCTTCAAAAACTAGCTTGTAATTCAATATACCACAACTTTCATTGATTATTCTTTTTTTTTTGAAGTGCTCATTTGAGCTTTTTGTATCAGCCAGAAGTTTCAAATATGATTACTAATATAGTGACTTACATGCCTAAACTTATGCTAACTAGGAACGCTTGTTCACACATGTGAACTAGCATAAAAAGCGTAGCACGTTAACATGCTTCTACCCTGATCTACACAGAGCCCACTATCAGGGCTCTGGAGGAGGAGTGGCTGTGGGCATGCATGTGGACTATCAGAATGAGCTGAAGGATGTGAGGATTGATACGTATGATCAGTGGGCTGCATTTGAAATGACAACCTTCTCCTTCATTGGTATTTATGCTGGAGGTGCTCAGGCAATCAGAATCAGAACCTGGGGTACCTTGAGAAGTGTCCTTGATCCTATCATTCTAATGGGGGATTTCAATATGGTGAAATCCAAAAATGACAAGTTAAGAGGTCTAGGTCAAGTCATAAAAGGGGCTAAGCTCCTAGCCTGCTGGCTGCACACTGTTGATCACTTTGGGCTATGTGACGTAGGGAATATTGGAGACTACACGTGGAAGAATTATGCCCATGGGAAATTGACCAGGAAAGCTAGATTAGACAGAGGATATATTAGCAAAACCTTGGTAACACCTACATCAGATGTGAATGTAGAACTGATGTTTCTACTTGCCTCTCAAATCACTACCCCATTATATTAGTGTTGGACAACCATGACAAAAAGGTCTCTAATAATCAGTGGTTCCACACGGATCCAGTCCTATTTAAAATGCCTATTGTTTAGGAGGAAGTCAAAAGAATCTGGATTGAATTCTTTAGCTCTAGTCTAACCCCGGCAAGGGCATGGAGTCTAGGCATCAAATCTAGCCAAGCCCTATTGATTTGCATCAAGAAAGAGGTAACCAAAATCAAGAAAAACAAAAGAGACCCGCTCTTTCTGAAACTAAAAGAATTGGAAGTGATAGCCAATAAGGAAGACCCTGCAATTCAGAAAGAGACCCGCTCTTTCTGAAACTAAAAGAGTTGGAAGTAGCCAATAAGGAGGAAGACCCTGCAATTCAAGAAGTTGTTCTTAGTACTAGGACTGAAATTAGGAGAGAAGAGGAGTTATCCTAGAAGTAGGCCCTCATATTCTTTAGAGATTGGTGGGCTAGGAAAGCTGACCTTCCCACTCCTGAGATGTTCAAAATGCTAAAAGTCAAACAATGTAAGGATGCAATCCCTACATTGCATGATCCTAACTATCTGGGTAACTCCTCTGAGGAAGGGAATGGAACAAGAGTCTTCAAGCACTTTAATAACATATTTAGTAAAGGGGGAGAGGTGACCAATGACAAACTCAAATGCATTACACTCATAGGACAGGCTAGGAATCCAACCATTCCTGACACACTAGCTAAAGAGCTAGAAAACAATATCTCCATAGAGGAGATTGGTAAGGCCATAGACTACCTAAAGGTGAGGAAAAGCCTAGGTGTAGATGGCATGCCCGATGAATTCTACAAGACGTTCAAGGATCTCTTGTTGTCCCCCTTACTGGCATGTGGCAGGAGGCTGTCTCTTTTGGGGTGTTGCCCCGCCCAATCAATGAAGGTTGGATAAAACTTATCCATAAGAAAGGGGAGAAGAATGACTTGAGCAATTGGAGACCTATTACCATGTTAAACTGTGCTTACAAAATATTTGCCAAGGCCTTAGCTCTGAGGCTATCCAGTCAGCTAAAGAATTGGATCAGACATGAGTAGAAGGGATTCATCAAAGGAAGGTACATTCTGGATGCATCACATTGTGGGAGGGTATAGAGTATGCAGAAGAATCTGAACATGACTACATCTTTTTCAAAATCGACTTTGATAAAGTCTATGATAGGCTCAGGCATTATGTACTAGAATCCCTTAAACATATGGGTACAGGTCAGCATTTCATCCAGATGGTGAGTACTCTTTTTGGGAATGCCACGGCTAGGGTGAATGTCAATGGTGTGCTCTCTGGTGCTTTCTCCCTTACCAAATCTATGAGACAAGGTTGCCCTCTAGCACCCCTCCTCTATGCTATTGCTGCAGATGGTCTGAACTGGCTGATTAGTGATAGGATAGACAAAGGGGAAATGAATGGCATCTCTCTTCCCAACAATAAGCAGTTATGCACCCAAATGTTAATGCCATGGTTGCTAATAATGAGCTAAGCATTAAGTGCTTGCTTGGACATTTATTGCAGGACTTCTGGTTCAATCACTAACCATAAGAAAATAGGTATCAGGACCTTCATTGATAAGCCTCCTAACTGGCTGATCCAAGCTGGCTGTAAGGTCCTAGAAGAGGGAGTGATTTTCAGATTATTGGGCATTCCCATGGGATTCAAGGTCACCCTTAAGCAAATATGGCTTTGGGTGCTAAATAAGGTGGAAGGGAAACTTGCTAGATGGTAGCAAATGCATCTGAGCCTGGGGGGAAGAAAGATGGTAATCAACCATTTCATTATCCCTTCTATCATCTACTTTCTCTGCTGGAGACCTCTAGACTCTGATCTAATGCAATTCATAAGGTTATGCAGGAACTATCTATGGGGATGGGACCCCTAGATTAGAAAAATCCCTAAAGTCAAGTGGGAATGGTGCTGTTTGGAAACAGGTAAAGGGGGCCTTGGAATCAAAGATCCTTGCTAATAGAATGGCTACCAAATGGGTAATGAGAAGCTTTCTCTACCCCTCTGAAGACTGGGCGTGGTTGATCACTAGAAATCTTGATCAATTCTAGCTCAAACAATTTCTTAAGTGGAAGAAGCTCCTCCCGCTCACAATTATGGCAAGCAAATACTTGGTGAAACCGGTTGGCAGCCAACTGGTCTATTCACTTTGGTCGGCATGGAATGCTATCAAGACTAATGTTATCCTTTCTGAGAAACCTAGCTACACATGGGCTATACATGGGAGAGACTCCATCTGGTGGCCAAGCATTCCCCTCCCCCCAATTGATAATGCCTAGGCTGAAGCGGCTTTGAGGATGCATAGGAAAGAAATCTGCTCTGGTGGTGGGATATCTGGGACAAAGATATCAATTCTTGGATGTCCAGAGCTAATTTGATGAGAGACTATAATGTCACATATGCAGAATTAGACCTTACTGGAGCAAGAATTAGCTTATGGCACCAATCGGACACCTGGCTGCTATCGATTAAAGATAAGGCAACTCACAAAGCTTTCCGATGGAAGAGTAAAAAAGGACTACTTCCTATCCCCCCCAAATAGAGGACTGATCCTATCCATTGCACTTTAAACAAGAGATGGGGAATCCTTCTGGACAGAACACAATGGTATTTTCTATTTGGTAAGTTATGGAATAAATGTGGAACCAAAAAAAGCGTGCCTAGCTTGGTTGGTTATGTTCAGAGCTATTTCGACTCAGCTTAAAGCCCTCAGACTTGACATTGGGGATGGGAAGTGCCACAGATGTAAGGAGGCTGAGGATGACCTGCACATATTCATGCACTGCTCTATTGCAAAAGCAATGCTTTGAGTCATTGGCCAAATGCATTCAGTTATGGAATGGCTACACCCTTGGCTGGAAAAACTTGTTACTTGGAGAAGGCATCGGTTGCACCTTGGAACTGTGGGCTCTCTTGAGAATTGAACTGTTATGGTGCTTGTGGTTACATAGACTTGATTCCATTTTTAACAGTATGCCTACTAACAGTTTCAGGCTGAAAGAGAACTTGATACATGTAGATGAAAGATTCTTACAACAAAGACGGATGAAAGACCTGGACACCAGCTTCTTCATCTGCATAAGAAAGCTAAAGGAAAGCAAGTGGACTAGGTGTTACAACAAATTCAGGATCTGTTGAAGTCGAAGAGAGTCTGTCATCTCCAAGGATGTGTTGCTCATTAAAGCACTCTATGTTTTGTGAAAGACACACTAAAAAAAAACGGAAAGAGTTGGATACACAGTTAGAGAAACTTCTCAACAAAGTCAAAGACAAGCTTGTGGAGCAGCTGTGGCATGCATTTCAAGAACTGTGGTTGATAAGAGAGAATGTCATGTTCAAGGATATTGTACTCATCAGTAGAACTCTCTATATGTTGTAACCTCTCTCTTTCTAATCTCTTATTATAGGAAGACTTTATTTGAAAAAAAAATAGCTGCAATATAGATTTTTTTTAGACAGCATGTCAAGGCCAAGGATACATTTCAGTTGTTTGTTTGTTTTTTTTTTGACAAATGTAAGGGTGAGACCAAGCCACTTAAATTTGACAAATGTAGGGTGAGACCAAGCCACTTGTGGGGGCATTTTTTAACGTAATCTCACCCAACAGATGGCAATACAAACAAATTACCTAAAATTATCCAAAATGGCATATCAATCAGGACCCCAGGGCGCAATTACTTCTCTTTAGCCGTTGGCAGTTACATGTGAGTGGTTGCACGGTGGTGGTGGATATTTGGATGTCTGTGTGAAGCTCACTTCTTCCTAACATTCTCCCAGGCTGGCTTCTATGTAAAGGCCTGTTCACGCAATAGTCAATCCAATCACCTATTCGACCAGACCTCGTGCTACTCTAACATGGTGTCATCCCTTAAGTTTTAGATGGCTATCCCTTGCTTGATCCTCAGAGGCACAAAATTACACAAGAAGCCAGCACCCGGAATTCCTGCATACAGGTGGCCCAATATTAAAGTTCACCCGGAATTCCTGCATACAGGTGGCCCAATATTAAAGTTCAGGGCAACCATTCCCTGGTGGCAGAACAATTGCTGCAATAGTAGGTGTCCTGCATATTCATCAAAAGCAAAACGGAACATCGAGCTCAGCAGGCAAGGTATATATGCACACAACAAAATTCACCTAGTAGAGAGGAATATGTTTTGAGGCTTTCGAGGGAGTTGCTAAAAACGTGTAGTGAAAAGTTATGAGCCTCGGCCATATTACTACCCGCCAAGCTATTTTTCAAAAAAAAACTTCAAAATAATGATGCTTTTCCCAGTTCTAGCTCATATATATTCGTGCTTATATTGACGCTTTTATTGATTTAGTTCTATTCATTTAAGAGACCCCACGGCAAATATGGGCGCCAAATTTTGTTTTCTATTATTTAATTAATGGAAAGAGTGGACGACCTTAGGTGACGAAATTTTTAGAACGTGGACGACCTTAGTAGAGTCAATAAAATTATTGATTAACATGAGAAGGTTCTCGAATTTTCGGGTTCTGGAGCCTTCGAGCGCGTGGTGAAGATAAACCTTATGCAGGCTGCAGTTCTCGAATTTTTTTGCCTATTTTTCGTACGTGTTAGCGGAAGTTGGAAGTAGGAAGTAGGAAGGCTTACCGGAGTAGGAGGACGCGTCGATGTGAGACGTCAGAAGGGCAAAAACCTCTTTCTCTCTCTCTCTCTCTCTCTCTCTCTCTCTCTTGCACGAGTATTCTCTTGCACCCGAGTTCTTTCTCTCTCTCCTAGTATGCAGCACGAGTTCTCTGTCACACGGGCATTAATAAATTAATGTAGGCAAGGCACCTTTATTTAGAATTATTTTTCTTGCTTGAATTAATATACCCGGTGGAGTCTGGACTCACTTTAGGTGAAGATAACGTATAACTCATTTTTGAGCATCCATCATAAGTATGTTTCTCACCCAAGAACTACCTGGGACCCATAGCAAGTCTCCCCCCCACATAAAGTCCAAATCCACTCCAGTGTGGCTTAGTGAATTTCGACTTGTTTTGATACTTCGACCATGGCTCTCCCATTGTAAGATTGTTCAAATCTCTAAGATTCAACCAATCACACAGCTAGATCTAGAGAAATTGTCAATGCTATTGGTTTTGTATGATAAATTCTTCCAATTTGTTCCAAGTCTATCGTTTGCTTTAATATTCATCTTGAGAAATATAATTCTTCCCTAAGTGTCATAAAGGTCCTCCTGAGATAGCCCGGATGGTGTGACTAAACTTTGTAAGAGTAGTGTGGGGTCCACATATATACGCTTGTGAAGTATGGTCAATTACCATCAGAGAACATTTGGTTAGAATGTGCATGCCTGACGCTTGATTTTCAATATGTTTCCTCGAAATTGGGCCTTTCGCCTACGCATTCAACCTAAAGGTGCTCGAATGGGGACTAAACTTTACAAGAGGGTCGGGTCAACATTTACACTCACAAAGTTCGATAACCATCGAAGCACCTTTGGTTGGAATGTGCATGCGCCTGATTTTCAATGTCATGGCCTTAGAGAGCCCTCTCGAAATTGGGCCTTCCGCCTACACATTCCAACCAAATGAGCTCTTATGGACAAATGTTGTAAGAGTGAGGGTGGGGTCCACATATACACTTTTAAATTTTGGTCACCATTGGAGAACATTTGGTCAAAATGTGCATCCCAGAGGTCTAATTTTCAATGTGTCGTGGCCTTATAGAGCCCCTCAAAATTGGGCCTTTGTCTTGCACATTGCAACCAAATGATATCGGTGAATGGTGACCAAAAGTTCATAAGATTAAGGGAGGCATCCACATTTACATAATTGCAAATATTGGTTACCATCGGTGCATATTTAGTTGGAATGTGTGTGCCAAATGCTTGATTTTCAATGTGTTGTAGCCTTAGAGAGGCCCCTCAAAATTAGGACTTTGGCTCACACATTCAATCTTAAGGCTCTTAGATAGTGAGAAAACTTTATGAGTGAGGGCGTGATGCACATATACACACTTGTAAACTTTGGTGGGATGCAAAGTCTGAAGAACTACATGTCAAAGGGTCGTGCCTCCGGATGCTTTACTTTATGCAAAGTTTGTACATTGCATCAACAACAAAGTTAATGCACTGTATCAACTTTTTCATGCAAACTTGATGTTATGCATCGCGTTAATGCTGCACAACATCAAAAGTCGATGTAGTGCATCGACTTTCAAAAATATTATGCAAAGTTGTGTAAAAGTTTTCACACAAAATTAATGTTATGCATTGAGTTGATGCACAACATCAAGTTTCTATGGAGAAGTTGATGCAATGCAGGAACTCTTTATTTTTTAGGGCATTCATATGAGATTGGTTTTGATTAAGCTAGCACAATGTTAATTAGGTTACGTGTATGGAAGGTAAGTTATTTCTAAACTTAACCAAAGAAGAGCTATATCTAGAGGCATTATCACCTTGCACAGTTAGACCAGCAACTTATAGGCACCCGATAGGGTGCATAGCCATGTGGTGAAGGGGGGGACACTGTCATGAGAATATATTTTAAGTCCTCTAGAAAAATATTATTTATCCCCTCTTGAGTAATTTGGGGACGCCTAGATTACTCTTGCGTCATGCCGGCTAGGTTAATATCGTGGGTGACACCACTATAAATATTAATACGTGCGGTATATGACGTATGTTTGAGGCCACCTATGATTATTTCAGTTAGGTTTGTATGGCAGGGTGATTCCTGGGGTACTTACGCCTGGTAGTCATGAGTTGGTGATGATTTGTGCCTGTTTAATATTTGTGTGAGCTTGGGCTAGGAGATTTGTGGAGAAGGTAGGAAAGGGCTTCAACTTCTCAAAAATCAAGGAAGTGCAGGAATTTATCCACTGGACAGAAGGGTGTTTTGCAGGTCTTTACCCAAAGGTCAAAGATTCAAAACTAGATCTACTCTCAAACCCACTCACCACCCTGCAAAACCATCCCTCTCTATCAAAAAGTGGTTTTTCCAAATACTCAGTGAAATCAAAATCTGACCATATGGATGAAATCCTCATAGCCAAAAACCTCACGGGTATCTCTCAGAAATCAGAAAGCTTCAAGGATGAGCAAACCTATAATGGATGGAGCAGATTAAGCATGTAAAAAGTTATTAAATAAATCTTAAAAAGTTTTTGGACAAGGAGGCGCACGGCGGTAGCCTGCTGATGCAAAAACGTGGGGAGAAGATTTAGAAAAAAAAAAAGCTCAAAGCTAATTACTCCATAATCCTAATTTTCTCTTAATCCTAATCTACTCTCACTTTTCCCAATCCCTATGCAAGTCATATCACTTTTTGAACCTCTACTTAATTCTATTTCCAAATTTGAGGAGAAATTCAAAGGTTTTCAATTCTGAAAATTTTTGGGTGCAAAAAAGTGATTTACAGGTTTTAAAAAGCTTGAAAATTGCCTAGAAAAGGCCAGAAAATTCCGAAATCGCTTCTGAAAAAATCTGAAAATTTTAGAAAAATATTACAGAGTTTGGGCAAGGTTTACAGGACTGTTTCAGCAGGTTTCAAAGTGCAGAAAAATTATTTCATCAACAATTCGACTAGCCCAAGACTCTTGAATCACGCGGAAATCGTTCGGGATTTGTTTGAGGTGACAAGAACTCAAATTCAGCCATTGAACAGCGTTTTCCTAAAGAGATTAAAGCACATGAGGGTACTTCTTCTAAACCATTTACTAAATCTTTTTATGCTTCAAAGAAGATGTATAAACCAGGTTATGATGACAAAGGCAAGGACGAGACTAAAGGCAACATGAGTACCAATAAGAAAGTCAATGGTGGCAAACCGAAGACATCTCCTATCAAATGTTTCAAGTGCCACAAAGAAGGTCACATAGCACCGAATTGTCCGGAGCAACCAAGAATTCAACACCAGCAGCAGCAGCAGCAGCAGCTTGAGTCAACATGATTGAAGAAGACGACAATGAAGAAGAATCATTCAAGCAAGAGGGTAATTCCGATCCAGATTACTCAGAACAAGAAGGTAAACCTCATGTTCATTCTTTGCTTAAAATAAAAGGAACGATAAATGGACATGAAGTTCTTATTTTGCATGATGATGGTAGTACACATGATTTCATTTCTGAAAAGGTAGTTAGAGCATTAAATCTTCATTCTTTACCTACGCACTATAAAGTCAAAGCAGCATTTACTGAACAAAGTATAATTGCATGCAAGAGGTGAAAGATTTGGATTTATGCATCAAACCTTTAACAGAAAAGAGGGATTTCTTAGTTGCACCTTTACAAGGGGTAGATATAATTTTGGGTATGCCTTGGAGACACAAATACAATCCTATTATAGACTATGACACTCATAGCATTTCTCTAAGGAAGGACAATGAAAATATTATTCAAAGGAGAAATGAGTCCTTTGTTGAGTCACACTCAAGCAAAGAGATCTCTAAGAAAAAGAGACAAGACTTATATGGTATGGGTTAACCAGCTTGATGCTAAGTTGGACACATCCAAAAGACCAAAGTTTGATTCTTTTATCTCCAAATTTAGTGACTGTTTCATGGAAGATCTGCCTCCAGGATTACCTAAGGAGAAATGAGTCCTTTGTTGAGTCACACTCAAGCAAAGAGATCTCTAAGAAAAAGAGACAAGACTTATATGGTATGGGTTAACCAGCTTGATGCTAAGTTGGACACATCCAAAAGACCAAAGTTTGATTCTTTTATCTCCAAATTTAGTGACTGTTTCATGGAAGATCTGCCTCCAGGATTACCTAAGTCTAGGCCTGAGGATCATAGTATTGACTTATTGCCTGGAAATTCCCCACCTTGTAAAGCTCCCTATAGAGTCAACAATTTAGAGCAAAGAGAAATCCAAAGCCAAATAGAAGACTTGCTAGAGAGAGGCCTTATTTGACCTAGTAGTTCACCTTTTGGAGCTCCAGTACTTCTTGTTAAGAAGAAGAACGGAACTTACCGAATGTGTGTAGACTATCGTGCATTGAATAAGATTACTGTCAAGAACAGATATCCTATTCCTAGGGTAGATGATCTTCTTGATAAGCTTAGAGGATCAAAGGTCTTTAGCAAGATTGACCTAAAGTCTGGGTATCATCAAGTTCGTATGACTCAATCTGACATTTTCAAGACAGCTTTTAGAACCCAAACTGGTCATTATGAGTTTTTGGTTATGCCATTTGGTTTGACCAATGCTCCAGCTACTTTCAGCTGTATGATGAATTGCATATTCGTTAAGTTTCAAAGTTTTGTTATAGTGTTCTTTGATGACATTCTTGTTTTTAGCAAGGATCGACAAGAGCATGAACAACACTTGGAACAAGTGTTCAACCTTTTGAGAGAAAATGAATTGTATGTCAATCCTGAAAAGAGTTCTTTCTTTCAAGAAGAGATTGAATACTTAGGTCATATAGTGTCGGCCGAAGGGATTCGTGTAGATCCTAAGAAAATTGAGTGTATTGCTTCTTGGCCTACGCCTAGAAACATACATGATCTTAGATCTTTTCTTGGCTTATGTAGTTATTATAGGAAATTCGTCAAGAATTTTGCTTGTATTGCTCACCCTTTGACTGAACTCCTTAAGAAAGCTACAAATTTCAATTGGACTGATAAGCAAGATAAATCTTTTGCAACACTCAAGAATGCTTTAACACAAGCACCAGTTCTTACATCACCTAATTTTCAAAGACCATTCTTTATAGTAGTGACTGATGCTAGTGGCAAAGGATTTGGAGCTGTTCTTATGCAAGACAACCATCCTATTGCTTATCAAAGTAGAAAGCCTGCAGAGCAAAATTATAGCACTTATGACAAGGAATTAGCAGCAGTAGTGCATGCTTTAAAAATCTGGAAGCATTACCTAATGGGCTCTGAATTTCTTATCAAGACAGACCAACAAAGCATTAGGCATTTGCTTACGCAACCTCTTATTTCAGATAGGCATATCAAATGGGCAGCTTTCATTCAAAGTTTCCAACCTATGATTCAATATCAACCTGGAAAAGAAAATGTTGTTGCCGATGCTTTGAGTCGAAGACCAAATATCAACAACATTTCTATAATTGAAAGTGAACCATTTGTACTCATGAAAGAAACTTACGAAGTTGATCCAGATTTTTCTCAAATATGGATTAAGAAACAATTGGACACCTCACGGAAGTTATTCTCATAATGATGGCTATCTTTTCTTTGAGAAAAGATTGTGTGTTACTCAACCTTACAGACAGCTTGTCTTGGAAGAGATGCACCAACCACCATTTGTGGGACATAGAGGAGTTTCCGCAACACTTCAAGTAGTTTCTCGAGAATTCTATTGGCCCCATTTGAAGAATGATGTAGCTAAGTTTGTAGCTGAATGTAACATTTGTCAAACAATTAAAAGCTACAAAGGCAAAGCTTTAGGATTGCTTATGCCTCTACCTATTCCTGATAGACCATGGGAACAAGTGTCTATGGACTTCATTACTGGCTTCCCTACTACTTCCAGTCACCATGACATGATTTGGACAATAGTGGAATGATTTAGTAAGCAAGCCTATTTCATTCCATGTAAAAAGACACTAACTTCTCAGCAAGCCACGAACATATTTGTTAAGCAAATTTTTGTTCATCATGGTCTACCCAAAGTGATAGTTTCTGATAGAGATTCTAAATTTTGTAGTCACTTTTGGGTTGCTCTTTTCTCAAACTTGGGCACTAAGTTAGATTTTTCTACGGCTTTCGATCCGGAATCGAATGGACAAACCAAAGTTACAAATAGCACTATCTTAGATATGCTTAGAGCCTATGTTTCCCAGCAACCTAGTGCATGGGATAAGTACATACACCTACTCCAATTTGCTTATAATAATACTCCTCATACTGCTACTGGTCGAGCACCATTTGAGATTATCTATGGTAGAACATTGCCTATTCCGGCTACTAGTAGACTCTCTCATAAGATTGAAGCAGCCGACCAATATGTTAGAGACTTTGATCGCATTCTATCTGAAGTGCGTGATTGTATTCAAAGAGCTCAAGAGAAGTATACATCTCAAGCAAATAGGAAGTGCAAAGATTTTTCATTTCAAGAAGGTGATTATGTACTTTTGAGAATTGAAAAGCGTCGATTAAAGAGTGTGGAAAAATTCCCTGCAGTGAAGCTAGCGCCTAGATATTATGGGCCATTTAAAATCCTTCAAAAGATTAATGATGTGGCCTATAGACTAGAGCTTCCATCTAATTGGAATATCCACAATTCTTTTCATATCCATCTCTTGAAACCTTTTCGAGGAACACTTCCTACTCACCCAACATATGAGGAACCACCTCTTATTGAAGGAGAGGAAGAAGTACTAGTTCCTGATGCTATCATTGACCAAGAGATAACAACAACAAGGACAGGTAATCAATACTTCAAGTATCTTTTGACTTTTAAGAATCATCCACAAGAAGATGCTAAATGGATGCCTGAGAAATTTTTCCGAGTTTACCCTGAAATTCTTCATTCTTTTCAAACCCAACAAATCCGCAATTGAGGACAATTGCAAACTCAAGCAAGAGGAATGTCATGAGAATATATTTTAAGTCCTCTAGAAAAATATTATTTATCCCCTCTTGAGTAATTTGGGGACTCCTAGATTACTCTTGCATCATGCCGGCTAGGTTAATATCGTGGGTGACACCACCATAAATATTAATATGTGCGGTATATGACGTATGTTTGAGGCCACCTATGATTATTTCAGTTAGGTTTGTATGGCAGGGTGATTCCTGGGGTACTTACACCTGGTAGTCATGAGTTGGTGATGATTTGTGCCTGTTTAATATTTGTGGAATTAATTTAATAATTAATTGGGCTTATATTTTCAGGTGATGAAGACTATGGAAATTGAAGAGTTTACTTTGGAAGAAATGTCTTGGATCATCACATTTCATTTTTGGCAAGCATAGTAGCTTGTAACCTTATCAAATGATTTTTCCATTTTGAACTTTAGGAAAGATACATTTATTTATGTGGAATTTATTAAAGCCTATGGCTTTACCCTAGTCCCAATTTGACACTCTATTTTTGTTAAAGAAGAGTGCCGTGCTCTCTAAAAAGCACATCTTGTATTTTGGGGGCTATGGCCTAATTTTGGTGAAAAAGAAAGCTAATAAAGAAATACTCTTGTGTGGGGAGGGGCCACGCACAAGAGGGGGGAAGATTGCACCCAATATGGTCTTTTTGGAGCTAAGTATTTTTGTTTAAGTGTTTAATTTTTCAATTGATTTGATTTAGTTGAAGCTCACAAGCAATGGTTTTTATGATTGAATTAATTCTCTACTTTTCCACAATCAATTCCTAGAATAAGATTCCGGTTGTTGCAGACACACTCCCTTCTTAGGGGGTCCGGGCAGTGGACCACCCCCCGGCCCAAAGGTCCATTATAATAAAACCTCATTGGTTTTTTCCACCTTCCCAAAAATGTAATTAGTAGTCATATAGTGATTGCGAGTCCAAAAAAGCATACATATTGTTTTACGCCTAAAAAGGCATAGTTTCTCACATAAAGTTGATACACTGCATCAACTTCTCCATGCAAACTTGATGTTATGCATTGACTTTACCACCACAAACACGATGCATGACATTGACTTTGTGTAGTGGAGAAGTTGATGCGGTGCATCAGCTTTGCTTACATAAGCATGCCAAAAATAGTGATCATGATATAATAATTCAAAAGTTGCTTTTCTTTTACTAGTAAAATCTCCCTAAAAGCACTTCAACCCAACCATTGCTTTCTCCTTGGGCACTTTATCGCTTGTGCATATCTTCTTGCTATCCCTTTTTCTACACAGAGGGCATGTTTCAAAAGTTCCTTTGAAATGATCACGGTTGGCTATTGGGATGACATCCAGCAAAGACGTGTTAAAGCACATGTCAATGAGTCTAGATGCTCCAATGTGCTTTCTTTTCCTGTAGTAACTAGAAAATTAAGGCATGTAAATGAGTCCAAAGCCTGGTGAATCCCTACCAGAAGCCTCAGGCTTGATTAATCGTTTGATCGACCTATTTTCTACGCTAGATAATTGGATACTTGACTTGTTTTTTGAAACTGGTATACACTTATTTTTACTTTAAAAAATCATATTTAAATTTATAATTTCTAATTATTGATTGTATGTTAGTTCTTATATTCATTTTTTTAAACTGCAGGTGCAATTGTGACATGTGCAGTTAAGAGAAAGAGAAACTGCATTGCAGTTGAAAAGGATGAGATCCAAGCAACCTTTATTTCTATGCATGTAAAGGTTGCTATATGGAACTGCCAGATGAAGATCAAGAGGTGGGAGCAGTCTCAATTGACGCTAATGAGAAGTTCCAATCAGTATCAAAAGAACCTATTGCCTCCCTCCCCTCTTTCATGAGCCTGGGGAATTAGCATCTCTATGAAAAAATGAGAATCTTACTTTGATGCTCCCTTGTCCCCAAGGACAAGAACATGATGACCAATCCAATAAAGAAGCATAGGAATATCCAGATCAATTGCTCGATATTTAGATTTTTGAGTTTACTACTTTATATAATTTAGTTTATCATGACTCTCCTACTTTACATACTTTAGTTTATTGCTTTAGAAACCTTCAAGAAGTTTCATCTCATCTTTGTATGAAGAACTTTTATTTCATATTATTTGTATTGGCTTTGCTATTTGGGTTTAGAAATAGATTCAAGCATGATTGTAGGGTTTTTTATAAACTATAGAGCTTATGACGTTATCTATTCTAATCTTTTTTTATCACTTGTGAAATAATGTGTATATTTATATATAGTGGTAAACTTTGTTCTAAGAAAGTTTATTAGAAAAAGTCTATTTCATTCATGAAATTTATAAAATAATTTTTAATTCAAAAAAAAATTGGTATTTCTTTAAGTTGTGGGAACTTCTTCTATCCCATTTAAAAGTCAAGTTGTTTTTATGTCAAGCATCATTAGTTTATAAATATGGGTCTTCTTAGCCTTAGTAGATCTTCATAGACTATGGTTTGTAGCATCTTTAGAAGCATATTCTAGGCACCTACTTGTAGTTCCTTTGCCCTCAAATATAGGATTTTCGATGCTCTCTTCAAGAACTCATTAGGGTTTTTCTTAAGGGTTAATCATGTCCTAATCACTTGTACTCCATCCTATATAAGAGTCCCATATCTAATGGAAGAGTACAAAGCTCCTTTCTCTTTCTCATCATTATGTTGTCATTAATCCTAATCTCATGTGATTAATCTTAACCTTTCTTGTTTAGTTGTATGTTGCCTTCATCATGAGCTTCATCATGATGTTCGATCCACCATGATTTCCAACACTAGAGTGTCCTAAGATTATTCTTAATTTGATGAAGCAAATGCATATTAATATAAATATTGAACTTGTGAATGACCTAACATATAAAGCATACATTCATGAATTTTAAAAAATAAGTACATCATAATTCAACTTACCACCAAGATGAATCAAGAACATCATAGCAGTGTGATTGAGGGTTTGCTTTTGAAACGTAGAGTTTGTATTTTTACTCCCTAAAGAGCCATCGTAATTGTTAATGTTTGACTATTTTCATATTTGAAAGAAAACTACTTTCCAATTGCATAGAGTTTAATTACATTGTTCATTATTATCATGCATCCTTGAAAATTTTAATACTAAACACTTCTAATTCTTGCATTTATTTAATGCTCATAATAGTTCCAATTATTAATACTAATGAGTTCTAATTTGTACATTTATTTTACTCCTCCACTTTACATTTTCCATAGCTTCATGTGTGAGATTTCTACCTCAAAATGACATTTAAAGTCAAACAATATGGTTGTGGTCTTAAATTTTCAAACAACTTGTACCAAATTTAAAGACATAGAAATGACATTAAAAAGTTGATATTTCATTCCATGTGGTCCAAGAACATGCGGCTAGAAAAAGTAGTCTTCCAAGAATTGTGATGCATTTCTACACTTGTCGTAGATAATTTAAAACTTGTACTTACAATTATTGGTATTCCTTGACTTTTTTAATATTTGTTTTCACCCTCTTGACCAGCAAGCAATCAAATGAAAATAGAATCATGGATATTTTGTTTTCTAGAGTAACCACACGCTTCTATATGAAGGGCATGCAAAGCACACTAAAAACTAGTTTAGTGAATTTTACAACCTTTGATGTGAATCTCAAGTGCAATTATAAGACAGTATGAAATTTTGAGTAGCCTTTTTACTTGGTTTTTTTTCGAAGTTTAGTCCTAGGGTTTGAACCTAATAAGTCACAATCACAACCACTTGAGCTAAAGCTTGTTGGCATTTACCATTACATTTAAATCTTGAAGTTTGTGTGGCTTATAGAGTAGACTGTTGGAATTAGGGTTGCAGGAATGCACACACAACTTCAAGAAGATGAGGAAGCTTGAGCACAACACAGTAGTGTATTATGAGTGCCAAAAATGAAAGATGACAAGCCCTAGAAGATAATGGGCGTATATACAATGCACGGGGGAAAAAACCTCCTAGTGAGGGAAAAAGTGCCCCGGCGGTCCTAAGTGTGTTCACACACATCACTACTATAATATGGTAACAAATCCCCCCTGGAGTGATGCGGTGAACAAGAGCTAGCACTCATGTATAGGGAAGTGTCTAGCTATGTGGACGAATCCACAAAAGGGAGTAAGCCCAAAGCTTTGCGAAAAGCTTCGAACTTCTCACGAGGCAGAGCCTTTGTGAAAAGGTCTGCAAGGTTATCCTGTGTTGGCACATAAGCCAAACTGATCTCTCCTGCAGAGAGTCTCTCCCTGACATAATGGTAGTGCACCTCAATGTGCTTCGTACGAGCATGGAACACTGGGTTCCGCGCAACTGCCAATGCGCTCTGACTGTCAGTGAAGATGGTGGTGGCAGATGGCTGCCCAACACCCAAATCAGCCATAAGGCGTCTGAGCCACACACACTCAACCGTAGCTGTGAAAGCTGCCCTGTACTCAGCTTCACAACTAGAAGTGGCCACAGTAGGCTGCTTCTTGCTCAACCATGATATGCATGAGCTTCCAAGCATGAAGCAAAAACCACTCGTGGACACGCGTGTGTCATAACAACCAGCCCAGTCAGAATCTGAAAAAGCATGTAAATCTAGCGGCAATGATCCCCCCTTGGGATAAAACAACCCAAGATGCCGAGTACCACTCAAATAGCGAAATATACGCTTCACTGCCTGCCAATGCTTAATGCCTGGGCTATGCATAAATCTGCTCACCTGTGAGACTGCAAACTGAATGTCTGGCCTCGTAATGCATACATAAATGAGGCAACCAACAGCTGTCTGATAGAGTGTGACATCAAAGTGATCTCCAGCATCATGAAGACTCAACTTCAAACCTGTCTCCATTGGAGTAGCAATAGGCTTGCAGTCTTCAAGGCCAAATCTCCGCAACAATGTTTCAATATACTTTGTCTGACACAAAGCAATACCTCCATCACACTGCTTAAATTGTATCCCCAAATAATGATGCAAATGCCCCAAATCTGACATCTCAAAAGAGGCATTCAAATCAGCCTTAAAATCAGCAATATGACTCTCATTTGGTCCTGTGAGCAGCATGTCATCGACATAGAGAGCAATGATTAGATGTACACCATCCACACGTTTAGCATACAAAGTGCTTTCTGTTGGACTATTCTGAAACCCATGTGCAGTCAAATATGCATGTATTTTTTCATACCAAGCTCGTGGAGCTTGCTTTAAACCATATAAAGCCTTTTTTAACCTGCACACTTTGTTTTCCTGCCCTCTTTGAACAAAACCACGAGGCTGCGATACATACACCTCCTCATGCAAATCTCCATTTAAGAACGCAGTCTTTATGTCCAGCTGATGTACATTCCAACCATTATGAGCTGCTAATGCACAGATGCTACGAACAGTGGTCATACGACATGTGGGAGCAAAAGTCTCATCAAAATCAATGCCCTTCTCTTGAGCATAACCTTTTGCAACAAGCCTAGCCTTATGGCGATCCACTGTGCCATCAGGCTTACGCTTCAATTTGTATACCCACTTAGTGCCAATGGCCTTCTTGCCAGGGGGCAAGTCACATAAAGACCATGTACCATTCTTCATAATAGCATCGTATTCTGCTTGCATAGCAGCCATCCAATTTTCTGAACTTTGTGCCTCATCAAATGAAACAGGCTCACTTTCATCGCACATACTAGAAACAGCCAATGCATAACAATCTGACGCATAAGAGGCACCATGAGAGCCAGAACGAGTGCGACTAGACAAAGGGGCATCCAACTTGCTGTCACGCAAAGTCTGCACCAGCCATCTAGGCATATTCCTAGAGCCCTCAATCTCTTGTCTCTCATCCTCAAGTGCATCATGCACATCTGCATCAGATATAGGCTGATCTGTGCCATCATTTAAAACCTGCATAGGCTGAAAAACTGCCTCATGAGGTATTGCACTTGACTGTGCACCACTGAAAAGAGGCAACAATGTATCATAGACATCACGTGAGCTGATATCTGTCTCCTTAGTACATGAAACCAAGGGCTGAACTGCATCTTCCACAAATACAACATCACGGCTAACCAAAATGCGCTTTGTCTGTGGATGATACAAACGATAGCCTTTGCTCTCAGCACTATATCCAACAAAAATACATTTGACAGCTTTGTCATCCAATTTTCTGCGATGTTGCACAGGCACTAATGCATATGCCAGGCAACCAAAAACACGTAAATGGCCAACAGATGGCTTGCGGCCATGCCAAGCCTCATATGGAGTGACAACCTGTAATGCTTTGGTGGGACACCTGTTTAGTACATAAGTGGCACACATGACAGCCTCAAGCCAAAAACCATGTGGTAGACTTTGACTCTTAACCATACATCTTGCCATTTCCATGAGAGACCTGTTTTTTCTCTCAGCCACACCATTTTGCTGTGGTGTATACGGCACTGTACATTGGTGTTTTATCCCACGCTCAGCCAGAAATGCATTAAATTCTGAAGACATATACTCCCCCCCTCGATCTGAACGGAGGGTGCCCATCTTACTTTCTGACACATTTTCAGCCATAACCAAAAACTGTTTGAAGCACAAAAACACTTCGGACTTTGCCTTCAAAGGATATACCCATGCATGCCTGGTAAAATCATCAATGAAAGTCACGAAGTAAAGGTAGTTTCCAAATGATGGAGTTTGCATGGGACCACAAACATCACTGTGAACAAGCTGCAATCTGCGTTCAGCTCTCACTGATCCATCTTTGGGAAAGGAAGCACGCTGCATTTTACCCAATATGCAGCCCTCACAAACATGCTTGACAGGTGCCTCAAGCTTAGGCAAAGAAGACACCATTTCAGATTTCTGCAGGCGCAGCAAACTTGCAAAATTCAGATGACCAAAACGTGCATGCCACAGTTTTGCATTTGAAATAGCCTGCGTATCCATAATAGCACATGCTGAATCCTCTACACATTTGCCATCCATATTGAGCTTATACAGCCCCTCGACATAGTGAACCAGATGCTACAATGATGTCACCACAAGAGAGATCATGAACAGTACATCTGTCATCCACAAATTTTACAACCAAACCTGTTTTGGCAAATGCGGAGACTGACAGCAGATTTTTTTTGATCCCTGGCACATACAATGCATCAAAAAGTGTAAAGGTGTTGCCATTTGCAACATTCAGCACAATCTGTCCAACTCCTTTAACGGGATAAGAGGAGTTATTGGCACAAGTGACAGTATTCCCTGTGGGAGCAGACTCAAGGAAAGTGAATAAACTGCGCTGCGAGGTGATATGCTTAGTGGCACCACTGTCAAAGTACCATACATCTGAATCTACTGCAGACATACATGTGTCATGCAAAGATGGGTCATAACTGCACTGCGCATTGAATGCCCATTCTATATCTAGCACAACATTAGCAGATTCATTGTTAGAAGGAGAGGCATCTGCAACAGCCATACCAGCCTCTTTCTTCTTAGCCGCTTTCGCAGCCAGCTTAGGACACGCTTTGATGACATGATCATTTCCCTTACAGTACTTGCAAAATGTCTTCTGTTTGTCACCCTTCTTCTCATCTTTGTCTTCCTTCTTTGGTTGCGCAGCATTTGCAGATTTCTGCTTACTAGAAGAAAAGCCAGCTTTACCTTTCCCGCTTCTCTGACTAGCAACGAAAGCTTGATCTGCGACACGCATAATATTCCTGTTTTGCCTTGACTGGTCTTCTTGCAGCAAAACAGAAACTAACTCCTCAAATGATAAGGCATTGGGATTGCCTTTCATCATCAAGCGAAGAGTGGAAGCAAAACCCTGATAAGAATCTGGTAGACCATTCAAAACAGTCTGCACAAGTGAACTGTTAGACAGGATTTCATCTGCAGAAATGAGCTGCTCTTTGAAATCCTTGATCTTTGTCAAAAAGCTATCCATAGAATCACCTTCGTTCATATGCTCACTCTCCAACTGTTTTCGGAGATAAGCAACACGAGCCTCATTTCTTGCCTGATACAATGTGGCAAGTACATCCCAAGCATCCTTAGAAGTCCTGCAGGAGCGAATATGTGGGATAATGGTACGTTTGACAGACAGCGCAATCAAGGCATGAGCCTGCGCATCTCTACCATCCCAACGAATCTGCTCTGCTGAAAGTGGTGGTTCTCGAACAGCTGCTACAGCACTTGTGCCTGCACCATCATCAACAGTACCTGTTTCTGATGTGTTTGCAGCATTCCCAGCCACAATAGGACGTGCATCAATACCCTGCACAATGTTCCATAACCCCTTTGCTACCAATACATGTCGCATCATATATGCCCACAATGGATAGTTGGTGCCATCCAACTTATCCTCAGCAGCCAACATGCGGAATACATCATTGTTGTCAGCCATGGCCAATGACTGTACTACTAGATGTAAATGCTGTCTGTAAGAGGTAAACCTGTATAAAATCGACCTGTGCTATGTAGCACAGCCCAAAACAGACGAATGGGCACCTGTCCTGCAGATTTTAATCTTGACAAAAAATCTGCAGACGCTCGTGAAACCTCGTCGCAATCGGAGGAGATGAAGCGGCAGGTGCCGGTGATGCTGCCCGGGAGGAGGAAGCCTGCTCTGATACCAATTGTTGGAATTAGGGTTGCAGGAATGCACACACAACTTCAAGAAGATGAGGAAGCTTGAGCACAACACAGTAGTGTATTATGAGTGCCAAAAATGAAAGATGACAAGCCCTAGAAGATAATGGGCGTATATACAATGCACGGGGGAAAAAACCTCCTAGTGAGGGAAAAAGTGCCCCGGCGGTCCTAAGTGTGTTCACACACATCACTACTATAATATGGTAACATAGACCATTTTTTAATGAATGTACCCTTTGAAAGGGTGATTTCAAGCTAAGTCAGATTGCATGCAAATGATGTTGCAGAGTGATTATGTACCAATATGACTCTATCTCACTTAATGGTGTGAAGTGGCTAAATAACTTGTGGAATATTAAAGAATTTTAATGATATGCTAGAGGCCTATCAAACTAGGGATTGTTTCTACAAGGTATCGAGTGGCGAAAAGGTGGAGCTTCTTTGGCCACCTTGAAGCTTATTTGTCAAAAGGCAAAGTGTGCAACTGGAATTCTAGTCTTTTGCAAGTGTCACAAGCTTATAATGGATCTTTTGCCTTTTTTTGTGAGATATAATATTTTATGTATGCCCTTATTTGAGTCGTGGAATTGCGTGTTCATAAGCTAGGGCGTTACATCTCAAGCAAGAGGCTATTGATTACATGGTATCATTTTGAACTGCAACAAGGACTTAGATCTACTTTTCCAAACGTCTTTCTACCTATGAATTGGCTCTTTAGAGGTAGCATGTGAATTGGTTTTTTACATTATGAGGGTGGGTACTAAAATTAGATGCCATGAGGGTAGACTCTAACCCAATACCTCTACTTTGGGAGGCAGGGTACTACCCATGGATCAATACCTCTACTTTGGGAGGCACGGGTGCTACCACTCTAGTCCAATACCTCTACTTTGGGAGCCAGGACGAGGTTCTTGGCTACCTGTTTGTTGAACAATGGCCGGATATTGCCATCGTGGTGCATGCGTGGATAGGCCCCTTCAAAGAAGTTTTTAATGTTTATGGCGTTCTTTATGTGTTTTACACATGCGGATTGTATAAGAGATCGGCGTTCTTGAAAAAATTTGACGAGTCCCGGGGCTTGAGATTCCGTTCTCTTCATTTCTATGCTAACGTTCCAGTCGATTAGAGTCACTTCCATCACCCTACTATGCGTAGGCATGACACACCGTGCGCCCCTTGGCTTTGCAGCCTTGAGTCTTTGCATTATTGCTTCGGCGGTTTGGCGTTGCATGATTGGGCCTACCGTCCGTTAGTCGATGGTGCAGTGTCGGCTCACTGGCGACGGTGGATGGAGCCTTTTTTAAGTTGTAGCGACCCAAAGAGTTGGGTGAAAGGGAGAGCTGGGCCGAAAAGCTAGCCTCTGGCCTGAAGCGGGGATCAGCAAAAAGGCTTTCTCCTGTCATCTTGCCTTTTCACGAAAAGGTTGATGTACACCCTCCACCAGCGGATCACTCACTTTTCTTGAAAGTGGGTATGGATTGGGTCGTTTGGTACGTTTATAAAGCCATCTCTACTCTAGGGGTTTCTTACACACACACAGCCTTGCAGTGCGCTATAGAGCAGTATTTTACCCTTAGTTTTCCCAAGCATTAGCAAGCATGTTGCCAACAGGAAAGGAGCTCGTGGAGTCCTTGAACGTTAGAGTAGTTGGTTGGGGGCTCCGAACTCTTGTGCTCGCTCATGGGTTCGGTTGCACACAGTCCCTGTGGGATTATGTGCTCCCTTCTCTTGTTCACAACAACATGAACTACAAAGTCATCATGTTCGATTGGCCGGGCGCTTCTACAACAAACGTGAACGATTTCGACTCCCTTCTCTTCAAATCTTACCATGGTTTCGCTCAGACGTTGCTAGCTCTTCTCAAAGAGCTGCAAGTGGATTCGTGTACCTTTGTGGGACATTCCATGTCCGCAATGATAGGCTGCATTGCTGCTCTAAGCCAGCCCAGCCTGTTTGACAAGCTCATCCTCGTGGGGGCTTCTCCCAGGTACTGGCCGGCCACTAATTACGTTTCCTTAATCTCGCATGCTCGGAAGATGCGTCTCTAATTGGATGTTATGCTTGTGTGATTCAGGTATCTGAATGAGCGCGACTACTACGGGGGGTTTGAGCAGGAGGATCTGGACCACCTCTACGATGCGATGGCCGCCGATTTCCAAGGATGGGCAGCCAGCTTTGGCCCCTCCGTGGTGGGAGTGGAGGGCGCCCATGATGCTATCGAGAGGTTCACGGCCACGCTGTCCGGCATGAGGCCGGACGTGGCGATCGCCATGGCCAAGGCCATCTTCGAGAGCGACTACAGGAGCATTGTAGAGGAGGTGAAGGGCAAGATGATGGAGGTGCATGTCCTGCAGACTCGGAAGGACCTTGCGGTGCCCCTCGTGGTTTCCGACTACTTGAAACACCACCTCGGCAGCAAAGGCTGGGTAGAAGTCCTGCAGACGGACGGCCACCTGCCCCAACTCTCAGCCCCCCACTTGTTCACTACGGCCTTGCTTAGACACCTCAACAATGACAACAACAACGATTAGCTGCAACTCTCTGTATGCGTGTGCGTGCGTGCGTGTGTGCGTGTGTGCGTGCGTGCGTGCGTGCCTTTTGGATGTTGTCTCTGCGTCTTCGTTTTAGTGTTATCGAGTCATCTTATTCCCCACACGTGAGCTCTTGACTGCATTTCTATGCTATTGTAAATGGAATAACGTAATCAGAAACCAAGAGATTGTAGTTTCTGGGTGGATTCTTGTCAGTTAATTATAATGCTAGCACCAAACATTGAATTCTTGCCCCCACCAGCAGCATATGGCAAAGTTGGAGTGCTGTTTTTAATGAACACCTGCATTTGGATAAAACGTGCCTCCTCTTCCACTGTTTATTTTAGAAGTCGGAAGTCCGATTGAAATATTAATGCAGCAACTAACATCCTTTCCGCGGGGGACAATCCTCTGTAGTAACTATGTGCTCAGATATATTAAACAAAATATTAGCTTTAACAGTGATTTTTTAAAGACCGCATATCAATCCAGTTAGCCGTCGGCAGCTGTTACATGCGAGAGGGTGCATATGATGGTTGATATTTGGATGTCTGTGTGAAGCTCACTTCTTCCTAACATTCCCCCTGGCTTCTATGTAAACGCAATAATCAATCTAATCACCTATTCGACCAGACCTCGTTTTCATTGCTACTCAAACATGGTGTCATCCCTTAAGTTTTAGATGGCTCTCCCTTGCTTGATCCTTTCAATCTCCGCTAGGCTTCAACCTTGCACCCTCAATACCTGCACACATGTGGCCCAATTCTTAAAGATGAAAGATCAGGGCAACCATACCCTGCTGCCATAACAATCGCTGCAAGTTAAGGTCTCCATCAAAAGCAGATCAACGCAACATCGAGCTCAACATGCAAGGTATATATGCACACAACAAAATTCACCTAGTAGAGAGGATTATGTTTTGAGGCTTTCGAGGGAGTTGCTAAAAACGTTTAGTGAAAAGTTAGGAGCCTCGGCCATATTACACTCCAAACTATTTTTCAGTAAAATTCTTCAAAATAATGATGCTTTTCCCAATGCTACCTTATGTATTTTTTCAAAAAAGGGCAGATGAATTATAGAAAAGGGATCCAAGGTTACATTGGCCACGTGTAGGCCGGTGATTCAGTCGGCCATGTGGCACGCATGCAAAAGCATGTGCTGACGCGTGTGAGAGGAGAAAGCTATTGGCTGCATGATCTGAATCCTTGCGATGGCGTCTTTGCATGGCGAGCCCTCCAACCTGGAGTCTGCACATTCTACGGCCTTGCTAGTGATGAGTTTAGAGAAGCCTCTCACCTCTCCTCCTCCTTCCACTTGCGGATCGATCTCCTCTCCCTTCTTTCTCTGGTCTGCCTTGCCGCCGGCTCCTTCTCTCAACTCTGGTCGACGGGTGGGGCTAGCAGTGGAATATCATCTTTCTGTTGGCGTCACTTCCTCCTTGTCTCTTCCAGCACGGAAAGTTCTGACTCTGCCCCTGCTTCTCCAATCGCAGGGGGAGGATGGTGCTGGTTTTTTTTTTTTTAAAGGCTCCCTCAACGGGCCGCTGGGCGACAGTACTTCTGTGATGTTTCTTTTCCTTTCTTAATGATGAGTCAGGATGGCGGTGCCCTCTGGCAGAAGAAGGGGGCTAGCTCTGGGGGGCATGAAGTTTCCTCTCTCCTTTGGCTGGTTGACTACGATCCATATGTAGGAGCCCTCATGGGGCCCTTGATCTTTTGACTTGGATCACCAGGTCGCCTTCCACTCATGGGTAACGGTTGAGATATTTCAGGAATCCTCTGCTCTGATTCTTTTCCCTTCCTTGCAGGTGCACCAGGAGAGGTAGCTGAGACTAGTACAGGACTCTTCTTGATTTGGGGCTCTGCATTCAATGGCTATGGCATATCTGCTGCCCTGCGGTCTTGGTCTGACATGAGAGGATCTGCCGGTTTGCGTGAGTCTCACCAGATTTCCTGGAGGGCAGGCCAGCGGTGCCTCTCTGTACCCGCCAGGTCACTTTGCCCTAGCTGCTTTTTCAGCTTCTCTTGGTTGATTCTTAATGCCTGCATGTCTGATGTATCTCCTCTTCTCCTGTGGTGGGGGGGAGAGATAGGTTTGTTTACTGCATCCTTCTAATAGCTTCTATTAATGCTCTGTCTTTTGAGAGGATTAGAAGGATCTTGCCTCTGGTTCTTTCAAGTAGTTCCAATGTGTAGTCTGATTTTCTCTTTTGTAGTTTAATCAACAGCCTCTTCTCTAGCTTGAATAGGGCTTGTGTCTGGTTATTCCAGTATCTGATGCATGTTGTGGCAGCTAGAGGAGGGCCCTTGATTTCAGGGTTATCAAAAGTGACAGCTAACCTCTGAAGCCATGCATGCCATAGGTACTCGCATCTTATTGCATTCCACAGAGATGTAGAGCAACCTATGTTTTCTCCTAGAATTGTATTCTTCCAGTTTACATCTTTCCCCCATCTAAGAATAACTGCATGTAGCTCTTTGTAGGACCCTGAGATGTGATTGCAGTGTATAAAAATGTGTAGATCATCCTCAGGAAGGCCACATCTAGAACATTGGTCTGTGGCTATGTTGAAATTGGCTGCTTTGCTCTGTGTCGTCCAGATGGCTCTGTATGCAATCAACCAAGCGAGACAAGATTTCTTAGGATCTATGTGAGGATTCCACAACTCCTTGAGGCAGCTGTACCATCTTTTCCTGTCCCAGGCTATGTTCCATCTGCGGTTCAGAGTAACCTGAATAGGGGGGGACTTTTCAAGAAAAGGAATGGGTAGAAGGGGTTTATTCTTTAACCATCGAAGGGCCAGGATGTTGAAGTTGGGGGGTCTGCTGATTCTCCAGATTTCCTGGGTATTCCATTGGAATGTTCTGCTTTGTATTAGGTCTAGCTCTGGGGTTCTGCAGTCGTATTTGGCTACCAGCTCTGCTCTTGTGAGCCAAGTGTCGGTGTAGGGGTTATAGATGTCTGACCAAGTAGCAAGTCCTTTTAAGGGCTATTTTCTCTTCTTCTGGTTCTAGTAGAGGATGAGGGAGAATAGACCACCAGCAGGAGTCGGCGGCTATTAAACCTTCTGATTTCTTGTCATTGAGATTGAAGGACAGTAAACCTTTAGATCTGAACCAGGCTTTCCAGATTGAGGTAACCAGGTGACTACCTTTAGGGGTAATGGGGTGTTTGGATGCTACTATGGTGGTAATGGGTAGATTTAGCCATTTATTGTGACCGGTGATTGAAAATCTGTGGAGGTCTTTGACCAGGAGCTAAGCCCAGTCTTCAGTTGGATTCTCCAACGCTCTGATTATCCATTTAGCAGCCATTCTGTCAGCAAGCAGCCGAATGTCTATAATCCCCAGTCCTCCCTTGGCTTTGGGGACCGTGCAGATATCCCACTTAACTTTAGGTCTACTTCTGTTCCATGGGTCACCTCCCCAAAGGTAGTTTCTGCATAGCTTGGTGAATTCATTGAGATCAGCATCAGGAGGCCTCCAGCAGCTGAGAAAGTAGATCGTAGAGGGGATGATGAAGTGGTTGAGGACCATAATTCTACCCGCTAGAGAAAGTTGCTTCCTTTTCCATCTCAGCAGCTTACTTTCTATTTTTTCCATTACTACCCACTGCCATCTTTGCTTCATTGACACCCTGAAACCCATGGGGATTCCAAGAAGCCTGAAAATTTCCCCATCTTGGATGCTATGACATCCTGTTTCCATGAGCCACGAGGGGGGGGGGAACAATGAGAGTTTTGATACCTGTTTTATTGTGATTGACTTTGGATCCTGAGGCCTCACAGTAGGTTTGGAGACAGCTCCAGAGTACCTTGATATTCTCCTCTTCATTTGCTATGAGGCTGTTGGTGTCATCCGCGAACATCTGTGTGCACATTTGCTCTCCGTTAGGAAGTTTGATGCCCACTAGTTCTCCTTTGATTATCTTGTCCTTTATCAGCCAATTGAGCCCATCTGCAGCTATGGCATAGAGGAGGGGGGCTAGAGGGCATCCTTGTCTAATACTTTTTTCAAGAGGGAAAGGGTCTGACAGCTCTCCATTGAGAATAATTTTGGCTTTGGCATTCCCAAAAAGTGTATGAACCATATGAGAGAACTGGGGTCCCAGACCCATATCTCTTAGGGATTGGAGGATGTAGTCCCACTGGATTCTGTCGTATGCTTTCTCAAAGTCGATCTTTATGAAGAGGAAATCCTGGCTGGATTTTTCTGCATAGTCAAAACCTTCCCAAAGGGCGATTATGGAGTCCAGGATGTATCGACCTTTGATGAATCCTTTTTGTTCCCTTGAAATCCAGTGTTTCATGTGTTTACTCAGTCTAATGGCTAGCGCTTTGGCTAAAATTTTGTAAACACTATTAAGCATAGTGAGAGGTCTCCAGTTTCCCATGATCTCCTTGGGGCCTTTTTTATGGATCAACTTGATGAGACCTTCATTGATTTGTGTTGGCAGTGCTCCATATTTCAGTGATTCATGCCATACTTTGAGGATGGGGCCTGTTAGCACTTCACAAAAGGATTGAAAAAACTCGGCAGGGAGACCATCCTCGCGTGGGCTCTTGTTAGGTTTGAGGGAAAAGATGACCTCTTTAAGTTCCTCCTGAGTGATGTCTTACTCTAGGGAAGCAGCTATGTTGGCTGGGACTGTTATAGGTCTGACTTGTTTGATTGCTTCCATTGCGGGGCTGCCTTGGTTGGGGAGGGGGGACCTTCTTTCTGGAAGATGTTGCTGTAGTACTCAGTGATCGGATGCCAAAATCCAAAAATGCATCTTCTTGGGTTACACCATGGAGTCAAAGGGATAATACCCCTATGACCCTCAACCAAACTCTAAAAATGCATCTTTTTGGGTTATACCATGGAGTCAAAGGGATACATTCTATATGACCCTCAGGGCAAAGAAGGTCAAAGTGAGTTGTGATGTGGTATTTTAGGAACAACCACGTCAGATGCTTCCTTATCCTTCATATAACAAGGAAATTAAAAAAAGTAACATAACCTCCACATGTAACATATGCTTCCTTGAATTTTGATGGAGAGTAGCTCATAGCATTTCCTATGGAGATGGATTTTGAAGAAGAAGAATAAGAGCATAATGTGCCACAAAAAGGTAACCCATTTCCTAAGTGGTATAGATAACTTTTGGATGGAGAGGAACCTCCAGTCGTGCCACCATCGAGAGGGTGTGTTAAAGGGAGGTTAAAGGGATACCTTCTTTATAACCCTCAAGGCAAAGAAGATCAAAGTGAGTTGTGATGTGGTATTTTAGGAACAACCACATCATGTGATTTCTTCTTCTTCATTATGTAACAAGGAAATCACCAAGGCAACATAATCTCCATATGCAAAACCTCCACATGTAACACATGCTTCCTTGCATTTTGATGGGGATTAGCTCATACCATTTCCTATGGATATGGATTTTGCAGAAGAAGAATAAGAGCATGATGTTCCATAAAAAGATAACCCATTTCCTAAGTAGTATAGATAACTTTTGGATGGAGAAGAACCTCTAGCCGTACTATTGAAAATCATGGATCGAGCTCTCCTAATGATAAAATTACTTCCTAATTAGATACTAATCTAAACTAATTAAACATGATTAATATGACTAATCTAAGGTGGATGGATCCTAAGAGTGCTCATGATGAGTGAGTAGTGTGAATGAACTCAAGTACAATTAGGTTACAAGATTGAAACTTGTACTCATATAGAGACTTGAGATTTGTGCAAGTGCTTATGTCTTACATTGCTTGAAATGGCTCCCTTTTATATGAGGAGGTACACCCTTGGGGATAATTCCCTTTGCTCATGTGGCTTCATGGTCAACTTTGCTCTTGTTGTTTGGCTTGCTCAACTCACTCCTTATCTCTTCCTTACTCTTTGGAACCACATTTCTCAACACCCACCCTTAGTGCCAAATCTTTGGGCTACTCAAGGTGGTTAGATGCGTGTTTTACAACTTATTTTCACTCTCCCTCATTTCTAACTTGGCTGGGTAATCCAGAGGCTCTTTGGCTTCATTACTCTCTAGCTCAGAGGTTATTTTTGGAGGTGGTTGGGTTAATTTATCTTTGATTATCACTCCCCATGGGTGCTCTTTAGCTACTCTCAGCAGGTGGTCGAGTGTTAGAACTTGCTTTGGGCCTACTCAAATGGTGGCCTTACAACATGATAATTTTTGTTAAGAGTTTGTTGTCGATGCCCAGGTTGTTTGATGAAGAACATGTCGATGATGATGACTTTAGTGAAGTACACACTATTACACACGTTGCGAAAGGATTTAATGTATGTGAGAAATGCGAGCACTGCATCGTGTTGCTCTGCTGCCTCTGCTGCAGACCACAAAAAAATGCCGACTACCTCTGGCAGATTTCTGCTTCAAACTATTGCCTGCTGGTAGTGTTTGTTGCTGCTAGCACTAATCCGCCTTTCTTCTCAACGTTTTGTTGTGCACAGCCTTCAAGATGCTATGGGTAGAATGATGTGTTACTCACGGGAAACGACGTCCCCTAGCTCACTAATCGCTTAATCATCCTCTACAATGTAGCTGAGTTGCTGTAAAACGAATTCTCTTTCTGTCCCTCTTTGCGCTCTCTCTATCTTCGCTCACTATTGCTCTCGACCTTTTCTGTGCTTGTTTGACAGTTGTACTGCTTCTGTGGCTCTCTTACGTGCTTGATCATGGTACTCCAGCTCTGCTCAGTGCTCTACTACGCCTTGCTTCTGCTCAAGATGTGTTGTTTACGGGCAGTTGTTGTCCCCTTCAATTTGTGCGCTCTCTTGCCGGTTATGCTCCACACGTGCTCTTCTTCTATTCATGTGTGAGCCGCACCATGATCTTCTTTCTTCGCCTTGTTGGTTCTGCACTTGAGCTGCAGCTTTTGTTCTACATGTTGATGATGCAATAGATGTTCGTGTTGCTCAGCTACTCAAGTTCAGAGTTGATTGCCATTGTGTTGCTTGTCTTAGTTTCATAAACTTGCAAGATAAGTTAACTGCTATTGTGCACACTTGCTCTAGCCTCTATTGTGCTATAACTATGAGTACACTCGTTGCCAAACTGTGGCCCTCTTTGCAACAAGAGGTGACAAAGAAGATGATCCTTGAAGCCTTAATTCAAAAATTTTAATAAAGAAGGTCGAGGAGAGATCTAATCCAAATCATAATCACTCTCTAATTAAACCATTTTACTAATGGAATCCTTAATCTCTTTCTAATGAACTGAACATAAACCAAGAGCTCTAGACCTAAGCTTTGATACCATGTTGAAAATCATGGATTGAGCTCTCTTAATGATAAAATTACTTCCTAATTAGATACTAATCTAAACTAATTAAACATGATTAATATGACTAATCTAAGGTAGATGGAGCCTAAGAGTGCTCATGATGATGAGTGAGTAGTGTGAATGAACTCAAGTACAATTAGGTTATAAAATTGAAACTTGTACTCATATAGAGACTTGAGATTTATGCAAGTGCTTGTATCTTACATTGCTTGAAACTTGGGGATAATTCTCTTTGCTCATGTGACTTCATGCTAGACTTTGCTCTTGTTTGTCTTGCTCAACTTGCTCCCTATCTCTTCCTTACTCTTTGGAACCACATTTCTCAACACGTATCACCATCAAGGATGTGTCTCAAGATCAGAAGGTTAGAGGAGAAAAATAGGACTAGAGAGAATCTTGTGAATTTTTCTGTCATGAAAGAGGTACTCAAGATTCATAACCCCTATCATAGAAGGGGATGATCAGGAGTGCATGCAAGTGTATGGAAGCAACCATGCAAGTAGAATATGTCCCCATCCTAAAAAACCACACTTGGTATATGTTATAAATGGTTGACCTCCAAGACACAAGGTATTTGGCACTAATAGCATTTACAAAGCACAATACAAATCTAAAGATAATTTAGAAAACTAAAAATCATGGTTGGTTACAACAGTTTTTGCACAAGTTTAAGGTTTTGACTTTTAAGAGACCTTTACTCCTACCACCAAGTTAACCACAATTTACATTATTCTTGTAGCATTAGCGGAGGAATCATTTGAAATAAGGAATGTGGGAGTTATGATATATCTAAGGTATGACATCACCTATGCTACACAAGAAAGACCAGTGGGCTTTTGTGTCTTAGATTGGGTAGGTGATTTAGACACTAGGTGTTTAGTAATAGGGTCTTGTTTTTCTCTTAGTTTGGGATGCATTTCTTAGATCTAAAAGAAACAAGCCACTGTTGCACTCCCATTGATCTTTACATGTGAGGCATTGTGGATGAAAACGATTCTATAGGATATGGGAGTGGAGCAATCTACATCACTTTAATGTGATAGTGCATGGCCACCAGTAATCACAAATATCATGAAACACATGATATTCATTATCACTTTGTACATGAGATCATCATGTTTAGGAGGGTCAAGATGGTCTATTACCCAGCAACAAAGAATTATGTAGACATCTTCACAAAGGCTCTTAATTAGCATGGACCGGATCGAACCACGACTTAGCATTGAACTATAAAGGTAGTTCACATTCTTTTGGACATTGTGAGATGGGGGGGTATTGGATGTCAATGCTCCACCCTCGTTTAATTTTGTCTAGGAACTAGCTCATTTTTGCATGAAACACCTCCCCCTTGCATTATGAGGAGTATCCATGTTTGAGCAGCGCTCACATGGAAAAGTGGCCTAGGAGGCCGAATAGTGTAGAGACAGGTTGGATTAGATTCAACATAGTGCCAAAAAGGCTACATGCTACATTAAATCATTATCTCATAATAGTCACACATGGAGTATGGACAATTAAGAATGGGGGTGTTTTTGATATCGATTCTCCACTCTCATATTGTACTATCTGAGTACTATATCTAGGCACTATCAATCTCATGTTTATATGTTTACACGATCTCCATTATAAGGAGTAGCCATCTTTGAGCAACCTAGGCGCCTACCATCCCTTATTCAAATGGGAAGTGTGGCCTAGGAGGCCAGATGGTTTAGAGATAGCCTGGATTAGAGTTTGCACACTGTTAAATAGGCTACATGCTCCATCACACTACCAAATAGAGTACATGTTACATTGAATCATTATCTGATAAAGGTCCGCACATGAAGTAGGTAGACTTTACTCTTGGAGACCATGTCTTAATGATGCAACCGAAACAAAAAAAAACCATGTGGAACCTGCTCTTAGGAGATGTGAACCCCCAAGCATGTAGATATCTATACATGTAGTCTCTCTCTATGATGCAATAAAAACTGAAACACTTGTGTGGACCCCTAAGCATATAGATTTTTGTACATGTAGCCAACCTCTATGATGCAACTGAAATAGAAAACTTCACTATGCACTTTGATGGAGCCTTTAGCCCTTCCAGGCAATGTGGGGCTGGCGGGACAGTTTTATTCGATCCAGAAGAAAAAGAGGTATGGGCCAAGGGTAGGGAATTTCCAAAGGCTATATCAAATAATGTGGCTGAGTACAATGCATTAATTTGGGGATTAGAAGATTACATAAAAGATGAAATTAAAGAGGTAGAGGTTAAAGGGGATTCGCAATTGGTCATCCGACAAATGAAAGGAGAATATAAGGCAAGGAGTCCTAATCTCCAAGAATTGTATAAAAGGGCAGTGGAGTTGAAAGAAGCTTTTGGGTTTTGTAAATTTGTGCATGTTAACAGGAAGGATAATCAAAAGGCTGATGAATTGGCTACTAAAACCTTGGCTTCTTTCAAAGTAGCTACTCTTGCATTAATGGATACAGGTTGGCCTGAGCTCCAAGATGTTCAACTCTATTTAGATACATGATACTTCCCTCCTGGATTGAATCCTCAACAACAGGAGCAAAGGCTTACAAGGAAAGGTCATCCTTACACAATTTTAGGGGGTGTTCTTTACAAGCAAGGTAAGGATAAGATTCTTAGGAGGGTAGTAAGCCTGGAAGAATATAAAAGGATTATGGAATTATGTCACGAATGTTCAGGTCCCTTTGCCTCAGCCAGCAGAGGATCCTTAACACAGGGTATTATTGGCCTCGACTCAGCAAAGATGTCTATGAGTGGTGCAGAAGCTGTGAAGTATGCCAGGCATATGGGCATAAGCAATTGGTTCCCGGACCCTTAAACCCTATCCCAGCATATGGTTCATTTGAAAGGTGGGGATTAGATTTTGTGGGCCCACTTCCTCGTTCCTCACATGGGAAGTATTACATATTCGTGGCCACAGATTATGCAACAAGGTGGACAGAAGCAAAGGCAATGGTCAATAATAAAGCAGTGGTTGTGGCATCCTTTCTCAGGAAATACATATGTGCCCGATTTGGGTGTCCATTAGAAATCCTTACGGATGGGGGGAGGCCTTTCACGAATGACTTGATTGAAGCTTTGGTGCAGAAATTAAAAATAAAGCATGCTATGTCAACTCCCTATTATCCCCAATGTAATGGTTTAGTAGAAAAAACTAATGGACTGCTTTGTGGATCTTTCTCTAAGCTAGTGGATACTATGAAGAGAAAGTGGGATGTGCATTTGCCAGAGGTCCTATGGGCCTATAGGACAACTCACAAACTCTCTCTTGGTTTCACACCTTTTCAATTAGTTTATGGAATGGAGGCTATTTTGCCAATAGAATTGGAAATCACAAGCCTTCGCACATATTTTGCACGCTTGAATAATGAAGAAGAAACACATGCCCAACGCCTAGCACAACTGGATCTTGGATGAGAGGCGACTTCAGGCACTTCAAGATTTGGAGGCTGCACAACAACGGCGCAAGGCAAGGCATGACACTCTCACGAGGAAGAAGAAGAAGCCAGAACTCAAGCAAGGAAGCTTAGTCATCATGAGATATGATGGCCGTGTGGAGAAACAGCTAGATAAGAAGCTTCTTCGACGCTAGGAAGGCCCCTTCAGGATAAAGCAAAAGTTCAAAAATAACACCTATCTTCTAGAGGATGCAAGTGGCCAGGAGGTTCCCGGACGTGCCAATGAGTATCGGCTAAAGATATTTTACCCTCAAGCACCATGGCCAGCAGACCCCCAAGACAAGCATGGAGGATCTGCTGCTGGGGGGAAAGATGTGACATGAAAAATTGATATCTTTCATTTTCAATTTTGTGCATATTTTGATGGTTTCTCAATGGTAATAAGGTGGAAGCTTGTTCAAGAAGATTGCAGCGCCCACAATGGAATAACGACGTGGTGATGCGGCAGCTTGGCGGCTACCCCGATAACAGCATTCTATCTTCAAATATAATGGTTTTACTTGATTTAGGGTGCACACATTGTAAATGCCGCAAGTATGCTTGATAAATACTTGGGTATGGTAGATAGGCTAGTGATGTGGAAAATAAAAGTGGGCCTTCATGCTCACATGGATTTCAATTGTATTATTAATATGGTATTCACCATAAGGCTACAAGTTGGGAAGTGTGGAAGGCATGTGGAGGAGTGTGTGTAGGTGCATAATTGGGAAAGATTCTTCTCGAATGCCTACATGGAAGAGGAGAATTCTGCCATGTGTAAGTGGGATCTCCACCTACATGCCACTTGGACTTGGCTATTATCTCATCACACTTTCAAAGTCAAAAAGTCTTCAATTTAATAATCAATAGAAGACTTAGCCTAAGAGGACGATTGATGGTGACACCTACCCTTATGTCACTGAAGGGTTGAAGATTTTTATGTTGTAATTTGTAACAATGGAAGAGAGGGTGATTCTCCACCTGTAAAAGGAGCCCTCCTCTCCCTTTCAAATCAATGAATGAAGCCTCCTCAATTGAGCATTTTGTATCATTGCCATTCTCTTATCTTTCAAACCCTTATTCAAACACTCTCTTTATATGTGAATATCTCATTTAGCATTAGTTCCTCATGCTTAACCCAATTTTGGACCTCTTTGATGATTCATGATAAGGGGGATAAGGAGTTATTATCTTGGTGGGCCTGTGACTTCTCAAGGTAGCCCTTGCCTTATTACCGCCCTCCTTTGGAGGTACCAATGGTTTTAGCAGTAATGAGCATGTGGAAAGACTTTGAGGACTATAGGTAAATCTTTACGATTGTCCACTGAGCAATGTTAACCCTTACCCTCTAGCTTGAATCATGAAGGAGATGAGAAGCAAGAGGCTATGTGAAAATTGAGGTTTCATGCAAAGAGAGAGAAGTGCAGTTTTTGCGATCCAATACCCAAATTTCAACCATCACTTGGGTATTGATTTCTAAAATTGATCATATGGCTAGGAAGCTCTTTATATGCTCTTTTTACTCATGTAACTAATTTCTTAATCCTTTACTTCATTGATGATCAGAATTTCTCCCAAAGTTGCTAACTTTTAGGCGAATTTTGACAGTTTTATAGTCTTGTAGTAAAATGCTCATAACTTTTCGCTCGGTTGTCCGTTTTTGAAAGTTTTTATATGGGCGCGAAGCTCTCTTCACGCTCTACGCATCTATGTTATCCTCTTTTGTACAACCTATATGGATTTAAAACTGTAATTCTCTGTGTATCTATGTTTTTATTGACTTTTGGCCATTCTTTCTTCTTAATAATGATTAATTCCTCTTAATCTCTTATCAAAAGGCCAATCCCATGTGTCTTATCCTCTTGTAATAAGTAATTGCTATATTCATTTGCTTTAATATGTTCCGACCAAATCGCCCAATTCGAACGGATGAACCTTACCAATATTCCCCGTATGTTTCTGTTCACATAATCCTGAGTCGGAAGATTTTCTTTCAACAAAGAATTGCCCTCTTGTTTGGAGCTGCCAGACTGGCAGAAATTCTTGCTTCTCCTGAGCCTTTCATCTTTCCTTCCATGAATTATGATCTCACCTTTGATGTGTATATCTTTATCTTAACCTAGGGAGAGAAAGGGAGGTGAGGAGGCTTTGAGGTTTCATACAAGTGTGTTTTGATTCTAAGAAGTGACCGAAGTCCAAACCCCAACTTCGTGTCACATCTTTTGGTGGAGGCGGCGGGCAGGTTTTACTTAGAATTATTCTATTTTAACCTCAAGGTCCCGCATGATTAAAGAAAAGTTATTTTGAAAAAAGTAAATTTCCCTTGTTGCTACTCATCTTTTGGTGCAAGATGTTCAACATTCCGGTGTTCCAAGGATCGGAAGGAGAAGACCTGGGGAGTTATATCCGAGAGTTTAACCGAGCATGCCGCTTGACGGGTTGGTCTATGAAGAAGAGGGAAGAAATACTTCCAGATTTCTTGGAGGGTGTGGCCTTAACTTGGTATGAGGCTTTGCCAGAGGAGTCCAAGAATGATTGGGAAAGGTTGACCAAAGCAATGAAGGAGAGGTTTGGGACAGTGGAGTCACCAAATGCTTTACTATTGCAATTGGATCAAATTTTCCAAAAGGAAGGAGAGTCAGTTTTTGCCTTTTCAGTGAGGTATGAAGCCTTATTCATTAAATATCAACAAGCTGCTTTACATGTTGTTGCTTCTTCTTCTTCACCTTCTATGGACAGGTATTTGCACCTTACTTGGGAAAGTTTATAAGGGTCTTTCTTGATGATTTTTGCATTTATTCAAGCCGCATGGATCACTTGGAAAAGTTGAGGTTGGCCTTGCAAAGTATTGATGATGCAAAAGGGTGTCTTAATCCTCGAAAATGCCGCTTAGCACGAAGGAAGGTGGTTCTCTTGGGACATGTTATTGCATAAGAAGGCATAGAGATGGATCCTGAGAAGGTGCAGGCAATTGTGGCCCTCCCACCGCCTACCAATGTGGAGGAGATAAGGAGAAGTTTGGGTAAAACAAAGTATTACCAATGCTTTGTTGACATGTTCTCTGAGAAGATGTATCCTATAAATCTATTGACAAAGAAGAATGTTTCTTTCCAATGGGGGCCCGATAAAATTCAATCTTTTTCTTTGCTCAAGGAATACATGAGTCAAAGTCCAATTGTGCAGCCTCCTACGTTGGGGGAGGACTTTTATGCGAACCCAAGTGTCTCATCACATTCAGTGGGTGCTATACTCTTGCAAAAGGGAGAGCAAGGGCGTATGCAACCAGTGTATTATGCAAGTCGACAACTCACTGATGCCGAGGAGAGGTATGGTGAGATGGAGAAAGGTGGTTTGTCTCTTGTTTTTGCAGTAAAGAAGTTCAGGTCATACTTGTTACCTCGCCCTTTTTTCTTCCTCACATCTCAACCTTCTTTACAATTCTTGGTCCGCAAAACCAATCCTGCAGGAGAGAAGTTTGCAAAGTGGATTTGCGAGCTTCAAGAATTCTCTTTTACTTTTATTATAGAAAACACCACTAGGGCCTCTCTTGCAGATTTGCTTACAAGGAAGGAAGAGGAAGAAGGAACAGGAGCAAAGGAAGAAGTATATGAAGATTTGGAAATGCCACCAACTGCTTCACTATGCATTTTGATGGAGCCTTTAGCCCTTCCAGGCAATGTGGGGCTGGGGGGACAGTTTTATTCGATCCAGAAGGAAAAGAGGTATGGGCCAAGGGTAGGAAATTTCCAAAGGCTATATCAAATAATGTGGCTGAGTACAATGCATTAATTTGGGGATTAGAAGATTGCATAAAAGATGAAATTAAAGAGGTAGAGGTTAAAGGGGATTCGCAATTGGTCATCCGACAAATGAAAGGAGAATATAAGGCAAGGAGTCCTAATCTCCAAGAATTGTATAAAAGGGCAGTGGAGTTGAAAGAAGCTTTTGGGTTTTGTAAATTTGTGCATGTTAACAGGAGGAATAATCAAAAGGCTGATGAATTGGCTACTAAAACCTTGGCTTCTTTCAAAGTAGCTACTCTTATATTAATGGATACAAGTTGGCCTGAGCTCCAAGATGTTCAACTCTATTTAGATACATGATACTTCCCTCCTGGATTGAATCCTCAACAGAAGCAAAGGCTTACAAGGAAAGGTCATCCTTACACAATTCTAGGGGATGTTCTTTACAAACAAGGTAAGGATAAGATTCTTAGGAGGGTAGTGAGCCTGGAAGAATCTAAAAGGATTATGGAATTATGTCATGAATGTTCAGGTCACTTTGCCTAAGCTAGCACAACTCGGAGGATCCTTAACAAAGGGTATTATTGGCCTCGACTCAGCAAAGATGTCTATGAGTGGTGCAGAAGCTGTGAAGTATGCCAGGCATATGGGCATAAGCAATTGGTTCCCGGACCCTTAAACCCTATCCCAGTATATGGTCCATTTGAAAGGTGGAGATTAGATTTTGTGGGCCCACTTCCTCGTTCCTCACATGGAAAGTATTACATATTGGTGGCCACAGATTATGCAACAAGGTGGGCAGAAGCAAAGGCAATGGTCAATAATAAAGCAGTGGGACTGTGGCATCCTTTCTCAGGTAATACATATGTGCCCGATTTGGGTGTCCATTAGAAATCCTTACGGATGGGGCGAGGCCTTTCAGGAATGACTTGATTGAAGCTTTGGTGCAGAAATTAAAAATAAAGCATGCTATGTCAACTCCCTATTATCCCCAATGTAATGGTTTAGTAGAAAAAACTAATGGACTGTTTTGTGGATCTTTCTCTAAGCTAGTGGATACTATGAAGAGAAAGTGGGATGTGCATTTGCCAGAGGTCCTATGGGCCTATAGGACAAACTATAGGCGCAAGGCAAGGCATATTATTATCTTGGTGGGCCTGTGACTTCTCAAGGTAACCCTTGCCTTATTGCCACCCTCCTTTGGAGGTACCAATGGTTCTAGTAGTAATGAGCATGTGGAAAGACCTTGGAGACCATAGGTAAATCTTTCTGACTGTCCATTGAGCAATGTTAACCCTTACCCTCTAGCTTGAATCATGAAGGAGATGAGAAGCAAGAGGCTATGTGAAAATTGAGGTTTCATGCAAAGAGAGGAAAGTGCAGTTTTTGCAGTCCAATACCCAAATTTCAACCGGTAATTACTCATCACTTGGGTATTGATTTCTAAAATTGATCATATGTCTAGGAAGCTCTTTATATGCTCTTTCCACTCATGTAACTAATTTCGTAATCCTTTACTTCCCTGATGATCAGAATTTCTCCCAAATTTGCTAACTTTTAGGCGAATTTTGACAGTTTTATAGTCTTGTAATAAAATACTCATAACTTTTCGCTCGGTTGTCCGTTTTTGAAAGTTTTTATAGAGGCACGAAGCTCTCTTCAAGCTCTACGCATCTATATAATCCTCTTTTGCACAGCCTATATGGATTTAAAACTGTAATTCTCTGTGTATCTCTGTTTTTATACACTTTTGGCCATTCTTTTTTCTTAATAATGATTAATTCCTCTTAATCTGATATCAAAAGGCCAATCCCATGTGCCTTATCCTCTTGTAAGTAATCGCTATATTCATTTGCTTTAATATGTTCCGACTAAATTGCCCAATTCGAACGGATGAACCTTACCAATATTCCCCGTATGTTTCCGTTCACATAATCCTGAGTCGGAAGATTTTCTTTCAACAAAGAATTGCCCTCTTGTTTGGAGCTGCCAGACTGGCAGAAATTCTTGCTTCTCCTGAGCCTTTCATCTTTCCTTCCATGAATTATAATCTCACCTTTGATGTGTATATCTTTATCTTAACCTAGGGAGGGAAAGGGAGGTGAGGAGGCTGTGAGGTTTCATACAAGTGTGTTTTGATTCTAAGAAGTGACCGAAGTCCAAACCCCAACTTCGTGTCACAATACAACCCTTACAAACATGTTTGATAGGGACTTCAAGATGTGTCAGCTCAGATACCATGTCATGCTTATGCGAATGCAGTAAATTGCCAAAGTTTAAGTGACCAAAGCATGCATGCCATAGCGTAGCATCACCTATTACCTTTGTGGGAGAAATTGTACAAATAACATGCGTTTGTCTTTCATATGCATCTAGCCTATAAAGGCCATTTGATAAAGTACCAAAAGTAATAACTGTCTTTCCATAACAAGTTCTTCTTGATCCCTAATACATATAATATATCTGACAGTGTGGTTTTTCCACCATTTACAATAGTGAGAATAATTTTACCAACTCCTTTTACATGATATGAAGAGTTGTTTACACATGTGATAATATTTCCTTGTGGAGCATATTTAAATAACATATTTAAGTAATGAGAATAAACTATGATGAGAAGTAATCTGCTTCCTAGCACCACTGTCAAAATACCAGACATGTGTCTCTCAATGCTTTTCCCTTTGTGATTCTTTGAGAAGCAGTAAAAAATGTGCATTATTGATATTTGAGGGAGTAATTTTTAGCATTATTATGCACTTTTTCTAGGGACCTCAACTCATAGACACAACAAATATCTCCCATTATATGCTTAAGGAGCTATACTAAGGTTGAATTTCCCAAGCTCATCCAGGCCCCATAAGCTTACATGCTCTCTTTTCTCTTGGTTAAAAATAATCTTGAGTAAATATCATAAAATAAGCTTAAGGAAATATCACAAGCTTTCTTTTGTCTTGCTTGGGTAAAAATAAGCTCGAGGAAATATCATAACTATTAATCTAGAAGGGCTCACCATCTATAAACTCAAAAAGAAAATCACATCTACCTAGGGAACAATTTTGTACATAAGTCTATTATGTACACAATGTTATTGCTATCCCACACCACATAAAAGACCATAGCCCTTACCTAGGGGGTGACAATAGCACATATCTATTATCTTGCTTGACCAAGAGCCCATTAACAGAGTGCAAGCCCTTCAGGGGCATAGGTGTACTATAAAAGAGTTACCTCATATTTCTCTTTGATTAGCTTAAAAAATTGTAGCATCCCCATGCTTCTCCCATCTACGTGGAGGTACCTATTATCCTTTATATATATAGGACATTTCATCTCCTCCTAGGGGCATTGATCTCTAAAGTGATCTTTGGAGTATTTTCATTTTTATAAGTTGTAGGTAGATGGAAAAATCTTCCAAAATGATTTGGGAATAACCTAAGAGATAATCACTCTCTAACAGCTTCTAGTATTTTAATTTTTCCCTTGTTAAATGACTCTAGATAAATTCTTCTCATGCTAGCAAGTGATTCAGGATTCCAAGAAGATCCCAATATAGGGAATTAGAGTGGAGACTTAGACAAAATAGTCGAGGCAATTTAGGAAGAGAACCAACCAAGGGAAATCAGAGATCAAATAAGGACAACAGAATGGAAAAATGAAAGGAAACAATGGAGAAAAAGAACATGGAAAAGGAAGCTTGAGAAGAACAAATGGTTGAGAAAATAAGAGAAGATTAAATTAGAAAAAAAGGGGCATCACAACTATTCAAAGAAATGACATCTATATCGAAGCTTCCAAAAGATAAATCAAGGATGGTCGATTACACAAGTAGCCTCCTCGGCACCATATGTGCCATACAAACAACTAAGGTGCGTACACCTATTAGATTAAGAAATTGTATATCGACACATAGAAAAAGATGATAAAGCTCCCTCTTTGGCATAAGGAACATATGTAGATTTCAGATCGGTCAAGAGGAGTGTGGAGATACTGTTCAGATTTAGGGAATTCATAGATGAAGTAAAGGAGCTATGTGAGAAATTGGTTGGGGTGCACCAGGGGGACATTTGGGTGACAGAAAAACAGGAATGAGAAATTGAGAAGATAAAATTAGAAGGAAATACACCCATGCAACTATTTAGATATGCACATGATTGAGGCTGCAAAATGGAAACATATACAATAAGAGAAAGTACACTAGACAATGTAATAGAGAGAATGGAGAGAATTTTAAAATTATGATTATACCAAACAAGAGATAGGTACAATATGATGGTGCTGTCCTCCACCCGTGCGCTCTGTGCCATGTCATCGCCAATTTGGGGACTTCTTGAATATTCAAAATTTCTTGTCATGCTATATATCATTGGAAAGGTCTCAAAGAGTAGATTCCAAATGTCCAAACTCCGCTCACTTTTGAGTTGATTTGTAAAAATTTCACCATGAGTCCATTTTTCTAGAGAGAGAAGGTGTGGAAATCCTTAAGGGGAAAAAATGAGAGTCCATATTTTGCCTAATGTCTGCACCAAATTCATGTCCTCTTACTAGAGGGAATCCAAAAGAGGCACAATCTCAAACCAATAACCAATAGACAGATACAATAGAGTTGATATGCACAAGGTTTATAGGTTGCATAAATGTGAGAAAGATGATTGGGCTAGCATGCTACATAGGGACTTTACCTATTCCCTAAGCAAGCACTAAGCAAGCATGGAAACAAAGCAGTCAATAGATATATCCTCACACAAGTGATTAGCCATGTTGTTGGGATTCCCTTGTCAACAAACAACAATCCCCAACAAACAACTATTCCCTCATAGGGACTTTACCTATTCCCTAAGCAAGCACTAAGCAAGCATTGAAACAAAGCAGTCAATAGATATATCCTCACACAAGTGATTAGCCATGTTGTTGGGATTCCCTTGTCAACAAACAACAATCCCCAAGAACCGAAAGATATTTACCTAGTTCAAGAAGCATTGCAGAAGGGATAGGAAGAGCATTCAATAGTGACAGAAAAGACAAAGGATTTGATGGCAAAGCTTGGGTTGGGCTCCCTAGAATAGGAAAAGAAGAAGAGATTAAAGAATCACCCCTAATGCCTGATCTTTATTTCCTTAAAACCTTCCTCCCCAACTAATACAGAAGGCCTAGAAAGTACACCTTCTCCACACAACGTTTAGAGAATCCCACCACCACCACCTTCTCCATCCTTGTAAAAGAACTCGTAACCATGGAAGTACATGAAGAGGTACATGAAGAGGCCACTCTCCTTAGCATGCCCATCCTAGAGCCTGAGGTGTTGAGAACTGTACCAAGCTAGTAAAAGGAAATCCAACCTCTACCACTCTCCCCAACATGCCGATTCTGGAGCTTGATGTATTGAGCACTGTATCGAGCTAAAAGGAAAGCCAACTTCTGCGATGACACAACATGACCAAGTAACCCCTCCTTGGGATTTAGCTAACCCTTTCATCGCTTGGAAGAACTAATTTCTTGAGTCTTCACACCCAAGTTTGAATCCTCTTCCTCCAAGAAGCACGAACATACAGAAAGTATTCAAGTCATCTCTAGAGAGATGAGGTGGAAAAAAATGGTAGAAAAACAACAGAGGCGACAAGAGGAACAAAAGGAAAAGGATTCTTTCAAGTTGCTTCTCCTCTAGCTCCAAGACATGGACATAACAACTAGAAGTGTTGTTGTACAACATAAGCTCGAGAAGGACCCAAAGTACAACAACGTAGAAGAGTACTTGAAATAGGGAGAAAGAGAAGATTGAGATGAAGGCCTATGTCTCGGACCTCATCATTTTATCAACCCAGATGATGGAGAAAGATTTCCACATGACACCGCCCTGCCATCAATTGCATGGTCAAAAGCTATCCTAGTACCCTAACAAAGTTCAATGCACAAGTACTAGCACAGGTGGATCATGTCACTAGAGAAGATGAAATTAAGCATAAGGAGTTGGTATATGCTAACTCGGCCCTTACCATACAAATAAAAGCACTCCTCAAGCACCTACAGTCCCAGAAGTAGGAAGTGATGAATGCAAGAGACCACCATACATAGCTACAAATCCATGTGGAGAGCCTCACATAACAACACAAGCTCAAAGTTCCCAACTTATTATAGGCCAATTCACATAGCCAATTGCTAGAGGTATAGGCCAAACTAACCAATGAGGAAGATAGCCACCATGCCCTTGAAAAAATACTAGAAAAAAAGGAGAAGGCTACAGGCTAATACTGAAATAGGCTTAAAGATACAAATGGTAGCTCTCAAAGGTCAACTTGTATAGGCTAAGGAAATATATGAGATAAGTTGTGAAAACTATGAAATACAAAACACATATCTCAAAGAATCCCTACAAGGCTTACTATTTGGGGTTCTCAAACACAACACAACTAACTACTTCTGACACAGCAAAGACACCCCCATTAGGTAACACTAACCTCAATTCCCACATCAGGCTAAACACAAACATAGCATAGAGAACACGAATTGAACAGAGATTTGTTAAACAAGATAGAGAATAACAGAACAGAACTGAAATACCATGTTTGATTGATCAAAATGAATCATACATTGCTTTCTTCTTCTTCTTCCTCTTATAAAAGACGACTACAAAGCCCCTATAAATAGGCGACTTCAGACAGTTTAGACGGTTGTAACTAGAATGTCACAAGACACTAACAGATGATATCCGACTAACCAGATCATAACAAACTCCGACTGATCAATAATCCGACTGAGTAGAATTCCGACTGAGCAAAGATACATATATCCGACTAAGCAACTATTAGGCAACTATTAGGTATTCTATCTGTAGTTCAACACTTACAATCTAAAAATGTAACCATGCTACAAAGCCATCTCATTAGGTCATCTCAATGAACAGATGTTGGATCCCCACATGGTCACAATAGGTCTCTACAAAGGACAAAGTGTGATCTTCACAAAGGTGAGAGTTGGCCTCACCACTACAACTCAGTGCATCCCACATGCCAAAAAAGAGAAATAGAGGTGGCCAAAGAGCTAGCTAACCAAGAAGCCCAAGTAACAGCTCTCTAACACAACAAAGCCAACCCACGGAGCTGGTCAAAGCTGCCAAAACAATCATTTTGGTAAGTTAGCGAAAAGGGCATCCCCTCTAGCTGACCTTCTAGTAGTTACTCAAGCCCTTGCACAAACCTTTACCTTATTCTTTGCTTCACTGACACTCTCTCTCTCTTAGTATAATGTAAATCTCAGTGTGAGAGGAACTACCCCAAGGGGATCTTGTAATAATACAAAAGAATACTACATGCTAAGGGACTCTTGAGGTAAGGGAGGGATAAACTTTATCTATATATCCCCTACACATGATTGTACCTAGATTTTGGTCTCGGTGTAGACTACTAATACATTCAACTAGCTTTAATGGGAGTATGAAGAGATCCTAGAGCTTATGAAACTCACTAACATTAATTCTTTTACTTCTCCCCTCCCTAAAATAAAGCCTTAACTGGAGGATTCTCACACATGGGTGGGTAGAAGCCCCATGGATACACACTAGCATCTTCTCCTCCATACTAGTAAAACTTACCATCTGTATTGCATCCTTAAACTTTTTAATATCATTTATGCACACCTATATAATTTATTAACATCATTACTATATGATTTTGAGCAGGTGCACATAGAATACCCCTCATTCCCTGAGGGGAAGAAGACCTTCATGATGCGCTTCATGATTTCTTCATAACTAAAAGACCACCACCACCTCTTGATGATGGGGATACAGATAGGCGAGAAGAAGAAAATAAGAGGATAACACCTACCCGGTGTTTAGTCCCATCTTATTATCTAATATACACGATAATAAAATTAAGGGTGACATTAATGCACCACTAACTGAGAGTAATTTTCACTCTTCTTATTTTGAATTCACCACTACACTCTTGAGACGATGACAAACCTCTAGATAGCCTACTACTTAGCAAAGTCATGAAGCGATGGATTACCACCCCAACCCCATCTTCGATCTCTAAGTACAAGCGTATGAGTAAATCATTATTACAGGGAACCATTACTTAAATCTCATCTCATGTGCCAAGATTTCTTACAGATAAAACCTTTTGAACCCACCACTCCTATATAAGCTAAAGCATATGTAACAGTTTCCCAAGCCACAGGTTTACCACATCCTTGAGTTGGGGACCGACAATCTTGGGTAGTTGGATCAACCCAAATCCCTATGGTTGAATGTGGTGAGAAACTCAATGCTAGCAACCCCATGGCTTGTTAATTTGCTCAACATCTGCATTGTCATGTTTATTTTTGCCCATGTTACAAACGACGAAAGCGAGAGCATTCAGTAGATTCAAGGGAAGGTTATAAAGAAATCTAGATGGAAGATATGGGCAAGTTCCAATGGATAACTTTGGTATCCAACCAACCTGGAAGGTGCCATTCCTTGCCATACAATAATATGTTGACATCTACAAAGCATCCCCACAATACCTTTGCATCGATCCCTTTTAGATGCCAATCAAAAGAAGGTTCACTAAAATAGAGTTCAAGGAAATATGGGCTCGGGATTCATACCCTTTACAACTTTCCATACTTTGAGCATTGCAAATTCAAGACTCTCAACAATAAGTAACGGTGGTCTATGCTCCACCACATTGCATGCATGGAAGGAGATTCTAGATCCAGCTACTATAGTAGCTACTCTGTGGTTCTTTAAGCTGAACATTCTTCTCATTGAAATCTAAGATGACTATGTCCATAGGGGATGTGCTTCAATATCAACACAGGGCCTTTTGACATTGGTATCATGTACTACTACCACTAGAAGCTACACTATCTTCCATCATACATAAATATACTTTTGAGGATATGATCAAGACTAGCTTTGGAGGGGTTTCTCTACTTTCTTTGTAGAACTCTTTGCATCCCTCTAGAGTAGATAGAGCTACTACAAAGAATATCTAGGGCAACAAGCCCTACATAGTGAAAGATTTTGAGGGTTGGAAATCTAAAACAGGTAGGGAGGATGTTAACATAGGGACTTTTGATAGTGGTATCATGTACTACTTGTTGAAATGTCAAGCTCGTATACAGCTGGAGGATAGCACATGGGTGCATGACCGCGTCGTCCAGCTGGTCATGTATGGTGTGGACATTACATTAGGTTTACTTTGTAGTGTGGACATAACACTATGTTGTGTTCTCTTTTGTGTGTGTGAGAGAGATGATGACTATGGCTTCTCTCCTTCTTTATGATTGATGGATATGGATTAGGGTTTGCTTCTCTTGTGTGTGCTCCCTCCTTCTTCTGTTTTTTATCATGGTATCAGAGCCTAGAGCTCATTAGTTGTATTGTGAGAGTGAGTGAGAGAAGAGGGAAGAAGAAGAAGAAGCTTTGAAGATTTCCATTGAAGCTGTGGAGCAAAAGAAAGCTGTGGAGCTCACCTTGGAAAGCTAAGGACCACGGGTAAATGCTACAAGACCCCCTCTGCGGATTGCAGGTAATAAAAAGCAAGTAACATGCAAGATTGGTGTTGCCAAAGCAAGCAGAAATTTTTTGGTTTTGAAGCTTTCATGGAAAGCTTGTGAAGGAATGTATGTTGTCAAATGTATTGGGTCAAATACAAAGGAAACACAGAGGTTGTCATGTAGTATTGTGAAAGGGCACATGTATTAGCAACACTGGAGCAAACCATTGCATGAAACATTGATGTATTTCAGGAGATTTGTGAAAGAAAAATTCTGGTTTTTTTGACTCCTGCAAAACAAAGAATATATGCCCCATGGAGGATCAAATGCGGCAATACTACTCAAAATTGGAGCTTGCCCTTCATACCCATGATGCATTAGGTCATTGCTAAGAACCCTATTAATTCAAATGTGAAATGCCCCTCTTCTATAGCCCTCTGGAGCAGGCGGCGCATTTCTGAGCAGAATTCTGGATAGTTTCAATAGATATCATGCCATTCACTCATTACTACACCATTTGATGCCATTCAAAGCTTGGGGAGTTGAGCAAAGGCATTGCTAATGCATTGTGAAGCTTGGTTGCAGCTCATTTGATGTATTTGGAGCTCATTGAAGTCAATTATCAGAGAGTTACAGGTTTGCAGAAGTTTTGTCCAGAAACAGAGCATCACTAATCAAGGCATTAATCCTTGTCTATATCAAATTGGACTAATTCCTTTGGTACAATAAGGAGCTATGAGTTGCTAAACTTTTGATTCAGAAAGTTTTGAATTTGGATGAGATTTGGAGAATCTATGAGGTTTTGAGTGACTGTTGGTCACTGACATATGCAGAAATAAGCAAACCAGAGAGTCACATTTTTTATTGTAGCTCACTCAACTTGAAGAATTTGGTCATTTCCTCTTAGGAGCACTTGGAGCAAAGTATTGGGAAGCTAAAGCATACCTCAAACTTGGATTTAAACAACTTTTTGAAGGATTAAGGATCATTCTTTGACTGGTTTTTTTACTGGTTCTCTGGCGAGAAAAAACCAGAAAATTTCAACTAAACTTTTTTGAAGTGTAATGCCTTGGATGGTTGAGATACATGCATTGGAGAGTGTTTGGAGGTAAATGTGTATGCAAAACACATATTTGAAGCATTTTACAAAGGATTGAAGTCTTAGACAACATTTGCAAGTGTGACATTACAGGGTACATTTAGTACATTGTTTCGAGTACAATCTGTAAGCAAACATGGGAGATGGTCCGGTATACAAATTGTTGGAGAGAAGCTTGACAGAACTAACTTTCAAGTGTGGAAGTTTCGAATGAAGAGTTTTTTGAAAGGCAAAGGTTTATGGAGTCTCGTGTCGGATGAAGACCCGGAGCCATTTCTACCTCCTCAACCAAATAATGCTCAGTTGGTGGCTCACAAGCAATGGGTAGAGCAGTCTTCGAAAGTGTTGCATTAGTTTTCAATATGTGTAACAGATGCCTTGCTTATTCACATCCAAGATGCAAATACATCGAAAGAAGCATGGGATATATTGTGCCGAATGTATGAGACAGACACTGGTGCAAGGAAGATACAACTAAAGCAACAGATTCACAATGTAACACGAAGGAATAGGAGTATACATGAGTATGTTCAAGAAATCAAGGGTTATGCAGATTCACTATCATCAATTCATGCCCCAATGGATGATGATGATTTGGTTGCTCTCACATTGCGTGGTTTAGGTCGGGAGGAGTACAAATCTTTTGATACTTCCATCTCAATAAGGTTGGGAGGAATGCCAGACTTTAATGAGCTTGTGTCATTGCTCATTGTGGAAGAATTAAAGCTTGGACTTGGTGGTATGAATATTACAGGTGGTGCATCCTCATCCAGTAATGATGAGCATGCAAGGAATCAGGCTTTTTACTCATCTAGGGGCTCTCGAGGCAGGGGGAGATTTACCCCTCATCGAGGCCGTGGAGGACGTGGTTGGAATGACAGGTCTACTCAACCACAATCAAATCAGAATTTTCAGAATTCACAGTCATCATTTGGACCATGTGGAGGTCATGGATTTCAATCCCATAGGGGGAGAGTTGGAACAGGTGCTCATGGTAGAGGACGATGGAAAGGTCCTCAACAAAATTTGAATGGGATTGAATGTCACTATTGTGGCAAACTTGGACATATGGCAAAAGATTGTTACAAAAAGCAGAATGATGTCAGGAATGGAAGACCACAACATGGAAATTATGCATCTACTAGTAACAATGATGGGAGTTCAAATCATTTTTTTGCAATGAAGCACATTATGGGGACAATGGATTCTCAGAATGCTAGAGATGAGTCATGGTATATGGATTCGGGTGCCTCAAACCACATGACATGTCATGGTGAGTGGTTTGAGAAGATGCAACCATTGGGTACAAATGGTTATGTGGTCACAGGAGATGATACTCAGCATCTTATAACACATGTTGGCAGTGTGCCTTTGAGGATGCATGATGGAAATGTGAAGAATATATCAGAAGTGCTATATGTACCATCCATTACAAAGAATTTGGCATCAGTAGGCCAAATGGTTGAGCAGGGACTACAAGTAAGATTCAATGAGAATGGCTGTTTTGTGGAAGATTTTAAGCATGGGTATAGATTGATTGCCAAGGGCAAGAAGGAAGGAAGGTTGTTCAAATTGGACCAGAGTTGTGAACTCAGCCATGTTTTCTAAAAGCAATGGGGTTGTGCAAGACATTGATATGTGGCACAAAAGGATTGGACATGTCAATATACAGAGATTAAAGAACATGCAAACAAGAGGCATTGTCAGTGGATTGCCTAGATTCAAATATGATGGACATATGCATGTTTGTGAAGCCTGTAAGTTTGGAAAGCAGGCAAGGTTGAGGTTTCCTAGAGAAGGAAATATGAGTAACATGCCACTTGAGATAGTACACAGTGATGTATGGGGTCCTGCACAAAACCCATCTATCAAAGGCAGTCTATACTATGTGACATTTATAGATGATTTCAGCAGGATGACATGGATATACTTTCTGAGAGAGAAGAGTGAAGTGTTGGAAAAGTTCATGGATTTCAAAGCTCTTGCAGAAAAGCAATATGGCTGTTGGATTAAATGTTTGAGAATAGATAGAGGTGGTGAATACACCTCCAAAGCTTTTGAGCATTTTTTGAGGAAGCATGGAATAAGAAGACAGTTGACTTGCAGGTATACACCTCAGCAGAATGGTGTGGCGGCTGAGAGAAAGAATAGAGTCATATGTGAAGTGGCAAGGGCAATGCTCAATGAAAAGAGCATGCGAGATTACTATTGGGCAGAAGCATGTGCTACTGCAGTGTATATACTGGAACAAAACACCTACAACAGCCATTCATGGAAGCACGCCAGAGATGTGGCTTACAGGTTACAGGCCAGACATTGGACATCTCAAAGTCTTTGGATGCATAGCGTATGTACACGTGCCTAACGAAAGAAGAAGGAAGTTGGATCCTAAGGCAGAGAAATGTGTATTTGTTGGATATCCATAGGATCGAAAGGCATACAAATGTTATAACCCTCAAACTAGACAAGTGGTCATCTCACGAGATGTGGTGTTTGATGAGATTGCTAGTTGGTACAAAGCAAAAGATGAGGGAGTTATTGAGTCACTTGAGGCAGATGTGCCTGTGAACTTACCACAAGCAAGTTCTAGTTCTACTACTATGTCTGGGCCAGCAGAAGCTGAGAGTAGCAGTGTACGTCCATGGTCAGGACGTTTGAGGCGGCATGAGAGTGTGAGCACTGGGAGTTGTGCTATGGATAAAGGAAAGAAGAAGGTCGAAGGAATTGGAATCACAGGTTATGAGTCATCTAGTTCAGAGAGTTTGGATGAGGAGCTTGGCATACCTGTTTTACGCACACCTGGTGCTAGGCAGGACAGATATGTGCCACCACATGCTAGAGTTACAGGTGTACAGAGTGACCCGCATGCATTGCGGAGATCCCAGAGAGTCAGATATCCAGTTGACAGATTGACATATCGAGATTTTGCTATGCACTATGCATACATGACATCTATGGTGAAGCATGTGGAACCTACATGCTATACAGAGGCTATTGGAGAGCATGTATGGGAGAAAGCCATGGATGAAGAGATGGATGCTTTGGACAAAAATGATACATGGGAATTGGCTGAGTTACTGCAAGGAAAGAATGCAATTGGCTGCAAATGGGTGTATAAGGTAAAGTGTAAGTCAGATGGCAGCCTAGAGAGACATAAAGCAAGGCTGGTCGCTAAAGGATATGCACAAACTTATGGTCTTGATTATGATGAAACTTTCAGCCCAGTGGCTAAGATGGCTACTGTGAGGTGGTCTATCATTGCACTAGCAGCACAAAAAGGTTGGGCTTTACATCAAATGGATGTAAAAAATGCTTTCTTGAATGGTGAACTACAAGAAGAGGTGTACATGGAACAGCCAAAAGGATATGTACATCCAGAATATCCTACTTTTGTTTGCAGGTTAAAAAAAGCAATATATGGTTTGAAGCAAGCACCTCGTGCTTGGAGTGACAAGATCAGCAGATATCTTGTCAGTATTGGATTTGTGGTTGGAAATGCAGACTCTTCACTTTATGTGAAGAAGACACATGATGGTATCGTGATGATAGTCATTTATGTTGATGATTTGATTATCACAGGTGATTGTGGGACAGGCATTGATGAGGTTAAGGCCTCTTTATGCAAAGAGTTTGATATGAAAGACCTTGGTGTTTTAAGGTTCTTTCTTGGCATTGAGGTGATTAGAACAAGCAAGGGTATATGGCTGGTGCAAAGGCAATATGCACTTGACATGCTGGCAAAGTATGGTATGACAGCATGCAAACCAATGTTGACACCATTAGAGCAAAACATGAAGCTTAGGGCTGATTTGGGTGATGAGCTTGATGATATCACCATGTACAGAAAAATGGTTGGTAGCCTTATCTACATGACCATTACGAGGCTAGATCTCAGCTATGTAGTTGGTTTGGTAAGTCAGTTTATACAGAGTCCTCGTAAACCTCACTTGGATGCTGTGAGACGTATTCTGAAATACGTCAAAACTACCGTGCATTATGGTCTTTTCTATGAGGTAGGAAAAGACATGCATGTCTATGGATATACAGATGCAGATTGGGCCGGTAGTACATATGACAGGCGGTCTACCAGTGGCTATGTTTTCAGCCTTGGTAGTGGAGCTGTGAGTTGGAGCAGTAAAAAGCAACCTACAGTTGCTTTATCTACCACAGAGGCAGAGTATCGTGGAGCAGCCATAGCTGCATGTGAGGCTATGTGGTTGAAGAAGTTGCTAGACGATGTCAGGTTACAGAGTTATATGAGAGTTGTCATACATTGTGACAACATGAGTAGTATTCAGCTTGATAGCAACCCAGTTTATCATGCCAGGACCAAACATATTGAGGTCCACTATCATTTCATCAGAGAGAAAGTGCTAGATGGGCATGTTGATTTGACATATGTAAAGACAGATGAGCAGGTTGCAGATATCTTTACCAAAGCACTTGGTAAGGATAAGTTCGAGTATTTTCGTACTAGATTGGGAGTCCTAGAGATGGACATGTCAAGCTTGAGGGGGAGTGTTGAAATGTCAAGCTCGTATACAGCTGGGGAGGATAGCACATGGGTGCTGACAGAGTGACAGTATGGTAGATGGATATCATGTGGTGTGTTTATGACCGCGTCCAGTTGGTCATGTATGGTGTGGACATTACATTAGGTTTACTTTGTAGTGTGGACATAACACTATGTTGTGTTCTCTTTTGTGTGTGTGAGAGAGATGATGACTATGGCTTCTCTCCTTCTTTATGATTGATGGATATGGATTAGGGTTTGCTTCTCTTGTGTGTGCTCCCTCCTTCTTCTGTTTTTTATCACTACTACTATAGACTATGTTGCCTGCCATCATACATCATACTACTTTTAAGGATATGATCGATATTGACTTCTGGAGGTTGCTCTACTTTCTCTATAGAACTCCTCACACGTCCTCCAAACTAGAAAGAGCTACTCTACAAAGAATATCTAGGGCAATAAGCCCTATGAAGATAGATCTCGTTGGGTGGTATCCCAAACAAGTAGCGAGGGATGTTAAGCCCATTTCGAGGTTAACTTAGCATCTCTCCATTACATAAGAGAGAGATCATAATAAGTGTCTCATGCAATGACACTATAAACATTGTAATCATGTTAATGGCTAGAAATACCCAAACCTATGTATCTTGTAATCAATTAGCTCATCTTCTTTTAAGTCTTTGGCACACAAGTGTGAATAAGGGCTAGTTGTATAAATAACAAATTGTCATAATGTAAGACACAATCCCCCTTTTATGGCAATTGAGTTTAGTCTTATTTCCTTGCTCTCTTGTGTCTACGGTGAGAGAGAGAGAGAGAGAGAGAGAGAGAGAGAGAGAGAGAGAGCGAGAGAGAGATTTAAGAGGAGAGAGAGCTTCATTCCTAGTGCATGTTCTTCTTATTCTTATGCTCGTGAGTATGAGAGTAGAGAGGAGAGAGTGTCCTTGTAAGAGGAGAGGCATTCCCATGGTGACAGCTTGAGGAACGAGGCAAAGGAGTGTAGATAGCTACCACTAGCACAACTTAGAGTCTTAAGAGATACGAGACGCCAATAAGTTCCCCACAACATGTTAAGGTAAGCACTATCCATTGTAATAGAAGAGGGTTATTGTAGCATGTAACAATCTCTTCTTGAGTCTCTACCACCACCTAATTTCCCCACTACTGTAAGTCTGTCTCATGAATCAGCATGCCCATGTTGTGATAAAGGTAGTTTGCGCAATAATACAAATTTGGAAATAGCCCGAATACGTGCCTCACATCATATACATCTCATGACTTGCCACTTGATCAAACGTCTTATCTTGGAAAGGGAGAGGATGATGATCCCTCTTAGTGAAAATTTTAAGAGGTCGAGAATCAACACATGTGCGCCACTTACCTCCCTTCTTTGGAGACACCACAATGGGTGAAACCCATTTTGAATTCTCCATAGGAAAGATAAAAGCCGATTTCAATCTCTATCTTCAAGGCATCATGTTGCACAATCCTTCTTAATATTTGAAGTCATTGTACCTTTACTTTAGGCTTGAAGCCTATCTTGTGCTCAATCATAGTCACTTATCTTGAAGATCCATCTACTTTGTAGCAGCAAGGAATTGGGGAAAACCATCAAGCATATCAAGGTAATCTTCCTTCTCTTTCTCCATATCAAAGAGGATCCAATTATTAGTTCCATCTCATGTGCCAGCATGGTATCACTATCCAAGAGCCTACTTAGATCTTTTCCTCGATAGCCGTGGGATGAGGCCTGGGGTGGGCAAGCCCCTTACTATTTCGCGGTGTTCGCATCCTCGTATATGGTGGCACATATCTATAGTTGATATGCTGCTGCATATGGGAGGATGCTGAACAACTGCCAGATTCCCATATACTTCACAAAGCAATTATATGAGGAGTTTGTCTTAGGGGAGGAGGTGGATTACACTTACCACCACGGCCTGGTGGGGGTGCTGGCTGAGGTCCTCTCTATAGGACTAGGGTAGGCGGCCTCCACCAGCCCTTCGTGTAGCTCCTACAGATCCGGCTACAGATCCGGCATTTGTGCCTATGTTGACGGTCAAGGCTCTTGGCACCCATGTTGGCATTGACGTATGGAGTACCACCACACAGGAGAGCATTGAGCACGTGGTGTGCTTGTTCTCGATCGATACCGACGACAAATTTCGAGGTATTTACACATTTATTACTTCTTAAGTTTTTTTAGTCATTTATTTACAGTTTATATATACTTTTCTATATTTTTACTTGAGCGGCATGGTTGATTGTGTCACGTAGGGTCCCACACCTACCACTGAGAGACTCACTCATATTGAGATATCGAGCTCATCTAGTGAGGCAGTGGACACTGATGACCCGCCTGTGGGATAGGCCCCACACTTATACCACTGGCATGGTTGGTGAGATCTTGGGTGATATGCGGCCAGTGGGATGACAGGCTGTGTGACAGCCATTCTAGAGACTGGCATAATTATAGCACCAGATCATTTAGTTGGGTTCACACTATAGAGAACCCTTGTATGTATTGGTTGAGTACCTTTCATATTATGTGTACTCTTATCTTTGTATATGTGTGTTGAGTGTTGAGTGAAGAAGAAGATTTTCAGCCTCTCACCTTGTGTGTTCTCTATTAGGGTTTTATGAGTGTGTGTGTGCTTTGCAAGAGCTCAAGCTCTCTTCCCCTTGCATCTTTTCATGGTATCAGAGCCTGGTTCATGCTAAGGACTGAGCTGCAAGCAAGAGAATCACAGGAAGCGGTACGAGGGTAAGAGCTTCAACTACTCTTCCCTATTTGTGTTGGTGACTACACCCTTCTCGGGAGCTCTACGGGAGGCACCGGCAAACGATCTATGATTGAGGAGCTTTCTTCGCGGGATTAAAGCTATAGGGCAACTATATAGTCCTATTGGACAGCATTTTCTAGGCCGAATACGCGTTTCGGGCGCGTCTGGACCTCCGTTTTTTAGAAAGCAAGCGATTTCGAGCACTATGGGTAAGTCATCGATTCTCTGCAAAACTTGATTTAAGAACTGCAGGAAGACAGATTGGCTGTGCAGACACTATGTGTGCTCCAAAGAGGTTAACAGTTGCCATTGGGTGTATGTATGCACATTGAGGTCACTGGTTTGTGACATTTGAGTGTACTACATTGTAGAAAATACAACAGCTTGTGCAGGACAAACCAGAGTGCTATTTCTGGTAAAATTGTGTGTCTAGCAAGATGTCAAATGATGGCATAACCCAGATTGTGGCTAAGAAGCTTGATAAGAATAACTTTCATGCTTGGAGGTTTAGGTTGACGAATTTCCTGATGTGGGAAAGGGCTATTGGGACTACATAGAAGGTGAGCATGAAGAGGCACCAGAGATACCGGCGGACATAAATCCGACTGCTGCAGATGTGAAAGAGTTTAAAGACTGGAGCCAAGGAGCTAGGAAAGTTATGTATTGGCTCTCCATTGGTATACAGGACACCATGATTGGGCACATTCAAGATGCCAAGTCCCCCAAGGGGCGTGGGACACCTTGGTAAAGCTTTATGAAACAAATACCAAGGCATGTAAGATACAGTTGAAGAATGAACTTCATACTGTGGAGAAAAAGAGCATGTCTGTGAATGACTATGTGTTGAAGATAAAGGGTATTGTGGAATCCCTTGCATCTATTGGTGTGTCAGTAGATGATGATGATAAGGTGGAAGTTTGTCTACGTGGTCTCGAGCCATAATACAAGGCATTCAAGACATCTATTCAGACTCGGGAAAACATTCCCAATTTTACAGATTTGGTGTCTATGCTGATTATAGAAGAGAAGAGCTTGGGTGAAGACCAACAGTCTTCACAAAACAAAAACAATTCAGAGCAACAGGCCTTCTACACAAGTTCAGGAAGAGGACAAGGTAGAGGAGGCCGTGGACACGGTCAAGGAGGTGGCTGAACAGGTAATCAGAATTATGGCCAGCAGGCAGCAGCAACAACAGTCCCAAAATTCATGCGGTCAAGGAGGTGGGGGGAAAGGTAATCAGAATTATGGCCAACAGCAGCAACAACAGTCCCAGAATTCACAACAACAACAACAACAACACGCAGGTGGAAGAGGCCAATTCAGAGGTAGGGGGAGTCAAAGAGGCAGTGGAAATTGGCAAAGGCAGTATAATGATGCACGTGGATACTTTTATTGTGGTAAGCCTGGACATGTGCAGGCAGAGTGTTATAAGAAGCAGGCCAACATGCAAAATGGAAAATTGCAGCAAAACAACTATGCATCCTCGAGCAAAAACAATGAGGATAATGAAAGGTTGTTTATTATGCAGCATGTCATGAATGCCATGTCTGAAAAAGTTGAAGCAGCACAACAAGATGATGTATGGTATGTTGATTCAGGTGCTTCGAACCACATGACAAGTCATGGGGAGGAGTGGTTCAAGGAGATGAAAAACCCAGAAAGACCAGGTTTTGTGAAAACAGGGGATGACACTGCTCATCCAATTGCCCATGTTGGAGATGTGCCATTATCTATGCAGGATGGCAAAGTGAAGTACCTTCCAGATGTACTTCATGTACCGAACATAACAAAGAGTCTGGTTTCAATTGGCCAGATGATTGAGCAGGGTTTGCAGGTTCAGTTTAACCCTGATGGTTGTTATGTTGAAGACTTTAAAGACAAGTTCAGGTTGGTTGCAAAAGGCAACAGAGTGGGCAGAATGTTTACGTTGAATGTAAACATGTCTTAAGTGAGTGCTATGATGTTTGCAAATGGTTCAGGAATTGTTGCAGACACAGATATTTGGCATAAAAGGATTGGACATGTGAATGTGCAGAGATTGAAGTCTATGCAGACTAAAGGAATTGTGACAGGGCTACCAAAATTTAAAGTGGAAGGTATGCAGAGAATATGTGAAGCATGCCAATTTGAGAAGCAAACAAAGCATGTATTTCCACGTAACAGATATGTGAGCAGAAATGCACTAGATGTTGTGCATTCAGATGTATTGGGTTCTACAAAGACCATATCTATGGGAGGCTGCAGGTATTATGTGATGTTTATTGATGACCATACAAGGAAAGTGTGGGTATACTTCATGAAGGAGAAGGGTGAGGTGTTCACTCACTTTCAAAATTTCAGAGTTATGGTTGAAAAGCAAACAGGAAAATATGTAAAGTGCCTAAGGTCAAATGGAGGGGGAGAGTACTTCTCCAATGAGTTCTCTGAATTTTTTAAGAAGAATGGTATTCGGAGACAATTTACATGTAGATACACTCCGCAGCAAAATGGAGTTGCTGAGCGAAAAAACAGGCACATTGCTGAGATTGCATGAGCATTGATGGAAGAGAAAAATATGCCACATAGCTATTGGGCTGAGGCTGTTTCTACAGCAGTTTACATCATGAACAGGACTCCAACCAGCCATACATGATGTAACTCTAGAGGAGAGGTTTACTGGCAAAAAACCTGATTTGTCTCATCTGAAAGTCTTTGGATGCATTGCATATGTGCATGTGCCAGATGAGCTGAGAACTAAGCTGGATCCAAAAGCTAAAAAATGTGTGTTTATTGGATATTCCCTTGAGCAAAAGGGATACAGGTGTTATAACCCTGCTACACATGAGTTGAGGGTAAGCAGGGATGTTGTTTTTGATGAGATGAGCAGCTAGTATGCTACTAAAAAAGAAGCTATTGGGGCTAATGTAAGTCTAAGTGTGGTTGCACAGAATGCAAGTCAACAATCACAGTCTTTGAGTGGACCAGGAGAGTGCTCTTCTAGTGGGTCTGTTTTTTATAGACCATGGAGTGGCAGGCTGCGTCATAATACCAGTCTTGCAAATGTGGTTGAGCCCCTTGGTATGCCTCACATTTCTGCAGGGCATTCTCATGTTAATGGAGAGTCTAGTGGCTTAGAGATGAGCCTTGATAAGGAGCTTGGGATCCCAGCTATGAGAACACCTGGTGTAAAGAAGACTATGGAATCCATGAATGCAAAGCTGCGAAGATCTGGGAGAGTGAAGAATCCTGTGTAGAGGTTTACCTATGATGGTTATGTGGCACATCACTATGCATATATGGCAAAGGTTGTGCAGGTTGTAGAGCCCACATGCATTAATGAGGCTATTGGAAATGTGTGTTGGGAGAAAGCTATGGATGAGGAGATGAATGCACTATATGGAAATGAGACTTGGGATTTAGTGCAATTGCCTGAAGGCAAGAAAGCCATTGGATGCAAGTGGGTGTATAAAGTAAAACATAACAGTGATGGAAGCATAAACAGGTACAAGGCTAGATTGGTATGCGCAGACATATGGCATTGATTATGAGGAAACTTTTCCAGTTGCCAAGATGGCAACACTGAGAGTTGTGATAGCAGTGGCTGCATCAAAGCAATGGTCTTTACATCAGATGGATGTAAAGAATGCATTCTTTGCATGGGGATTTAAAACAAGCACCAAGAGCATGGTTTGACAAGATTTCTGAATATCTTGTCACTATTGGCTTTCATGTAGCCAATGCAAATTTCTCGCTGTATGTGAGACATGGTGATAGAGGGGTTGTGCTTGTTGTCATCTATGTAGATGACTTGATCATTATGGTGGGGGACCATGATGCAGAGATCTTTGATATAAAGATCTTGCTTAGAAAGAAGTTTGAGATGAAGGATCTAGGGGAGCTCAGATATTTCTTGGGCATTGAGGTGATTAGGTCACCACATGGTATTAGATTACTGTAGAGACAGTATGGCTTGGACATGTTGTCCAAGTATGGTATGACAGGATGTAAGCCTATCTCAGTGCCATTAGATCAGAATGGCAAGTTGAGTGCAGATTCAGGAGAGATTTTGGAGGACCCTACTATGTATAGGTGCATAGTAGGAAGCTTGATTTATATGACGATCACCAGACCAAATTTGAGCTATGCTGTTGGGTTGGTGAGTCAGTTTATGCAAGTTCCACACAAAAACCGCATTTGGATGCATTGAGACGCATACTGAGGTATGTGAGGTCTACTTTGCATTGTGGACTATTCTATGAGACTGGGACAGAGATATGTGTACATGGGTATACAGATGCTGATTGGGCTGGTAGTATCTCAGATAGGAGATCTACTAGTGGCTTCATGTTTTTGTTGGGGAGTGCTACTATGATTTGGAGCAGCAAGAAGCAGCCTACGGTTGCTCCAGTACAAAGGCCGAGTACAGAGGAGCTGCTATGGCAGCATGTGAGGTAGCTTGGTTGAGAAAGCTACTTGTAGATTTGGGCCTATCAGTGGGGATAGACAAGTTGTCATTTTCTGTGACAACATTAGCAGTATATATAGTTGGCCAGGAACCCAATTTTTCATGCTCGTACTACGAAGCATATAGAGGTCCACTACCATTTCATCAGAGAGAAGGTCTTGGCAGGAGATCTTGACCTTGTTTATGTCATCACACAAAGGATCAGGTAGCTGACATCTTCACCAAAGCATTGGGTACAGAGAAGCTCCACAGATTTAGGGCTTCGCTTGGTGTACATGAGATGGAGTTGAGCTTGAGGGGGAGTGTTGAGATATCGAGCTCTTCTAGTGAGGCGATGGACACTGATGACCCGCCTGGGGGATAGGCCCCACACTTATACCACTGGCATGGTTGGTGAGATCTTGGGTGATATGCGGCCAGTGGGATGATAGGCTGTGTGACAGCCATTCTAGAGACTGGCATAGTTATAGCACCAGCTCATTTAGTTGGGTTCACACTATAGAGAACCCTTGTATGTATTGGTTGAGTACCTTTCATATTATATGTACTCTTTTCTTTGTATATGTGTGTTGAGTGTTGAGTGAAGAAGAAGAAGATTTTCAGCCTCTCACCTTGTGTGTTCTCTATTAGGGTTTTATGAGTGTGTGTATGCTCTCAAGCTCTCTTCCCCCCTGCATCTTTTCAACTTAGGAGTTGGTAGAGGCGAGAGTGGAGATTGACTGCCTTAGAGCTATATTATGGATGGCAGAGAGGCAGCTATTGTAGAGGCATGGCATGCGAGAGAGTCTGACGTCCAACAGGTAGGTTTCTCTTGTACATAAAAGAGTTATAATTAAGGTCCTAAGTTATAAATTTCTTTAAGTAATACCTAATGAGAGAGACTAATCAATTATTTTTATGCTTTCCTTTTTGCGTAGGCTAGACGAGATTGAGGTAGAGAGTTCTAGAGCTGAGATGCAGTAGCACATGATTATGGAGCGGATTGCACAGCATAGGGCAGAGCAGTTGATGCTGCCATGTTCTGGAGGTCCGCAGATCCTCAGACGCGATAATGCCTTTCTTGCCTCTATATCCACGGCCTGATTATAGAGTTTTTCAATGACCTCTCCCTCAGGATGCACCACCATTCCTCCGTGATGCCTTCTGTGCGAGGACATTGACAGTACCGGTGGATATGTTCTAGGATGTGGACATTTTTTTCATTTTTCTTGCATCACCCCCAAGAGCTAGTACGCTTCTCTTAGCATGTCCCTATTGCCTTGCACGCGTCAACCTAGCGACATACAAAATTTTGGGCATTGACGATCTTCACCTAGGCTTTGCTCAAGTAGATTCTAGGACTGGCATGCCTCTTGATTTTACCTCAGCTATATTGACTTTGGGACTTGATGCCGCGCCGATGAATAGAGATCAAGAGCATGAGGTGCCTCTAGAGATTGAGTGGAGTGCACACGAGTTTGATGCATACCAGCAGAGAGTCCTTCAATCACAAGAGCTAGATCACAACATACGGGTGTGTGGGTGGTGCTGGTTCCTCAGGTGGTGGTGCTAGCAATAGTGGTGATTCTCATGATGAGCAACATGTCCAGCAGAGGAGCTTACACGCGCAAAGTGGTAGGCATGTACCATTGCTGATTACAGATTTTGGGTTTATAGTAGATAGAGATGTCTTGCAGTAGCACAATGTAGAGAGAGGGAGAGGGCTATAGCAGATTATGGGACTCATGAGCTCCCGAGTACACCGGCACTAGCTCATGATCCTGCCTTTGAGAGGCAGACCTCCTCACAGATATTCGACGACCCCAATAGCCGACACAGCCTCCTCGACATGCATGGGAGCCTTGATGCTCACGTTGACTAGCTGGGTTAGCTCACTTACATTGCACTTAGATTAGCTGGGTAATGACTAACCTTAGACTTAGCTAGGGTAGCTCATTTTCATTATGCCTTGATATTTTGAATTAGTATGGCTAAACCTAGAGTAGCTGGGTTAGCTCACATTCTGATGTACTTATTTGATGTTTATATCATTATGAGTGTTTTCATTATTGAGTATCATTACATTTTAGTTGATGTTCATGGTTTTTTATTTTTTAAACACTTTGGCTATCATATTGTTTGTTGAAAATCTCCATGCCATCATACCCAAACATGCTCCGATTGGGGACCAAACTTTGCAAGCATGTGGGGAGCAAAGTTTGGTCCCCATCTCGGAGCATGTTTGGGTACGATGGTATGAGGAAGACCCGGATTTTCCATGGCCTCTTAAGCACCAAGAGACTTGAAAAATCTGCACACCAGGCACTAATTACTAACCCAAACATGCTCGAATCATGACCAAACTTTGCAAGCATGTGGAGGTGGGGCCTCCCCACATGCTTGTTGTGCAAAGTTTGGTTATGATTCGAGCATGTTTGGGTATGATGGTATGGGAAAGCGTCGGATTTTCCATGGCCTCTTAAGCACCAAAAGACTTGAAAAATCCACACGGGGCACTTGTTGGATACAATGGTATGGGGAAGACTCGTATTTTCCATGTCCTCTCAAGCACCAAGAGACTTGAAAAATCCGCATGGGCACTAATTACTAACCCAAACATGGTCCAATGGTGACCAAACTCTGCAAGCATGCGGGGGTGGGTCCCTGGATTTTTCAAGGCTCTTGGTGCTTAAGAGGCCATGGAAAATCCGGGTCTTCCCCATACCATCGTACACAAACATGCTCCGATTTTGGGGACCAAACTTTGCAAGTATGTGTAAGGGGCCACCCCCATGTGCTTGTAAACTTTGGTCATGATTAGAGCATGTTTAGGTTAGTAATTAGCGCCCGGTGTGAATTTTTCAAGTCTCTTGGTGCTTAAGAGGCCATGGCATATCTGGGTCTTTCCCATACCATCGTGTTGAAATTTGAGCAAAATGATGAGCTATGGTGGATCATACACTAGAATCAACATGATTAACAAAGTGATTAAGAAATAATTAAGACGTAATTAGGGGGTAATTAAGAAATAGATTAATGTAGGCATGGATACTCAAAAACCAACAAATTCTCATTAGGGCTATGCCTCAATTTATAGAGTTTACATCAAGCATCAAATCCCATTGATTTCTCCATGATTCACTCCCAGAATATCTCCACCTTTTGCCTAATTCTCTCCACCTCTTCTCTTTTCCCTGATTATCTCCCAGAATAACTCCACACTCCTAAATTCTCTCATGCTACCCTTTATTCTCTCCCAGTAGATTCTTCTAACCTTTTCACAGGTTCTTTCACAATTACATCTCCTCTTTTACAGCCTCTATCCAAGAGCTTGTTCCCACACACACCCTATTCACTTGTATATTTCAACACCTCCTCTCAAGTGAATACTCCTAGTACACCTAGACCCTATACCAAGTTTGCCTCCCTTTACTTGGCAGTCCGCGAGACCAGTGTCTACTCCTCCCCTCAAGTTATCTCAGCATACCTGGACCCTGTATCAAGTTTCTTTCTTACTTGACAGTCCGCGACCAGTGCCTCAAGTCCCTAAACTCCATAGTCCTTGACACTCTCTCTCTCTATGTGTCCAAGGCTACTATAAGTGCCCGCGACCTTGACTAAAGTGCTCACACATACATCTACCACGTGGCCTACATCATCGGCTCAGAGGTGGTTTTACTTTGTTGGGGCAGGTTACATTGGGTTGTGGGGTCTCTCTCTCTCTCTCTCTCTCTCTCTCAGAGATTTTCACATGGCTCCTCACTCTTTGAAGCCTCACATCTTCTCTTGTCTTCAGTCTTCTTGTCGTGGCAGCATCTCTCCACGCGTCTGTCTCTTCTTTCAGTCTTCTTGGGGCAGCTTCTCTTCTCGTGTCCATGTCTTCCTTCATATCTTCTTCTCGGTGTGGATCCTCTTCTTGGGAAGAGATATTCTTCTTCTTTCATGGCTGGGGCCATGAACTCGTCCGTCAGGTCATTTTGCTCCATGTGAGCAACATGTTTCAATGTTTTGCTGACAGTTCCTTTGGGCTTTTTATGTTTATCTTTTGTCATTATGCAATGCAAACCCAAATTTATGCGGGAGGTCTTACCTCTTGCCTTAATCTGGACAAGGGCAGTGTCTGTTCCCATTTTTACACTGATGCAATGTGCCCAATACATAATGCGTATAGCATTCATTCTCATGCACATTCCAAATGCAACTCTGGCTCTGAATAATCTTGAATTTAAGTGAGATTTACAGGCATTAACCAAGGGTTGAATGCAAAATGATGATTTTCACACAAATTTATCAGCACAATTTTACCAGAAATTACATTAAATCAAGGGTAACCAATTTGTACGGGATGGTTGGAGTATCAAACCAACTCCGATTTGCAATCTGAAGTTATAGGGATCTGTATCAGATACCTAATGGTTGATTTGAACCCTCAATTGCACCAAAATACAGTGATTAGCATTTAATGCTCTATTTTGTGTGCAAAAAAACAGAGTATACGGGGAGCTCAGATCTGGTGCCTTCCACTGAAAATGAGCTCAAATGCTTTCAAAGGCATGAATAGCAATGAGTCTAGTAGAGGATTAAGCCAAGAAACACAAGATTTGACCAAATAATGAAAGCTTAATCTCTGTTTTACCAAAGTCACCTGCAGATTTGATAAAGAGCTTGGATCTCACTGTAGACTTGATGAAATTGATTTCTGTCTTCACCAGCTTGTAGAGCATGCTTGATTACCCCTTGTGCTAAAGGGAATTAGAAACATTTGAACTGTGCTTGAAGAAATCTCTATTTTGCTTCAGAAAAACGGCGCCTGCAGAAATGACGAATTCTCCCAGTTCCTTCGGCGTTTTGCTGCGCCGTTTCGATGGGCTGGTAGCCAGGGGTGTTGGCTAGCTTAAGCTAGAAGCTTGTGACCTAATTTGAAGTGTGCTAAGTGCTAGAGACCCTCCACTGGCTGGGGGTGAAGGGGAAGAGTGAAAGCTTACTAAAAAATTGATTTTTTGCTAATTATTTTACTAATCCTAATTAATTCACTAATGGGCTCATAAATCTGGTTGATTCTAGGCATGGCTCTGATACCATGTTGAAATTTGAGCAAAATGATGAGCTATGGTGGATCATACACTAGAATCAACATGATTAACAAAGTGATTAAGAAATAATTAAGACATAATTAGGGGATAATTAAGAAATAGATTACTGTAGGCATGGATACTCAAAAACCAGCAAATTCTCATTAGGGCTATGCCTCAATTTATAGAGTTTACATCAAGCATCAAATCCCATTGATTTCTCCATGATTCACTCCCAGAATATCTCCACCTTTTCCCTGATTATCTCCTAGAATAACTCCACACTCCTAAATTCTCTCATGCTACCCTTTATTCTCTCCCAGTAGATTCTTCTAACCTTTTCACAGGTTCTTTCACAATTACATCTCCTCTTTTATAGCCTCTATATCCAAGAGCTTGTTCCCACACACACCCTATTCACTTGTATATTTCAACACATCGTACCCAAACATGCTCCGATGCGGACCAAACTTTGGTTTGCATGATCAGAGCATGTTTGGGTTAGTAATTAGCGCTCGGTGTGGATTTTTCAAGTCTCTTGGCGCTTAAGAGGCCATGGAGAATCCGGGTCTTTCCCATCCCATCGTACCCAAACATGCTCCGATGGGGACGAAACTTTGCAAGCATGTGGGGGGGGCCCACACCCACATGCTTACTGTTGAGATGCAAGCTCGATGTCAGTGTGAGCCAGCTATGCTATGTGCTGGCAGATTAGGTAGGAACATGTGTGAGACATAAATGACCGCGTGTCCAACTGGTCATAGTGTGTGGACATTAGCTAGGGTTAGTAGAGTGTGGACACAACTCATTGTGTGTTGTGTGGATTATGGATTAGTGCATTATGCTTTGTGTGAGAGTGGAGATGGCTTCCCTCTATGGTTAGGGTTTGCAATATACATTAGGGTTTGCTCCTGTGTGTGTGTCTCCTCCTCCTCTACCGTTGTTTCAACATGGTATCAGAGCCTTGTGCTGTTTATTAGGGTTTATGAGTGAGTGAGTGAAGAGGGAGAAGAAGCTGTGAAAAGAAGCTGTGAAGCTTGCCATTGGAGCTGTGAAGCTTGGAGCACACTGAATCTTATCAGATCTGAAAGCTTGGCCTACCGGGTAAGGTCTTCTAAACATCCTTGAGCGGATTGCAGGTGATACAGGCAAAAGCAAAGCATTTTAGAGCAAATCAAAGCAAGGCAAAATTCTGGTTTTTGAAGCTTTCCATTAAAGCTTGGGAACATTGATGTATGGTGGAAATACGCATGATTCTGGCAAAAGACATATGTATTTGACAAAGAGGGATATATTAGCAACCCATGTGCAAGCCTTGAACAAAGTTTGGAGCAATTTGGATGTATTTGATTGAGTGAAAATTCTGGTTTTTTGAGCTCTCACAAAACAGTGAAAAAGAAGCCCAAAATTGAAGCATTTGGAGCATGTATTTGGCAAAAATCCAATCATTGGTGGATTGCACATGTGCCTATGTGTGTTGGGCACTCAATACCATCATCAAAATAGCAAGTTAATCACTCCCAAAGAGCCCTACAGCAGGCGGCGCAGCCAGCAAACAGAGAAACAGAGCATATTTCTGGTTTTTTCACTACAAGGAGGTCAATTTCTCATTGGGTACTTGATATATTCCACAATTTTCTTAGAAATTGGATGCTTTACACTTTGGAGAAGAGGGCTATGTGATTTGTTTGGTCAATGATGCTTAATTGAGCTGGGAATGAGCTGATTAAAACAGGCTGTCCACTGGTTGCAGAGAAACAGAGCATTTTAATTGAGCAATTAATCTTTGGTGTTTTACAATTGGACAAATTCCTCTTACATGGAGTTGATGGACACTATTGCTAAGCCAATGAATGCCTGGTTGCTCAATTTGGTGAAATATTGAAGAAATTAGAGCAAATTTTCTACTGGTTTTTCTGGTTTTTCTGGTTTTTTCCAAAAACAGAAAAAGGGTTTTTCAAAAATTGATAATTACACATGTCAGATGGAGTTGATACTCAACATTGAGGTTCATTAGGTGTCAATGCAAGTTGCCTATACTTGATTGCACCATTACATTGCAATTTGGAGCCTTAGAAGGCGTGTCGATTCAGGGTATCCTGCACTGCGTGAGTCAGTTCATCTTGGATCATTACAGGTTGATTTTCTACATCAAATTTGGAGTTTGTTGGCTATCTTGGAGTATCTGGAACATTCATTGGAGTGCGGTTGAGCTGAGGAAGGCTCATTTACAGATTTGAAGTGTGCGGAAGGTGTATGCATTGAGCAACATGTCGGACAATCCAGTTCAGATTGTTGGTGAAAAGCTGGATAGGAAGAACTTCCAGGCATGGAAGTACAGGATAAAGAGTTTCTTGAAAGGAAAAGGATTTTGGAATCTCATTACAGGTGCTGATCCAGAGCCTGAGCTACCTCGGCAACCTACACAGCAGCTTATTGCTCATAAGCAGTGGTCTGAGAGAGCATTCAAAGTGCTGCATTATTTGTCTATATGCATTTCTGATGCTATGCTCATACACATTCAGGATGCTGAGAATCCCAAAGATGCATGGGATACTTTGGTCAAAATGTTTGATACAGATACGAGTGCTCGCAAGTCTCAATTGCGACAGCAGATACACAATGTGAAAAGGAATAAAAGGAGCATACATGATTATGTGCAAGAAATCAAGAAGTTTGCAGATGCATTGGCCACAATAAATGCTCCCATGCCTGATGATGATTTGGTGGATATTACCTTGCGTGGTCTTGGCAAGGAATACAAATCTTTTGATACATCTATCTCAGTGAGGAGTACAGGTTTACCCGACTTCGATGAGTTGGTTTCACTCTTATTGGTTGAGGAAATCAAGCTCAGTGATTCATTTCTGGATGCATCTTCTAGCCATGATGATGGCAGAAATCAGGCTTTCTACTCGTCGTCGCAGAGAGGTTTTAGAGGCAGGGGGAGATTCGCATCACGTGGACGTGGTGGTAATGGTCGTGGATGGCAGGATAAGCCTCCACAACAGAATTTTCAGCCTTCTTATGGTACTCGAGGTGGTCGAGGATATACCCCTCAAAGAGGCAGAGGTAACCCCCGTGGAAGAGGATGTTGGCAAGGCCAACAAAATTCTATACAAGATGTTGAATGCCATTATTGTGGGAAATATGGTCATATGGCGAGAGATTGTTTCCGCAAACAGAATGATTTGAGAGGGGGAAGAGCACAGCGTGGTGGTCATTATGGTGGAAACTATGCACAACATGGTGGTAACTATGCATCAAGTATAGCAATGATGGAACTGCAAATCATTTGTTTGCCATGAAGCATGTTGTGGGTTCTATGACAACAAATGCTGAGAATGATGATACATGGTATATGGACTCAGGAGCATCAAATCATATGACATGCCATGGTGAATGGTTTGAGCACATGAAGCCTATGGATGTAAAAGGCTATGTGGAAACAGGTGATGATACCCAGCATGTCATTACACATGTTGGAAGTGTACCATTGGTCATGCATAATGGTCAGACAAAGTCTATGTTAGATGTGCTGTATGTGCCTTCGATCACTAAAAGCTTGGCCTCAGTTGGTCAGATGGTGGAACAGGGATTACAGGTTAGATTCAATGAGCATGGATGCTTCGTTGAAGACTTCAAACATGGATGTAGAGTGATTGCTAAAGGCAAGAAAGAAGGAAGACTGTTTAAGCTGGATGCTGGAATTCCTGAGCTAAAATCAGCCATGTTCTCAAAGAGCAGGAATGTGGTACAGGACATTGATATGTGGCACAAGAGGATTGGACATGTCAATATACAGAGATTAAAGAACATGCAAACAAGAGGCATAGTCAATGGATTGCCTAGGTTCAAATATGATGGACATATGCATGTTTGTGAAGCCTGTCAGTTTGGAAAGCAGGCAAGATTGAGATTTCCTAGAGAAGGAAATATGAGTAACAGGCCACTTGAGATCGTACATAGTGATGTATGGGGTCCTGCACAAAACCCATCTATCAAAGGCAGTTTGTACTATGTGACATTTATAGATGATTTCAGCAGGATGACATGGATATACTTTCTGAGAGAAAAGAGTGAAGTATTGGAAAAGTTCATGGATTTCAAAGCTTTTGCAGAAAAGCAATATGGCTATTGGATTAAATGTCTGAGGACAGATGGAGGTGGTGAATACACCTCAAAAGCTTTTGAGCATTTCTTGAGGAAGCATGGGATAAGAAGACAGTTGACATGCAGGTATACACCTCAGCAGAATGGTGTGGCTGAGAGAAAGAATAGAGTTATATGTGAAGTGGCAAGGGCAATGCTTAATAAAAAGAGCATGCCAGATTACTATTGGGCAGAAGCATGTGCTACTGCAGTTTATATATTGAACAAAACACCTACAGCAGCCATTCATGGAAGCAGAGATGCGGCTCACAGGTTACAGGCCAGAGATGCGGCTCACAGGTTACAGGCCAAACATTGGACATCTTAAAGTTTTTGGTGGATGCATAGCTTATGTGCATGTGCTTGATGAAAGAAGAAGGAAGTTGGATCCTAAGGCAGAGAAATGTATATTTGTTGGGGATATGCACAGGATCGAAAGGCCTACAAGTGTTATAATCCACAAACTAGACAAGTGGTCATCTCACGTGATGTGGTTTTTGATGAGCTTGCTAGTTGGTATAAAGCAAAAGATGAGGGTGTTATTGAGTCACTTGAGGCTGATGTTCATGTGAACTTGCCACCACAAGCAAGTTCTAGTTCTACTACTATGTCTGGGCCAGCAGCAGAGCAGAAGCTGAGAGTAGCAGTGTACGTCCATGGTCAGGACGTTTGAGGCATGAGAGTGTAAGCACTGGGAGTAGTGCTATGGATAAAGGCAAAAAGAAAGTCGAAGGAATTGGAATCACAGGATATGAGTCATCTAGTTCTGAGAGTTTGGATGAGGAGCTTGGCATACCTGTTTTACGCACACCTGCTGCTGCTGCTGGTGCGAGGCAGGACAGATATGTGCCACCACATGCTAGAGTTACAGGTGTACAGAGTGACCCGCATGCATTGCGGAGATCCCAGAGGGTCAGATATCCTGTTGACAGATTGACATATAGAGATTTTGCTATGCACTATGCATACATGACATCTATGGTGAAGCATGTGGAACCTACATGCTATACAGAGGCTATTGGAGAGCATGTATGGGAAAAAGCAATGGATGTGGAGATGGACGCATTGGTCCATAATGATACATGGGACTTGGTTGCACTACCAAAGGATAAGAATGTTATTGGATGTAAATGGGTTTACAAAGTAAAGTGCAAATCTGATGGTTCTATTGAGAGACATAAAGCAAGATTGGTAGCAAAGGGTTATGCACAGACCCAAGGATTGGATTATGATGAGACGTTTAGTCCAGTGGCTAAGATGGGCACAGTGAGAGCAGTCATTGCTATGGCTGCAGCTAATGGCTGGGAAATGCATTAGATGGATGTTAAGAATGCATTTCTGAATGGAGATCTACAAGAGGAAGTGTACATGGCACAGCCAGAAGGGTATGTACACCCAAGATATCCCACTCACGTATGCAGATTGAAAAAGGCATTGTATGGCCTGAAGCAAGCACCACGTGCTTGGAGTGATAAGATGAGCAGATATCTTATCTCACTTGGTTTTCAGATTTCTACAGCAGATTCTTCACTCTATGTGAAGAAGACACAGCATGGGATTGTTTTACTAGTCATCTATGTGGATGATTTGATTATCACAGGTGATCATGGTGCAGATGTGATGCATGTCAAGAAAGCTTTGAGTGGGCAATTTGACATGAAAGATCTTGGTGAGTTGAGATACTTCCTTGGAATTGAAGTGGTGAAAGATCATGCAGGTACTTGGTTAGTACAGCGCCAATATGCATTGGATATGTTGGCAAAGTATGGCATGACAGGGTGTAAGCCTATGAGTACACCTTTGGATCAAAATGTGAAGTTGCGGGCTGATTATGGCGAGGAATTGGATGATCCTTCTGTGTACAGGAAGATGGTTGGTAGTCTCATATATATGACTATCACACGCCCGGATTTGAGTTATGCAGTGGGGCTAGTCAGCCAGTTTATGCAGAGCCCCAGGAAACCACATTTGGATGCAGTGAGACGCATCATGAGATATGTGAAGACCACAGCACATTATGGTTTATTTTATGAGAGTGGTAAAAGCTTCGACATACATGGCTACACAGATGCTGATTGGGCAGGTAGCGCATATGATAGGAGGTCTACTAGTGGATATGCTTTTACACTTGGAAGTGCCGTGGTGAGTTGGAGTAGCAAAAAGCAACCTACAGTTGCTTTATCCAGTACAGAGGCTGAGTACAGGGGTGCAGCCATTGCTACTTGTGAGGCTATATGGTTAAAGAGTCTCTTGGCAGATTTATGTGAGCCTCTTGATGGCAAAGTTGTCATTCATTGTGACAACATGAGCAGTATACAGTTGGCAAAGAATCCAGTGTTTCATGCGAGGACCAAACACATAGAGGTCCATTATCACTTTGTCAGAGAGAAGGTGCTGGATGGTACAGTTGATCTTCAGTATATGTGAAGACTGATGAGCAGGTGGCAGACATCTTCACGAAGCCACTTAGCAGGGAAAAGTTTGAGTACTTCCGGACTATGTTGGGAGTACATGGGATGAGCTTGAGGGGGAGTGTTGAGAGTCTTGATATCCCAAGCTCATCTACATCTTCATCGGCAGTACATCATGAGCTTGAGAGGGGCTGTTGAGATTCAAGCTCGATGTCAGTGTGAGCTAGCTATGCTATGTGCTGGCAGATTAGGTAGGAACATGTGTGAGACATAAATGACCGCGTGTCCAGCTGGTCATAGTGTGTGGACATTAGCTAGGGTTAGTAGAGTGTGGACACAACTCATTGTGTGTTGTGTGGATTATGGATTAGTGCATTATGCTTTGTGTGAGAGTGGAGATGGCTTCCCTCTATGGTTAGGGTTTGCAATATACATTAGGGTTTGCTCCTGTGTGTGTGTCTCCTCCTCCTCTACCGTTGTTTCAACACTTACAAAGTTTGGTCATGATCGTAGCCTGTTTGGGTTAGTAATTAGCGAGTGGTGTGGATGTTTCAAGTCTCTTGGTGCTTAAGTGGCCATGGAAAATCTGCATCTACCCCATACCATCGTATCCAAACGTGCTCCGATGGGGACCAAACTTTGCAAGCGTGTGGGGAGGGGGAGCAACCCCACATGTTTGCAAAGTTTGGTCACCATCAGAGCATGTTTGTGTTAGGAATTAGCGCCCCGTGTGAATTTTTCAAGTCTCTTGGTGCTTAGGAGGCCATGCAAAATCCGAGTCTTTCCCATACCATCGTACCCAAACATGCTCCGATGGGGACCAAACTTTGCAAGCATGTGTGTGGTGCGCCTCTCATTGGCGATCACCCAATCCCTTTATCCTTTACATGTGGTTAACATGCCTCCTTTCCTGATGTAGATTCCGTCTTCGAAAGCTATGGTATGGTAAGCTCCTCGGAAGCTTTAGGGTTTGTTGTGGGAGCCCATCTGCAAAACAGGGAAGTAGAGTGAAAGTATGCTGGAATTCAAAAGATATAGAGGGTAATAAATTCAAGCATGTTAGACCACAATGGATATTGCCATGAGAACTTAGTTTAAGGGGTCACATGAATGAGCTAGCGTAGCAAATTAATAGGAGTTTAAAATTAATGAAAGTAATTCAAGAGTTAGCAGGGTGTCGAAGGTTAATCAAGGTCTATAAATGGCCTAAGTCAAGGAAAATTACCAAGCTTAATAAATAGACAGATGGCCGCAATGTGTCTACTCTAAGAACAAGCTGATCCCAAGAGCCTAAGGAAGGACACAAGACATCAGAGTTATAGGAGTCTTTTGCCTTTATTTCTTTATGCACGTGACAATTTTTACACACAATGGCGACCTCCCTAATGCAAAACTAGCATCGATCCTGGTGCCATGTTTAACACAAGGCATTTTCTAGGAATCTATTAGTTCACCTTAGGCAAGGCTATCCCCTATCAACCCGGGGCATCAATCTAGAGTTGAATACTCCTCGCCTACCAAGTGTTAATAAGGCAATAGGCCAACATTAGAGCACATAATAGACTTGCATTGCCATTTATTGTAGGCTTTTTTTTTGTTTTTTTAATCTCTTTTGATTTTCGCTCCTGAACTATAATGTGTTCTTACAACCTTTCAACAAAGGGGTAAAAGCTATGTCTCAGAGGTCAATACACACACGGCCAGGTTGTTCAAACATTAAGATGGTTTTAACCCTAGACCTAAGACAACTATATGCCCAGGTTAACTAAAGACTTCATGCATTCCCAAGAATAACTCAATTAAGGTTAAACTCATTAATGATTTACACTAACACGTTAAGTAACTTCAAAAACTAAGTAGTGCTTTGACAATTTTCATGTGGTCGTGCATTATAGTTCATGCAATTAATTGAATAGTAAAAATTAAAGAGAGTGGGCATGGAAGAATTACACCTATAAATTGGAGATCTCCTTGATTCGATGAGAAAGCTTGCAATTTGATGTAGATATTTATGATGAACATTGCGGCAGTCTCAGGACTTGGAAGCGAACCCACCTCAAACTTTTCAACCTGTACAATTAACTAACAAACACTATACCTCGAGAGGCACATCAGTGGGAAAAAATAAAGACTCGTTTAAGGACTCAAAACAAGAAACAACTTGAAAACACTAACCTACTACTAGTTTCACCACACTACTACTGAGGATGCATAAAGAGATAATAATGCCATATGCATAGGACTCTTTAAGCATGCCATATGCATATACAAAAGAAGAGTTGTGAGGGTGCACTTGAGGGTGCCTGCATCCATGACTTGTAAAAAAACTCCGGACCAAGGCTTATATTTTTTAGGCTTTAAAAACATGTTTGGGCCTTTCCTCTATATTTAGATCCATGAAATGAGCAGTGTGCTCTTCTCCCTTGTGGAGATAATTGTTTTTTTATTTTACACTAAGCACATGCACAAGCACATGTGTGCATGTGCTTGTGCATGCACACCCATGCATGCATGTACCTTTACCAAAGGTTCTCTTTATTTGTCATCTTAATGGAAGTAAGATTGGTTAGCACTAATCCTAACCCTAACCCTAATACAAACAATAATGTATGAGATATTTGATAGTCATTTATTTAAGACTTCCTATCAAGTTACTCTCTCTCTCTCTCTCTCTCTCTCTCTCTCACACACACACACACACACACACACACACACACACACACACACACACACGTACACACACATCCCTCTCATCTGTCTCACACACACATCTCTCTCTCTATCTCTATTATGGAGGCCAACATTATTTTCCCCAATAGTGAAATAGGTGAGATGAGGGCGCCTTTGAGCAATGGTAAAGTCTTTGTGAACAAGGAATTTGTTATTCGAAAATGTTTACCATCACAGTTCAAGGGTTTAGAGGCGATCACAATCAATCATAGCAGATAAAGAGACACATGTTACCCTTGTGCCACTACAAGATATAGAAGGTAAGGACCTCTACCTCCTTGATGACCTCATATCTCTTACGTATGACGTATATATAAGCTCAAAATCTAATGGTACCTCTAATTATGTGAATATTGAAACTTCAACAAATTTTGATGATAATCTACTCTACAGATGACACCTGTATGAGATGTAGTGCCTCTATACACCCAATTGCCCGACCATGAAGTACTTTCACCCTTGAAATCACAAAAGCACTATAGAGTTCTTATTGAACATGAGGAAGGAGAACACTTTGACAAAGCTAGTGAGACGTTTTGCCCGACCATGAAGTACTTTCACCCTTGAAATCACAAAAGCACTATAGAGTTCTTATTGAACATGAGGAAGGAGAACACTTTGACAAAGCTAGTGAGACGTTTACCATGGTTGTTTCAGGTGAATGAGCTTCCTAGATTCTATGATGGGGATGTAATATTTGAGTTTTCTGCCACTGTGGATTCTCAAGTAGGCATGGATGGCATGGATCATAAGTATGATGGTCACATGTGGACAAAGGCAGCTACATCGAATTTCAACTTTCCAGGGGTGTGTAGGATAAGCCATTGCATTGTAGGATAATCCATTGCATTGATGATAAGCCATTGCCTAGAGAAAACATAAAACATTAAGAGATGATATGTCACGAGATAGCTGTCACACAAGAAGATACAAAACAAGCATTTCAAAAGAAGCTGTAGAAAGGATAAAGAAAGAACTAGATATTAATGCACAAGTTACACAAGTGAAAGTGTTTCAATCTTCCAAACCTGGTGTTTCAAATACATGAGAGTCATGGGATTGAGCCAAAATGAAAATATGTTTATTCACCAACCAATTTTGACAGAAAGGGAGGTAACTGAATGTCTACGCGCAGAGAACGAACTTACCCTGATTTGGTTTAGTGGACAACTCATGTTCATAATTTAACTTTAGAGATGTATGGGATGTGCAAAAATGTTATGGGGTATTATTTTATTGGAACAATTTTCATGGAGTAATTTTATTTTTATAGATTGTATCATTTTATTAGGACATTTTATTAGGATGTATCATTTTATTGGAGTAATTTTATTATGCTATTGAGAGAGAGAGATAAGAGAGACATAAATAGAGAGTAAGAGAGAGACAAAAAGAGAGAGAGAGAGAGAGAGAGAGAGAGAGAGAGAGAGAGAGAGAGAGAGAGAGAGAGATAAAATGATGTATTGCTCGCCATATTTAGGAAATTGCCCCGAATTTGCTTGCCAAAAAAGATCCCTTGGAAGTGAGTTTTTGGTGGATGCTCTATGAGATGCAAGGTGCATAAGAGTTTTGGATGCTTAGTTTTGTCACTAAGGGATGAAGGGACATGTTTGAACATTAAGGTGTGCTTATGGTGCATGCTTAAGGTGTAATTATGCTTGAACTTGAGGTTATGGCTTATGCATGCTCTCTCCTAGAAAGAAAACTTGAGCTTCTTTTTTTTCTCTTAGAAGGGGAAAGAGGGGGGGGTATTTATAGCTCCATGGAGCTATGGGTTAAGGCTTGGGTTGAGCCCCTAACCATTGTTGGGGAGCTAATATGGGGGGCCATAGAGGTAGACTTTAGTATGATTGTACAAGATTCCCTCCCTAGGCCCTCATGATGGGCCAAGGGTAGTGACATCTTTGTCTCCACATTTGTGTCGATTTTTTATACGTATTTTTAGGCATGCATAAAAATTTGAAATTGAAAACATATGGCTATGGTTTTTTGAATTTATTATGATGAATGGAGTGGTATTGATGGTTCTAAAGGTCCTAAGCTCCATGTAATCTACAATGCATCTCTTCCCAAGCATGCCTAAGGCACTTTTTGAATTGTGTGGCTGGCCATTGACCACCTACTTACAGGCTGGTTAGGCGCTCATTAATGAGTGATGTGGCCAAGAACAAGAATGAAAAGGTTGGTATGCTCATTAATGATCTACGTAGCCAAGAACTCATTAATGATCTACGTAGCCAAGAACTCATTAATGATCTACGTAGCCAAGAACTCATGGCAAAACGGTAAAAAACTATGCCAAATCATAATAGTGAATGTTGAACAAGCTTTGGAGTTGCATTATCAAAGGTGTGTGGTCTAGCTTCATCCAAACATCATCCAAATGTCTGGCCTCATCCCCCATGCCATCTAGCTTCATGTGATTTGTATTATGATCTAGAATATGCAAGCGTACGATTGGCAGAGTCTTATAGAACATATAACAAACGAGCAACACTCAACCTACGAGCCCTAAAACCTAATGTAATTTTCCAATGTGCATGCTATGTAATTTGCAAGTCAAGAGAGAGAAGGTCCTGAGCATAGGCCATATCTCCAGGGGTTCACTATATGTAAACTCTCTATATCACATGCGTTGAAGACCTAATTTAAAAACCTCTTATCTGTAAATTTTTCATGAACACACCCTTTTCCTATTCAATCTGTAAATACCCCCTTTAAATGGTACCATTCTGTATGTAAAAAATGTGTAAAAAAGGGATTAAAAAACCTCTTTTGTTAAACCCACGTGCTACGCTTACATATTTATGAGTGACCCTCTCGAGGGGCCATATGCTCAAGAGCAAAGCACTCGTCAGAGACTTGTGAGTAGAGGCATGCATGTATGTAGTGCAAAGCATAGGCATCATCGTCACCGTGGTGGCCACCCTCCTCCTCCTCCTCCACGCCTTCCACCAAGTGCCCCCTTGTTCACCCACAACACATACACTCCCCTCTCGTGTCTCCTCCTCCTCCTCCTCCCACTGCTGTTGTTGCTGCCGTCTCCACACACACACATTCTCTCTCCCTCCCTCTTCCTCCTCGTAGTATGGCTCCTCCTCCTCCTCTCCTAGCCTACCCCCTGCACGCGCGCGCACACACACACACACACACACACACACACATTCTCTCCTTTCCTCCCTCCCTCCCTCTCTCTATCTTTATCTCTCCTCCTATCTCCTCCTCCTCTCATGGATCCTCCTCCTCCTCCTGTTGTTGCCACAACTGATGCCACCTTTGTCCAACAGCAACAAACTAGGTAGATTGTTTTTGTTTTTTGTAGTTGATTTTTCATTTATGTTATTTTATTTATTTAGTTTTCATTAAGTAATTTGAAAGTTTGTTTAATTGAGTTGATTAATGTTAATAAATTTTATTTAGTCTATCTCTAACTAATTAATTATAGTTAATCAAAGAAATTAATCAATATTTAAACACTTTAACAAAATAGTCAATAAAAGTAAAAGAACTGGTAGATTGCACCTTTTATGTGTAGTTCTTATTGTGTGCAATTGAAATTCGAATTTGAAAATCCCTCCTAGAGCATAACCAATGTGTGTGAGAGATAGAGATGGAATGTGTGTGTGCATGTGGATGTTTCTGTGACAGAGAGACTACTGCAATTTTGAATTTGAATTCAAAATTCAAAAATTTTAAAATCCCTCTAATCAATTAATTAACGATTATAATTTGAATTTGAATCAATTTTTAAATTTTCCACTTGAATTTGAGTGAAAATTTCAAAATTAAAATTTCAAATGTTCCATGGCTTAAGGAGACCCCTTTGGCCAAACAGTCATAGACCTCACACAATATTAATCCACCAATCTGTATGGCCTTTTGAGGCCCCTATGGCCAAATGGGCATAGGCTTCACTCCATAATGACCCTTATGACTCCATCGTCAAATGGTCATATGCCTTACTCCATAGTGACCCCTATGAATCCATAGCTTGAGGAGACCCCTATGGTTAATTTCTCATACGATCACCCACTTGTGATCTCCATGACTCCATGGATTGAGGAGAAGCCCAAGAATCCACCACTTGAGGAGATTCCCTAGACTCCATCAATTGAGGGGATGCCTAAGACTCCATGAATCCATGGATTGAGGAGAATCCTAAGACTCCATGGATTGGGGAGATACCCAAGACTTCACGACTTAATCGGACCCTTATGGCCAAACACTCATATGCCTCATCCCATAGTGATCTTTATGTTAGTCCCATATCTTAGAAGCAAGTGTAGGATAACTTTATAGTAAAATTCAAGGAGAGAAATCCATTTGTTTGATTGTCTTCTATGCAATGCCACAATTATTTTCCTAAATTAGGTGGCATCCACTTTTCTTATCAAAAGTGGAAATAATGTAAGCATTTGGGGGTGCGACATTGATACTCAAAAGGGAGGTCTATTGTGTTGATTTTATTCTAGGACGAAAGTATCATAAGTACTTTTGTTATGATTAATATATTTTTAATGTGTGGTACTAACTATTTTCATTATATGAGATACTTTGTGAAAGACATGACTAGTTTTCACTCTGCTGAAGTGGGGTTTGTAAGTTGATCACATATAAGTCACTTCCAAATACACAAACATAAGCAAAAATGTTAATGGTGTGACATGCATGGAACAAAATGATTTTAAGATATTTGAATTTTTTGACATGTAGGTCCACTTAAAATCAATTAATATCATACATATAGACAAACTAACAAATAAAGAAGTCATCATTCACATAACCCCATTAAAGAAAATTACCCAAAATTTCAAGTGAAGGCCAATATTTTTCATGTAAGTGGAATGAATTTTCTTTCACATGTCAAGAAACTTTGACCAACAAAGCGATGAATGGTAGAGTAAGGTTCCATAGTCTAAGTGGACCAGCCTAAGTAGACCCTATGGACACAAAGAACTCCTTGAACCTTGACCCTTATGTCCAAAGTTAATGGCTTAAAAAAAGTCATACGACTAAGCGGTCATAGGCCTAAGTCCCTAGTGACCCACAAGGCTCCATTGCTTGAGGAGAAACTAATACTCCATGGATTATGGAAACCTCTACGGCCAATTAGTCACAAGCCTTTCTCATCACTAGTGATCCTTGTGGGGCCACAAGGTCATTGGCCTTACTCATTAATGATCCCATGGCATCAGGAGACCGCTATGGCCAAATAATCATAGGCCATATCTCTTGTGATCCCTAATACTCCATGGCATGAGGAGACCTTAAGACTCCATGACTTAAGGATAGCCCTACGGCCAAATGGCCATAGGCTTCACTTCCTAGTGTCCCTAACACTCCGTGGCGAGATGATACACCTTTGAGCAAATGGTATTAGGCTAACTCCTAATGACCCCATAGCTTAACCCCTATGGCCAAACGGTCATAGGCATCACTCCTTTTAGTGACCCAAAGAATCCATGGCTTGAGGAGAATAATTTTGAAAACAATGTTAGAACTCTTGATGCCTCATAGCTTGACCCCTATGGCCAAATGGTCATAGGCCTACCTTACTAGTGACCACAAAGACTTCATGGTTGGAGGCGACTCCAAACTCCATGGCTCATGGAGACCCCTAAGGCTAAAAAATCATAGACCTATGTCCCTAATGACCTTAAATCCTCCATGTCTTAAAGAAACCCCAAGACTCCATGGTGCAAGGATATGGTGATGAGACAAGGTCATAAACTCAAGAGACCCTGGTCATAGGCCTAACTCACTACTTACCCCAAAGACTCCACTATTGGAGGAGACTACAAGACTCCATGGCTTGAGGAGACCCTTATTGGCCCAAAAGTCATAGGACAAAGTCCCTAATGACTCCAAATCCTCCATGTCTTGAGGAAACCCCAAGACTCCATGGCACGAGGACATGGTGATGACAAGGTCATAAACTCAAGTGATCGTATGGCTACACAGTCATAGGCCTTTGTGACCACAAGGCTTTATGGTTAAGGAGGAGCATAAAGAAAGATGGTTAAAAATTTCAATGCCAGTGTAATGTTTATAAAATTGGATACTATATGACTTTTGTGCTTGACTATATTTTACTCTTAATGTACAATTATTAAACAAGTTTGTGAAGTGGAGATAAAAGAAATTAGAGCAATAAAAGATGGTAGAGATGATTGTCAATTATCAAATTTACACATCAAACTCCATCTAGTCAATATGATGGCTAGTTAGCAAAGTGGACAATGCATTGGTGATAGTACTCATAGATTTTAAACAAATTAAGCTACATTGCTTGTCCAATGTAAAGATAAAGATAACAGAGTAATGGATAACAATATCAAATAAGTCAAAGCAACAGATTTCAACGGAGAAATGTGCTTAAACGATCTAGTAATGGAGTTGGTAGATAATAATTTGCCTAGCACATCCATGATAGTAATAGTGAAGTGATCACAACAGATTATGATACAAATGCCACCCATTGATTGGAGCTACCAAATAATATATATGGTGGCAAGCCAATGCACAATATATTTTCTAGTCAACTAGTGGAGTCAAACAAAAATGTGGTAGTTACCTCACCATTAGAGTTGGATGACACTCAATTACCTAGCACATCCACTATAAATCTCACAAAAGTTAGGGCAGTAGATGATACAGCTAACCAACCTTTGGAGTCCACAAAAATGTTGACAATAAACCAATGAATTTTGAAGATGATGGGAAGTATAGATTTCTAACGATCCAAAAGGGAGTTTTGTGGTAAGTTGTTCAGTTGACTTAATGGCAAGAATAAACTTATGACCAACGAGTGGCCATAGGATCACTTATTATGCTCTACCACACAATGCACAAATGATAAGGCCTCTTGAATGTCCCCAAGAATCCATGTCTTGAGAGGAGACCCCAATGGCCAAATAGTCATAGGCCTCACTCAATAATGATCCCCAAGACTTCATGGCTTGGGAGACCCTATGGCCAAATGGTCATAAGCCTTACTAAAAAAATGATCCCCCAAGACATCATGGCTTGAGGGACCCTATGGCAAAATAAACATGGACCTCACTCGTTAGTAATACCCAAGCATCCATGGCTTTGTGACCCTATGGCCAAACAATCATGGGCCTCACTCCTTATTAATCCCCAAGACTTCATGGCTTCGGAAGGCCCTATGACCAAATGGCCCCATAAGCCTCACTCATGATGATGAGTAGTGATCCCCAAGACTATTGTCTTTGTAAGAACAATTGTTACCATCCATTGCCTTTTTCAAACATCCCTTACCTCATAGTTATCCCCAAGACTCCATGGCTTAAAGAGACTGCTATGGCCAAACAATCATAAGCCTCATTCAATAATGATCCCCAAGACTCCTTATTTAATGCAAGCTCAAGACTCTATGGCTTGTGGAGACCCTATGGCCAAATAGTCATAGGCCACATCTGTAGTGATCCCCACTCCATGGCTTGGGGAGACCCTATAGCCAAATGGCCATACAACTCACTCAACAATGATTCCCAAGACTAGTTTCATTGGAAGAATACTTTCTAACATCCATAGCCTTTTACAAACTATCATTTCCATCATAGTGATCCGCAAGACTCCCTGGCTTGAGGAGACACCTATGGCCAAATGATCATAGGCCTCATTCAATAATGATTCCCAAGACTCTTTATTTGATGAAAGCCCAATACTCTGGCTTGTGAAGACCCTATGTCCAAACAATCATAGGCCTCACTCACTAGTGATCCCCAAGCCTCCATGCCTTGGGGAGACCGTATGGCAAAACGGCAATAGGCCTCACTCACTAGTGATCCCCCAAGAATACAATCATAGGCCTCACTCACTAGTGATCCCCCAAGAATACAATCATAGGCCTCATTCACTCCTACTGATGCCCAAAACTCCATGGTCTCTAGAGAGACCCTTGTGGCCAAATGGTCATATGTCCTCGAGGGGATCACTCATAAATATGTAAGCGTAGCATGTGGGTTCAATAGAAGGAATTTTTAAAGTCCCGTTTTTACACATTTTTTACATATAGAAGGGTACCATACAAAGGGCGTACTAGCGTACTCACAAATTGAATAGAAAAAGGGTGCATTTTATTAATGATAAATTTATAGATAAGGGGTTTTACAAATAGGCCTTGAACACACGTGATATATAGGGTTCACTCATAGTGACCCCCCCAAGCATAGGCCTCACTCACTAGTGATCCCCAAGACTCCATGGCTTGAGGAGACCCTTATGGTGGCCAAACGGTCATAAGCCTCACTCACTATAGTGAGCTCCAATACATCATGGCTTGAGCAGATACCTATGGACAAGGCCTCACTCACTAGTGATCCTCCAAGACTACTTTCATTAGAAGAATAACCGCTAACATCCGTAGCCTTTTGAATCACGTAGGCCTCACTCAATAGTGATCCTTAAGACTCTTTGTTTGATGAGACTCTAAGACTTCATGGCTTTGGGAGACCCTATGGCCAAATGGTCATAGGCCTCCTCCCACTTAACTGATCCTCTAATATTCCTTGCTTGAGGAGACCCTTAGCCAAATGATCATAGGATCTACTCAATAGTGATCATGTCTTAAGGAGATACCTACAATCAAATTATCCTTAGGCCTCACTCACTAGTGATCCTCAAAAACTACATTCATTGTGCAAGAATAATTGCTAGCATCCATAACCTTTTAAATAACATGGTCCTAAATCAGTGATCCCTAATACTCTATGTTTGATGAGACCCTAAGGCTTCATGTCTTTGGGAAGACCTTGTGGCCAAACGGTTATAGGCCCCATTCAATAGTTATGCCCAAAACTCTTAGTTTGATGAGAGCCCAAGATTCCATGGGTTGTGGAGACCTTATGACCAAGCAGTCTCATAGGACTCAATCAGTGATCTCCAATACTACTTTCATTGGATGAATAATTGTGCTAACATCCATAGCCTTTTCCATAGAATCCCTTTTTTCATATAGTGATCCCCAAGCCTCAATTACTAGTGATCCCCAAGACTCAATTAGTAGTGATCCCCCAAGACTATGGTAGAAGGCTTCACTCACTAGATATCCTCCAATAGTACTTTCATTGCAAGAATAATTCCTAACAATTATATGGACCTTTCAATAACATAGGCCTCACTCAATAGTGATCCCCAAGACTCTTTGTTTGATGGGACCCTAAGAATTTATATCATTCGGAGACCCTATGGAAAAATGGTCATAGGCCTCCCCCACTATAGTGATCCCTATAGACGGGGACCCTATGGAAAAATGGTCATAGGCCTCCCCCACTATAGTGATCCCTATACTCCTTGCTTGAAGAAACCCTTTTGGCCAAATAGTAATATGCCTCACTCAATAGTGATCCCCAAGATGGGGACCCTATGGCCAAATAGTCATGGGCCTCAATAATTAGTGATCCCCAAGACTCCATGGCTTGGGGGACCCTATGGCCAAATAATTATGGGTCTCACTCATAAGTGATCCCTAAGACTCCATGGCTTGGGGAGACCCTATGACGAAATGGCCATAGACTTGGGGAGACCCTATGACCAAACAATCATGGTTTGGGAGACCCTATGACTAAATGGCCATAGGCCTCACTCACTAGTAATCCCTAAGACTACTTTATTTTGAAGAAAAATTGTTAACATCCATAGCCTTTTGCAAAACATCCCTTCTCTCATAGATATCCCCAAGACATTGTAGCTTGAGGAGACCCTTATGGCCAAACAATCATAGGCCTCACTCACTAGTAATCCCTAAGACTACTTTATTTTGAAGAAAAATTGTTAACATCCATAGCCTTTTGCAAAACATCCCTTCTCTCATAGATATCCCCAAGACATTGTAGCTTGAGGAGACCCTTATGGCCAAACAATCATAGGCCTCACTTCCTAATGATCCCAAGCATCCATGCCGTCGCTAACATCCATAGCCTCTTGCAAAATATCATTTTTAATCATAGTGATCCCTAAGACTCCGTGTCTTAATAAGGAGACCCATATAACCAAATGGTCATAGGCCTCACTAAATAATGATCCCCAAGACTTCATGGCTTGGAGAACCTTATGGCTAAAAAACCATGGGCCATCCCCCAAGACTCCATGGATTGGTTTGGGACCCTATGGCAAAGCAATCATGGGCCTCACTCATTACTAATCCTTCTCCCAAGACTCCATGGTGTCCATAGGCCTCACTAAATAGTGATCTCCTCAAGACTACTTTCTTTGGAAGAATAATTGTTCGCATTCATAGCCTTTTACAAAAATATCCCTTCCCTTATATTAATCCCTAAGACTCTATATTGAGGGGACCCCTATGGCCAAACGATCTCATAGGCCTCACTCAATAATGATACCCAAGACTCTTTATTTACGATCTCATAGGCCTCACTCAATAATGAGCCCAAGACTCTATGGCTTGTGGAGAACTATTGCAAAATAGTCATAGGTCTCTCTCACTCTAGTAATCCCTAAGACTCCATGGCTTGGGGAGACCCTAGGGCCAAATAGCCATAGATATCATTCAATAGATATTCCATTGGAAGAATAATTGCTAACATCCATAGCCTTTCCCTCATAGTTATCATGAAGACTCCATGGCTTTTAAGGAGACCCCTATGGCCAACCGTCATAGGCCTCAGTTTAATAATGATCCCTAAGGCTCTTTACTTGATGAGAGCCCAAGACTCTATGGCTTCTGAAGATCCTATGGCCAAACATGCATAGACCTAACTCACTAGTGATCCCCAAGCCTCCCCAAATGACCATAAGCCTCACTCACTAGTGATCCCCCAACACTATGGCCATAGGCCTCACTCACTCTAGTAATGACCAAAGAGTGCCCAAAACTCCATGATCTTGGAAGACCCGTGTAGCCAAATAGTCATAGGTCTCACTCACTAGTGATCCCCAAGATTCCATGGCTTTAGGAGACCCTTAAGGCCAAATGGTCATAAGCCTCACTCAGTAGTGAGCCCACTCAGTAGTGAGCCCTAATACTTCATGGCTTGAGGAGATACCTATGGCCAAGGCCTCACTCACTAGTGATCCTCCATCTACTTTCATTAAAAGAATAACTGCTAACATCTGTATCCTTTTGAATAGCATAGGCCTCAATCAATAGTGATACCTAAGACTCTTGATGAGACTCTAAGACTTCATGGCTTTGGGATACCCTATGACCAAATGGTCATAGGCCTCCCACTTATTAATTCTCCAATACTCCTTTCTTTAGGAGACACTTGTGGCCAAATGGTCATAGGCTTCACTCAATAGTGATCATGGCTTAAGGAGATACCTATAATCAAATTGTCTTTAGGCCTCACTCACTAGTGATCCTCAAAAACTACATTCATTATAAGAATAATTTCTAGCATCCATAATCTTTTGAATAACATGGTCCTAAATTAGTGATCCCTAATACTCTATGTTTGATGGTACCCTAAGGCTTCATGGCTTTGGGAGGACCCTAAGGCCAAATAGCCATAATCCCTATTCAATAGTATCCCCAATACTCTTAGTTTGATGAGAGACCAAGATTCCATGGCTTGTGGAGACCCTATGACCAAGCAGTCATATGAGAGACCAAGACTCCATGGCTTGTGGAGACCCTATGACCAAGCAGTCATCATAGGACTCAGTCACTAGTGATTTCCAAGACTACTTTCATTGTGGAAGAGTAATCATGCTAACATCCATAGTCTTTTGCATAGCATCCCTTTTTTCATAGTAATCCCTAAGTCTTAATTACCAGTGATCCCCAAGCCTCAATTACTAGTGATCCCCAAGCCTATAGTCAAAGGGCTCAATTGCTAGTGATTCACAAGCCTAAATTGCTAGTGATCTCCAAGCCTCAATTACTAGCATCCCTTTTTTTCATAGTGATCCCCCAAGACCATGTTCAAAGGCTTCACTCACTAGTGATCCTCCAAGAGTACTTTCATTGTAAGAATAATTCTTAACAATTATGGCCCTTTGAATAACATAGGCCTCACTCAACAGTGATCCCTAAGACTCTTTGTTTGATGAGACCCTAAGACTTTATGGATTTGGGAGACCCCTATGGCCAAATGGTCATAGGCCTCCCCCACTAGTGATCCTTATACTCCTTGTTTGAGGATACCCTTGTGTGGCCAAATGGTAATAGGCCTCACTGAATAGTGACCTCGAAAAATTAATGGCTTGGGGGACCCTATGGCAATCATGGGCCTCAGTCATTAGTGATCCCCAAGACTCTATGGCTTGGGGGACCCTATGGCAATCATGGGCCTCAGTCATTAGTGATCCCCAAGACTCTATGGCTTGGGGGAGCCTATGGCCAAACAATCATGGGTATCACTCATTAGTGATCCCCGAGAGACTCAATGGCTTAGGGAGACCCTATGGCCAAAAACGGCCATAGGCCTCACTCACTAGTGATCCCCAATACTACTTTATTTGGAAGAAAAATTGTTCCATAGCCTTTTGCAAAACATCCCTTTCCTCATATAGATCCCCAAGACTCTATAGCTTGAGGAGACTGTATGGCCAAATGGTCATGGGCCTCAGTTCAATGATGATCCCTAAGAATCTTTATTTGATGTGAGGCCAAGTCTCTATGGCTTGTGGAGACCCTATGGCCAAAACTTCCTCACTCGGTAGTGATCCCCAAGCCTCTACGGCTTGTGGAGACCCTATAGGCCAAAACTTCCTCACTCAGTAGTGATCCCCAAGCCTCCATGTCTTGGGAAGACCCTATGGCCACACGGCCATAGATCTCACTCAATAGTGATTCCCAAGACTACTTTCATTAGAAGTATAATTGCTAAAATCCATAGCCTCTTGAAAAATATCATTTCCATCATAGTAATCCCCCAAACTCCATGCCTCCCTATAACCAAACGGTCATAGACCTCATTCAATAATGATCCCCAAGATTTCATGGCTTGGAGGACCCTATGGCCAAACAATCATGTGCCTCATTCATTAGTGACCCCCCAAGACTCCATGGATTTAGGGACCCTATGGCTAAACAATCATAGGCCTCATTCATTTAGTGATCCTCCCCAAGACTCCATGACTTGGGGAAACCCTATGACCAAACGGCCATAGGCCTCACTCACTAGTGATCCTTAAGGCTACTTTCTTTGGAAGAATAATTGTTAGCATCCATAGCCTTTTACAAAAATATCCCTTCCCTCCTCATAGTTATCTCCAAGGCTCCTTGGCCTGAGGAGACCCCTATGGCCAAACAGTGATAGGCCTCACTCAATAATGATCCCCAAAAATCTTTATTTGATGCGACCCCAAGACTATGTCTTATGGAGACCCTATGGTGGCCAATAAGACATGAGTCTTGGGCTCACTCTAGTAATCCTCAACACTCAATGGCTTGGGGAGACCCTATGGCTAAATGGCTATAGATCTTACTCAATAGTGATTCCATTGGAAGAATAATTGCTAACATCCATAGCCTTTTGCAAAATATCCTTTTCCTCATAGTGATCCCGAAGACTCCATAGCTTAAGGAGACCCCTATGGCCAAATGGTCATAGGCATCACTCAATAATGATCCCCAAGACTCTTTATTTGATGAGATCCCAAGACTCTATGGCTTCTGAAGATACTGTGTCCAAACAGGCATAGGCCTCACTCACTAGTGATCCCCAAGCCTCCATGATGCCATGGGGAGAGCCTATAACCAAATGGCCATAAGCCTCAGTCACTAGTGATTCCTCAATACTATAGTCATAGGCCTCACTCACTAGTGATCCCCAAGCCTCCATGATGCCATGGGGAGAGCCTATGACCAAATGGCCATAAGCCTCAGTCACTAGTGATTCCTCAATACTATAGTCATAGGCCTCACTCATTAGTGATGCCCAAAACTCCATCGTATTGGGAGATCCCTGTGGCCAAATGGTCATAGGCCTCACTTAGGTGTGATCCTCCCTAAGACTCCATGGCTTGCGGAGACCCCTATGGCCAAATGGTTATAAGCCTCACTCACTAGTGATCCCCAATATTCCATGGCTTGACGATATACCTATGGCAAAACAATCATATGCCTCACTCACTAGTGATCCTCTACTAAGTGCAATTTCATTACAAGAATAATTGCTAGCATATGTAGCCTTTTGAATAACATACGCCTTATTCAATAGTGATCCCCTAGGAATCTTTGTTTGATGAGGCCCTAAGACTTCATGGCTTTGGGAGAACCTATGGCCAAATGGTCATAGGCCTCCCACTTAGTGATCTCCCAATTTTCCTTTCTTGAGAAGACCTTTGTGGGGCCAAACGGTCATAGGCTTCACTCAACACTAATCATGGCTTGAGGAGATACCTATGGTAAAACCATATTAGGCCTCATTCACTATAGTGATCCTCAAAGACTACATTGATTGCAAGAATAATCGCTAAAATAAATAGACTTTTGAACTCACTCAATAGTGATCCCTAATACTCTGTGTTTGATGAGACCCAAAGGCTTCATGGATTTGGGAGACCCTAAGGCCAAACGGTCATAGACATCCCCCCACTAGTGCTCTCCCACCAATAGTGCTCCCCCCGAACTCACTCAATAGTGATCCCTAATACTCTTTGTTTGATGAGACCTGAAGGCTTCATGGCTTTGGGAGACCCTACGGCCAAACGGTCATAGACATCCCCCACTAATGCTCCCCCACCAATACTCCTCACTTGAGGAGACCCTTGTGCCCAAATGTTCTTAGGCCTCACTCACTTTAGTGATCCCCAAAGACTACTTTCATTGCAAGAATAATTGCCAACATCCATAGCCTTTTGAATAGCACATGCCTCACTCAATAGTGATCCCTAAGACTATTTTTTTGATGAGACCCTAAGACTTCATGGATTTCCGAGAACTTATGGCCAAATGGTCATAGGCCTCCCCCACTAGTGATCCCAATACTCCATGTCTTGGGGAGACCCCTATGAACAAATGATCATAGGCCTCACTCACTCACTACTTGAAGAGTGTCCCCAACAAGATGGTCATATGCTTCACTTACTAAGTCATAGGATTCACTCATTAGGGATGCCCAAGACTCCATGACTTGAGGAGACTCCTATGGCACTCAAATGTTACCACATGGGAGGATTTTGTGCGCTCTTTGAATATCATAGAGAAGATATATAATTCTCTATTTATCAGTTGTGATGCTCCATGGTTAGATTTGAAGCTACAACAAACAAAGGAAACACCAGAGTTTCTTGAAGTAACCATGGGCTATGTTAAATGAATCGTTGCCCAAAAGTATGGTGGCCCAAGCACAGATGATGCATTCCCATGGTGTATCGAGAGCGTCAATAGTAGTCTTGAGGGGATTGAGTTCCTTGGGGGGATAGATATGGGTCATCGCCACACACCACTTGATTGTGGAATGGTAGATGGGCTTCTACCCATTTTGAGAAAGTACTTGATGATGTGTCTAGCATTGCATTTTAGCCTGTACAATTTGTTTTAGTTGCATTTTTGAAGAAAGCATTGGCAACCAAGGCAAGGTGGCATGATATAATGATGGTACCTTTGGAGTCCTTGGTTACGGTAGATGCAAGATGTTTAACCTCTCTAAAGAATCATTGTTTTGGTTTAGTAAGTAGCCATGTATAGCCATGCAAGATGTTTAACCTCTCTAAAGAATCACTGTTTTGGTTTAGTAAGTAGCCATGTATAGCCAGGCCAAATAATATAGTGTGATGACTCTTGCATATCAAAGAGACACTATCCTTGACTATGAATTGTTTATGTAGCACTGAAGATGAGAATCATGATTATGTTGAGATGGCAAAGGCATATTGGCAAGGCATGTCATCAAAGGATCATGCATCAAAGAAAATGACCATGTTTTGGATGTGCTCACTTGGGATATGGTGCTAGGGAAGCTCTACAACTGCAGAGGAAGTTTAATTTGGTTGTATGCACAAATGAGCAGATGTGGTGAGATGAACATGGAGGTTTCATGCATGGTAGCAATTGAGATGGAGTAAGCTAAGCTAGGGTGGGTGATACCTAAGAACAATCATGAGATGAATGAACTAAAGTAATTAAGCTTTAGACTCAAACATAATTAGGTTACAAGATTAAGGCTTGTATTCATAAAGAGGCTTGAGAGCTTGCTTGATTCCATTGATTGAAAATGATGCCTTTTCTATGAGGGAGGTATAACAAAGCTTTGATAGCTCATGTGGGATAACTTTGACTAGGTGACTTGGCACTCTAACGTAACTCATTTCAAAACCCCCCTTGATGCTAGATTGGATACAATTTTTAGGATTTCACTCTTCCTCTCTCTCCCCTTGTGTTAGGCTCCTTTGGGACTTATGCTACTTTGGCATTATAGCTACTTTGGCTATGAATTTTAGCGTAAGTGCATCATATGGCCTCGGAGGCTAATTATATCACAATTTTTGTAGAGACAAGAGGGGTGAAAAATACAATGGTTCTTTCTCTAAAAGAGTGTGTCTTCTACTACTGGAACATATTTGACCTTGATGTAGTTTTCCTCCTTCTTTTTATGATAGAAATCTTCTTCTAGGTGACCAATTTTTTCCCAATAGTCACAAACAAGCTTTGGTTTATCTTTGGTATGACGATGTTTTCCACAATGATAGCATCTTGGAAGTTGAGATGTTGATTGATTTGTCCTTTGAAATCTCCCACCCTTTGTATAGAGTGCTTACCCACCTTGAATGTGATTTGAATGATTCTTTACCCTTGAATTTTGATTCACGTTCAAGCAAAGATGATTCCATATCTTGAATTTTAGTGTTGGGCACATTTTTTAAGTGTAGCAACAAGTGATTCATATGGTTCTTTGTCAATACTATTTAACAACACATATCAATAGTTTCATCTTTTTCAATAGTTTTCTTTAATGCAATAAGTTGTTGTTTGATACCTTTGAACTTACTGATATGTTATGCCATGGTCTCGATGTCCTTCTTGTCAAGCTTGTAAAACTTCATGAGAAGGTTGATCTTTAAGCTCTTTGATTCGGTATCGAAAAATCTTGTTAAGATCCTACCATGCTAACTCGACATCCTTCATTCCAGCAATGTGACGAGAATGTGAGTAATCACATCATCACCGAGATTTTCAGCAATAAAGCCCAATGCTTTGTTGTTTTGAAGTAGCTCAACCTCCACTTGTTCATCCTCAATTAGGTGCCAAAGCCCCTAACTTGTGCATACAAGGCCTTGTTTTTCTGTATTGTATATATTGTAAAAACTTTGATCGTGATACTACAAAGTGTCCCAAGTCATCAACATTTGACTCAAAACCTCCATCTCTCATGCACCAAACAGAAACAGTCCAAAGGGTAGAAACTGCTCAGGAAGTAGTTAATCGAACACTTCAGTGTTTCTATTGTCATGGACCTCACAAGGTGGCAAACTGCATAGTTTGGAATACTTCCATGCCCATAGTCACTGACACCTTGCAATCCATGTGTGAACGATGTGGCATTGATCACATGTTCCAAGATTTCCCAAGACGAGTTGCTTCAATGCAACTTGTCTCATAAAATACAACTATTAACATCTTAAGTGTACAAAATAGGTAATTGTCCACCGTACCCTTGAATGTGCTTACACGCTTACAAGCCAAGGCATGAGAAACGATAAAAAAGAATGCAAAAGATAATACCTCAACATGGGTAGAAGAACATGTTTTAAAGCAAAACCCAAAACAGAAAACAAAACCTTCTAAACCCAAGAAAAACAAGGGACAACAAACTATCGAAACCAAGGCTGAATTAAGGGACAAGAAAAAGAGCTTGTAGAGGACATAAAACCAAAAGGGAACATAAATAGAAAAGATCCAAAAGATACACAGGATATAGAAGCATCCACATCAAAAGCCATCACATAAACCACAAAAACCCATATGTGCGACACAGGATACAAAAGCCCAAAAGAAAATTTGATCTCGTCACATGGGCAAACATAATGAAAAACTGACAATCCAAAGAAAGTTAAAAAATGAAAAAAGTTCTAGTACATCACTAAGTGAGGATGAAACAATTTCTGATTCGTCACTCAATCAGTGCACTTAATGGACCAATCAAGAAACTAGAACCCACCCAACCACCCCAAATTGAAAATCATGATCACATGACATATGCGGAACGCAAAAAGCAAGCTCAGGAGAGCATGCTTAGCTTGGTAGAATGTCTTACAGGATCACCAGTTGTGATTAAACCTCATAATGCTAAATCTAAAAAAGCAACCAAAATACAAAACCTAGAGGAGTACCGCTTCCCCTTTCAAGAGGAAGACATACTCTCTACAAAAGAGTCATTTGAGACAGATTGCATGAATCATGTGATTGAGAAAGCACGTAAGGAATTCCCTTACAAAATTAAAGAAGTCTCTCAAAACCTCATTCGAAGGAATGCTCTTCTCTCATGGTGAAGCCAACATAACATCAGCACTTGCACTCTTAAGGGCTTAACATGAGTTATACCGAGACATAAAGAACTCCATAGAATGAGACTGTGAGGATTCGCAAGTTTCCCAATAGACCTCATTTAGAATTGTCAAAGGACCAAGTGTGCCAATGTACACATTGGGTACTCTTGAAAAAGCTGAGAACCAAAAAGAGGAAGAAAGTGAATGGGAATATGAAACCAAGATGGGACCTGAAGCTGAAACAAAAACTAAAACATCCATGGTTCCTCTAGAAGATTCTATCATGGTTATAGTTAGATTTTCCTACAAGCAATGATGTTAAGTACAAACGTGCATTGATTATCTCTCAAGCTAGTCGTAACATCATGACAATAGACACTTGGGTGTCATTGGGACAACCTAAACTTATCCCTACAAACAATGGTATTGCAAGAGGAGCCAATGGACAAAAAGCATTGAAGTTCCAGCTTACTTTAGCTATGATACTCAAATAATTGGTGGAGATGTGGTATTTACATTCCATGTTACCCTAGATTTCCTTGAGTATGATGCCATCCTTGGTGGAACTTTCATACGTGACTCATTGTATTTAATAGATGAATCCATAGAAACAGTCACCTTGAACACTCCTACAGGTAATTACAATTGCTATCGGGAGGAAGAGACTTTGGAGGAGCTGGAACTTCTAATATATCTCACTAAAAAGATCCCTAGGATTCTGGTTGGATTGGAAATTTTAAATAAAATCACCACAGCTCAAGCACAACTTTATCCAACACAAGAACGCAATCTCATGAACGTTGAGTTATGGGATTTGTTAGGTCAACCATCACTCACGTGAAAGAATTCCCTTTACACAAGACTTGAACATGCCATGTTTGGGGTACTTTGAACATACAATGTATATTGAAACTAATACTTGTAAGTTTTTTGTGGTTGAGTATGTGTTGGAAGAAGACTTTCTTGGGGGCATAAATGGACTCTTCATTAGGAACTCAATGGAGTCTTCTTGGGCCCTCTAATTTGGATGTTTAGTGAAATGCTTAAAATGCTAATCCATCTTTGACCAAGCCTAGAGGCCTAGTCCTAAAAGCATATATTTGATTTTTCACAAAAACAAAAAAAAAATAAAAAAAAGGAGATATTCTTAGATCTGGCCACCTAGGTGACTTTAAAGCTTTGTAATGGGTTGTCAGTCAGTTATCATAGCCTTCTCTACCTTTTCGAACTCCAAACATTCCAAAAATTTGTCACTTTCTTCCCCCCTTTTTTGTGTGTGCACCAGATCTCTTTCTCTCTCTAAATCCTCTCTCTAAAACGCCATGCACTCCTTCTCCATGGAAAAAAGCGTCTTTCTCTACTCCAAAAGCCATAGCTAGTAGATCTGTACTCCTAAATGAGCCTTCTCTCTCAAACCCACAGTAGTAGCCATGGCTTGCAAGGAAGAAGCTTACCACCATGAGCATTCTCTCTACAATACTTGGTCCTCTCTCCATAGCTAGCAGGTCTGTACTCCTAAATGAGCCTTCTCTCTCCAAACCCACAGTAGTAGCCATGGCTTGCAAGGAAGAAGCTTACTAGGAGCATTCTCTCTACAATACTTGGTTCTCTCTCCAAACCCACAGTAGTAGCCACATGACTTGCACAGAAGAACCTTTTCATGATGTATTCTCTCTCTATATTGCTTAGCAGCCATAGCTTGCACTAAAGAAGCTTCCCATGATGCATTGTCTCCTTTGCATTTTTGTCTCACCATTGCCAACCCTCTCTATGTTTCTTTGGCTCCCTTTCTGGCTTCTTTCTCTATCCACAATGCAGCTCTAGAGAAGCAACCCTCATCTCCATTCTTCCCATTATTTTTTGATACCATATCCTGCTCCTTCCACTCCTATTCAACCCAAGCTTACAAGCCTACTTTCTTGTAGATGGCACTACAAGACATCACCTCTAAGATCCGCCTTCAGGTTGATTTTGGAGACAGAATATGCAACCCTACGCAGTAGGCATGTTGCACCCAATATTTCATACGATCAGCTTCGAATGCAAGGAGCAAAGGCCATTGATCTTTGGATTGATGGAAATCTTTATCCACTAGATCCAATATCTGGTGCCCCTCAACCATTCAAAAGCATTACAAGTTTTCTTAAGTTTGTTGGTGATGGTTTCAATGGGCTTCTTGGCTATTGTAGGAGATTACACATGTTGTGGCTAGATGAGGCAGCTGAAAAGAGGCAAACACAATTTGCCTTCGACCAGCTTCAAGCGGCATCGACTAAGCAGATCAATAGTTTGATGCAGAGGATTAAAGAGCTCTCAGCAGAGGAGCTTGAGGTGCAGAAGAATAATTTAGAGGATCGTGTGCACACAATAAATCAATTTACTGATAATTATGTTCGTCTTCAACACTCGACTCGTAATCTTCGGCGTCGTGTTCACCATTTCACTCACCTTCCCATTGGATATCACGCAAGGCAAAGAAAACGTAAAACTGTTGGGTTACTTTCTAAGATAGCAGGCGCATGCAAGAGGCGTAAACAAACAACCAGGTAAAATTTTTTGTAGGAATTATAGCAACTTTGAGAAGCAATTAATGAATAAAGCATCTCTCATGGGTGACTCTTGCGTTTGTAGGGCATGTGCAACAGCTATACTAGGATGTAACAATGCTGAGGACAATGTTAATGTCTCCCTTCTTCAGCATGTCCTTCAGGAGAAGGATATCATGGAAATGATAACAGGTTCTGGTAATGATAAGCTGCGGGAGACCCTTTGTCAACATTTCTTGAAGGAAATCAAAGAAATTGTCACACCCAAAGAGATGCTTGATATATGTGACTCAGTAGGTATTAGCCAGAAAGGTTACAGAGCAATGTATAGGTCAATCACTTTAGGGTTACGAGCAAAGGGAGTTACGCAATCCTTGCTTCCAACACTTTATAGCTTACAGATGGCAAAGAAGTGTGCTAATGGTGATATTGCATCCAGGTTTAATGGTGGGTACAAGTGGGTGTGGAGGATATTATGCCAATGCCAACAATCAAACCCTTTGAATACAATGCATATAACAATGTCTACATTGACATGGAAGTGCTACAAAAAGCAATGATTCAGTACTATGGCCTCACACTTGAAGAGACAGGTGGAAATGCCGTGTTTGTCTTAAAGCTGGATGAATGTCAAGGGTTAAAGGTCAAAGACTGGAGCGTGTTAGTTTAACCTTGATGAGCCGAGCACTTAGAGGAAAGCCTTTAGACACCCAAGAGTTAGATGCAACTGAAGACAACAACAATAGGGGTCAAGGGCATAAGCAAGACTACTACGGCATTCAATCAGAGAAGAACATCTGGTGGCAAGTAGCATGGGTCCTCCCAAAAGAGAACCATGATACCTTGAGGTGGTATTTTGAACGGTCTGGCATTCAACATGTCGTCTCTTACCAAGTCAATGGTCAAAAGCTTGATGTTCTCGGAATAGGCTACTTTAACGTTGGCACTTGGGTGGCGATCTAAAAACCTTAAAGTGTATGTTGGGTTGTAAAACATGTGCGAATACTATATTCTCATGTGTTTACTATTGTCATTCCAAGACAACAGTAGACTCAAGAGTAAAAGGGAAACAACCTAGCAAAGGCAAAAGTCAAAAACAGGTGGGTGCAAAAAAAGCAATCGTTTTTGATGCTGAACAGAGGAAAGGATCAAAGGTATGGCATAATGGCATATTAAGTTGTGACCAGAGCAAGCCACCTAGTCATGACCAGGAGGACAATGCTTGGAACCCAATCTTGGACATTCCACTATGTCAAGTGCATGTGTGCACATTACATGCAAGACTCACGATTTTGGATAAGCTATTGATGCTCCACATAAACTATGTCTGGAACATGGAGCCCGAAGATCGACGAGAAGAGTCGATACGTGCACTAGAGGGTGTACTTTCCTCTATGGGATTACATGCTGGAGCAGTGGTCTTGACAAAGGATAGAAAATCAAACCCTACACAAGACAACCCTAATAAAATTTGCATGGGTGGATCAACGGCAAGACACTTGCTATCAAACCACTTGGGTTCTCATAGCCACACTGACTTTGAAATTTGGAAGAAGATATGTGATGTTACAACATATCGAGGAAATGATGCCAGGCTTGGCCTAAAACGTGCACGTGTATGGGAGGTGTGTAATAAAATGGTCGATCTTCTAGAGCGACCTCACCTGGATGACCATGGTATTGAGGCACTTAAACAAGCCACTTGTAGATTTACAGAAGAAATGGTCGAGGCATGGGGAGAAACACACATTACTCACTACATGGTAATGTTATATTTCTTGTGTCCTTGTAGTATGTTCTTCATATTGTTTGTTGACTTTTTGTAATTTTCTATGCAGCATATATTGTATGCACATGGGCCATACTTTCTCGATAGATACGGCTCTTTAGCACTTTGGAGCAATCAAGGCATGGAGAAATCACATTACCAAGCAAAGGCCATGTATTTTAAGGGCACTCGCCATGGTGGTGGCAAAGTCAAGAGTAATGCGCTCCATGAAATGTTCAACTGGTTCTATCGCGTTCTGTTTGGCAAAAAAAGGCAGAAAACTCGCGGTAATTTGTCTCTTAGGCGTCAAATAATGAAAACTGTTAATGCAAGAAGAACTGAAGGATACAACAGATCAAATGCTAGGGAGAGACTACGGCAGTGGGTAGCAACAAGCAAGCGTCGGTGTGGTTCCTCATGGGCTTAATCTCTTTGATTATAATCTTTTTTTGTTTTTAAATTTTCTAAAAGTTTTAAAAAATTATATTTATAGACATATTTAAGTCATTTTTCATTTATAGCCACCACATTTCAATTTCTTCTTTGTGCTCTACTCTCTCTTGCCCTCCCACTATCTCTCGCACTCGTACATACCTAGGCCATGCCAGAAGAACAGGAGCAAGACTTGCGGTTTTTCGATCAACTCGGTCCACTACCTGCTACAGCAAAAAGGATAAATCTACCTATAGTAACAGAGCAAGAGGCAAAGGAGATGAGAGAAGAAGAGCATAGGAAGGAGGCCAAAGAAGCGCAACGCAGGAAGGAAGCTGAAGAAGCAGAGCCTAGTAGAGAAGCGGAAGAAGAGCGGCGTCGAAAAGAAGCCGAGGAAGGTCAAGGGCAACCACCAGAGATTGTTATTGAGGCCGACACCCTAGAACAGCTAGAGGTTATCTTACAGAATAGGGAGGTCGAGCTCTTGTCTTATGGCATCACGAAAGATACCATTGACAAAGAGTTTCCTCTTGTGAGGGCGGCTTGGGAGACAGAAATGCAAAAGAGACAGCAGCCCAAAGAGGACGCAAGGAGGGCAAGCCAAGCACAGCCACAAGCAGCCACAACATCCAGACGTCCAGTCAAGATGTGTGGCAAAAGAATGGAGGGCAAGTTTTGAGACCAACAAGAAGAGGAAGAGCGTGCACAAAAGAAAAAGAAGTTCAGGTCTGAACGACCACCGTGGGAGAATCAAAGACCACCACCGCCTCCACCGGGGTTACAAAGAAGAAGAGAAAATGGAGGCCAGGGACAGTCGCGCTACGAGAGATTAGGAAATATCAGAAAAGCACAGATCTTCTCATCCCCAAGGCACCATTCTCTCGACTGGTGAGAGAAACAATGGAAAAATTTACTGACAGGGTTGACCGCATACAGAGCACAGCTCTTGAAGCTCTTCAAGAAGCTGCTGAAGATATTGTAGTTTTTGTTTTTGAAGACTCAGTGCTGGCTATGGTACATGCCAAGAGAGTCACTTTGAAGCCTGTAGATATGTCCCTAGCCCTACGCCTACGTTTAGAGCGTAGCCTTCTACCTCAATAGGCTAACCCACTTTGTAATTCTCCCTATAAAATTTTGTAATGTTTCCAAATTCCTTTGTAGCATTTTCACACATTAATGAAAGCTTTTTGAGTTGTGTTACATTCTTTGTTGAGTCCAATTTTTTTTGTATGCTCAGTGGCCAATGAACATTTCATTAAAAAAAAACATAAAAGCACTATACACACAGGAAAAAATACACACAAACACACACACACACACACACACACACACACATATATATATACATATACAAATATATATATATACACACACACACACACACACACACACACACACACATATATATATATTTATATATACAAAAAAGGTAGAGCCTATTAAGTCACCTAGAGATCTTTATTGAGGGCCTTATGAGCCTCAAGACCAAAAAAAAAAAAAAGCCATGTGCGCTACGACGCGTTAATCGCCAAAGTGCCGATTTCCACGCCGTAGCGCACATGGCATTTTTTTTTGATTTTTTGGGTCCCATGAGGCTCATAAGGCCCTTTAGGTGCTCTAATAGCCCTTTATTTATATAAGATATTATATATATATATATATATATATATATATCTTATAATAGCCCCAAAATCTTATAACATCTTATGTCTTATATATATATATATCCTATATATCTTATATATATATATATTATATATATATTATATATCTTTCAATAGCCCCATAATTTTTTATATATATAGGTACACACACACACACACACATATATATGTATATCTATATACATATATGTACATATATATACATATATGTGAGTGTGTATACATCTATAAATACAACATTTTTTCGTACCGCTCTAACCCAATCTCGATTACTTTTTTTAATCACGATCACATTTAAAATGAATCTTAAACAATATTTTCTATGAACACATGAACAAAATCTTGAAATTGCGAGGCTTGAAATGGTATATCACAAGTACGCCAAGAAAAATCACAACTTACAATGCACAACAAATTTTTTTTATTAAACTTGGAAGAGAAGTTTGCATTACATCTTTTTAATAAGCTCTTGGAAGAGCTCAGGAGAGAGAGTTCTAGAGGCTGGTTTCTGGCCTAAGCTTTGGAATATATCACTAGGCTCATTGATTCCTTGAGCCTGAGAAAGGGCACAATGGCTTAAAACTGAGCCGAGATGCTTGCCCGCGTAAAGCAATACAAGGCAGCTTCCCTAGCTACCAAAATACATTTATTTATGTTTGAGGCTAAGGGGTTCTCCGACAAGACTGCACTAAGTGCTTTACATTTTAGGAGCTCGACATAGGCGATCTCTGAATAGTCTAAATGAAAAACCTGCACTATGTCGGCTCTGAGGACAGGTATGTAGTGCCAAAGAGATGCATCTCGACCCTCTGACTTTGGCCGCGTTCCTCCTACGCGCATAGCAAACTTGTCCACTTCAAAAGCAGTCTGTCAACATGTCAATATAGAAGTTAGGAAGCGTGAAATGATACAACTAAAAATAATTTGCTTTACAACTAAGAAGTTAGGACATACCTCAGTTGCATCGTCACTTGCAACTAGTTGCTCATTTGTCAAGTTTATGCTTCCTTGGTCTTGAGCATCGCCAGCAACCAAGGGCATGTGTGGTTCAAAGGTAGCTATGCTCTCATAGAATTGCACATCTTGCTTTATTTCAACGAGCGCTTTGGCCACTACATCTTCCAAGGAACTGCTACCAATATCGTATGCAAGCGCCTTTGTGAGGTTGTCATCTTCAAAACAAAAATTCTTTCCCATCAATAATGATTGGATGCAAAGACATGATAACAAGGTCTGGGACCTCCTCAAGTACTTCATCGCCCTCTAGAACTAGGTCCGGAACCTCCTCGGGGACATTCTCTTATAGAGCCACCAATGCCATTGAGGCCTCCCGTTGTTCTGTAACATTCTCTTCCTCAGCATGGGCCTCTTGGACCTGCTCCATTAGCTTTGCTTTGCCCTTTTCTTTTTCCTTGCCACTTTCTTTCGCCACACCCTCTTGTAACAGAAGGACCAAAACCATGTCCCAGCTCAGGAAAGAAGTGCCGATGTTGCCCATTTGTAGATCCAAGAGTAAGTCTTCCTCCTCATTCCTGTAGTCCTTTTCTGTGAGGGATTTTAAAAACCTTGATAGGAGAAATCTAAAATTCTTGTCTTCCCTGTTGATGAGGTCAACCGGAACCCATAGGCTCTCATCACCCTCAAACATGATGGAGTACGTGCTCATGTGTTCATCCATATACTGAATGACATCTGTGAAAGCATCCGTGTGTAGATGCATTGTTGCACGCACATCAATTGCTCCCTCAAACATAGGGACAATCTTGTCAACCCTATGAAGTAACTCAAGCTTTCCTAGCTGTGCAATAAGTGCGTCAAGTAGAGGTGCCATGACTATGAGTGATTGCAAGAAATAGAGAGTGTGTGATATAGAAAGGTGTGCGAAATTGAGAGCAAGTGTTAGGAGAGAACGATAATTATCAATTGATGAAAATGAGTAAAGTATCGTTTATAAATGGGCGACCTTGTTATAAAATTTTTAAAAACTTTTAAAATTTTTAAGTACCATAAAATTTTAAAAAAATGGTATGCGAAAGCAAGAACGTATCCTTCCATCGCAAGGTCATTTCTAATTTACTAGTGGCTCAAGCCACAGATGCTTGTGTGACCAACCTTACACTATCACAAAAAAATAAAACTTGCACAAGACAATTGAAAAACCTTAATAAGATAGTGAGGCAAAAAAATGAAACTGTATTTACTTCAATCCAAGATTACATATCCAGTGGTTATTTGATAGCTACACAGCCAGGGAAAGTAATTTCTCTACAAAGAAAAGATCGTTCCTGCCTTTTGCGCACTACTCTACCATTGATTATCAAAGCAAAATCACCACTCAATCGAAGAACTAAGTAGTCACGTAAGTTGGCAAGGGACCAGTCATCATTCACAGCAACATCTTCTACATCCCCACCTTGCATGGATATATGTAGCACACCCTGTTCTGTAGAGGTTGTGTCGGAGTCTAACGCCTCCCATTCTCCATTTGTAAGCTTCCATCGCCGGTAAGGAAATGCAATGGACAACTGTTGCTTGGCAATATGGTAGCGCATCACAACCTTCTCAACTATTCCTCCGCATCTCTGATGGTGTCTCCATTGTGTTGAACAACTTTTTTATCCCATGCAGGTGATAAGAAACAAGTGAGAGCTCTCTCCCCCTTTGCAATCCATAAAGTTGGGGTACGATGTGTGTCACTTGTACGGAACATGTACACAAAGAGGTGTAGAGGTATGAAGCAGGTTATGGTTGCTTTGTGAGATCCATATGTGCGCTTCATAGCATTTTGCACCTTGCTTTCGATCTGCAAACAAGCCATGGCCACTGAAGCATTGTCTGGAATTGGCCATTCAATAGATGTGAGAGTTGGCGTAGGTTCTGGAACTAATTTTCCAGTACCATTTGCTGTCGTGGAAACCACATATGTACCCTCATAGAAGAAGATGTTTCGTGCAAGAAGTTGTGCAGCTGGACACCCTCCAAAGATTAAACTACCAAGCTCCACATCGTATGCTTCAAAGGTTCTTGAAATTGCCTCCATAGGCTCCCACTCACTATAGTTTGAGGGAAAAATATCTACGCAGAGGAACCCAAGAACAATCAAAGCAGTGCTTAGTATACCATTATTAGCACACAATTGATTTGAAAACAAGAATATAAAGTGGTGAAATGACTTACAATTTGCAGGAAATCGTTGACGTTGGTCATGGTCTGCTAGTTTCAGCTCTGTTGCCTTGTAAACATGTTGTCTTTTTCACGATCTTGTTTGAGCTCCAATATCCGCCCTTTCCAATGGTGACTTTGTATATCAACGTATCGCTTTGACACCTTGTGGGTTCCTCTTGTACTAGGCTGCATCGTAATCCAATTCCACTTCTCGTACTGTTTGATGTTCCAATGCCCATCCTCATCTTGACCACTGCTACAAGAGAGAGATTGAATACTGATCGGAGGCCTTTGAGCTCTAGAAGAAGACATCAGATATATATATTAGGGAGATTATAAACCTTGATGGCAAAGAAAAATAGAATGGTGAGAAAAAAACTTAGACTAGGGAGATGTACAAAAGAGAAGGAGTTGTAGAGCAAGTTCCAAGGGCTTGGCTGTGCTATTACTGCACTTTGAAAGAGGATATTAGAGGGGGTGAGAGGAGACAATGAGTAAGATTATGAGAGCCAAAGCATTTGCAACTCAAGCTTCCATAGCTTGGCTCTGCTGTTACACTCTATAAAAGGAGGTTGGACAAGGTAGAAGGATGAAGTAAGGAAATGTAAGTGAGGATCAAACTTCCATAGCTTCTGAGAGGAGGTTACAGATCAAGCTTCCATAGCTAAGCTCTGCTGTTACACTCTGTAAAAGGAGGTTGGACAAGGAAGAAGGATGAAGTAAGGAAATGTAAGTGAGGATCAAACTTCCATAGCTTCTGTAATGTCCCTCCCAAGCCATGTATATATGTGTCTCTTTTAATATAGATTTCAATAAGGAAAGAGAGTGTACTTAGAGAAGAGTGAGACAATAAGGCTAGAAACATTAGGAAAGTGTTAGAATAAAAATATTAACTCCAAAAATTCTAAAAGAAATAAGAACATAAGAATAGTTCTATTAAGAGATAAGTATCCCCAAAAATAGAATTTCGAGTTTAGGTGATAAGAGGTCATATTTAGAGTACTTTTACACATTTAGAGTCCATGCATACTAAAAATGTGGAAAAACAACGCGTTTCCAAAGATGGTGCGTTTGTGGCTATATACAGATGTTTTTGCCTATTCTGCCTGCGTTAGCTTGTAGACCAGATGCCTTCCCGTTCTTTTGACTGGTTATACAACTATATTCTGAGTTTTTATCAGAGAGTTATGGTCAAAACAGTTTGCTGTTTCTGTCAGGATCTCTACATAGAGAAAACTGTGAGAAGGCAGCAAGTAGCCTCAAGGTAATCCTAGAGTTTGAGATGGATATATCCCTTCATTCTTATCTAATATCTCAGAAAATAATCTTATATTTCTATGGTCTTTCGGAGGAAGAGACCAAAACTCCGTAGCTTTTCTTTTAGACAAAGAATACTATGCTGTAGACCTGTAGGAGAAGGCTATTTTGCCATAGATCTTAGAAAGAGAGAAGAATCACAGTATGAGTAAGAGGAGATAAAGCTTGGAGATTATTGGATGATTTCAATCAAAGGACAAGGTATTAGAAGACTCTATTCTCATATGTCAAGTTCTAAAGCTCTTGTTAACAAGCAAGGACAACGAGATAAACGACAAATTTCTATAAGGTATATACATATTTTGTTTTTTTATTTACATATCATTCTTAGGGGTTGAGGTATGGCCCCGGCTTCTCTATTGATTGTTACAGTGATCTATTTGATTGATTTAACATTTAAAGTTTGTATTCTTTTAAGCAATAGCATATGCCTTAATAAAGAATGACTTATCGCAATCTCAATTTGAAATGCTAAAATCTTTGTGAAAAAGATTGTTTTCTTAAAGAAGGTGACATGGATCCTAGTCATATGGTTTAGTGAGTAAATGGATTGTTATCTTGGTTAAATTAAGGTACAGGTACAACTTCTCCCTGCCTTGACGCTGCCCCGTTCTTGTGCTTGTATAGCCGGACGGCGGAGACGTTAGTAAGGCCCGGAGTTGGCCCATGGTATCCCTCATACCATTGGGAGAATGAGGTTTGCCGATTGAGGCGAGTGATTGTGATGCTACCTAGTTCTGAGGGCCCAGGCTAGTGCGGTGAATTAGCCCACCCTAGTGCGCAGACATCCCTCTGAGGGACGGGAGGATCGAGCGATGGAGCCTGAGAGGGCGACAGGCCGGCTTGAGTCCTCGCCACAGCGGCCGACGATGAGGTGTATGGTCCCGTAGGGTTTTTCCCAGCATGTAGAGGCTGGAAGACCGAATTCTAGATCATCGGCGGCATAAAGGAAAAGAATAAGAGAGCCAGTTTGGCTTGTATGAAATTGATTCATGTTTAAACTTTATTTTTATAAATCTTATCTTTGGCATTATTGTATTGTGGAAAAAGGCAAAGGCTGTTTTAATAAACCTTGTGAAAGGGCCTTAATTAAGGAACATGTTTGTTTATGTCAAACAGTGTGGTAGGATTAATTAGAAAACAAATTGACGCGTGAGTAGGGTGGAAAGTGGGAGGATGGAATGCCCCGACGGCACCATCCTACGGACGGGTGGACCCGATTAGTCGGGTAGCTTTCCAACATATTAAGTGAAAGCCCTACGTTAGATAAATAGGCTCTCGAGCAATTCTATTCTAGAAGACTAGGCCAACGGCTGTGCCTTGCATGGATGAGGAAAAAAGCGTTGTCTCTAGGAATCAAGACTAGTAGTTGCCCAATTTATGATCATTTTACCTATGGGTAATTTGATTTTTAGAAGACTGCGCTTCTCCTGCGAGATGGAGCTAGGTCTTACCTATGAATCATATCCTTGAATCTCTGTATGGTCGAGGTGTCGATGAGTAGGAAATTTTCTCCAAGTTAAGACTTAGTGGACTATCTTAAGCGTTTTCCCTATTTGTGGAAGGGGGGGAACCTTACAGCTTCTGAGAGGAGGTTGCAGATCAAGCTTCCATAGCTAAGCTCTGCTGTTACACTCTGTAAAAGGAGGTTGGACAAGGAAGAAGGATGAAGGAAGGAAATGTAAGTGAGGATCAAACTTCCATAGCTTCTGAGAGGAGGTTGCAGATGAAGCTTCCATAGCTATAGATCTAGGTTTTTGAGTGAAGAGAGAGGTAGATCAAGAGGTAGATAGCTAAAAGAAGTAGTCTAGAGAGTGAAAAACGCCCTACTATGAGAAAGGGGGAAGAGAGAGCGTTTTGGAGGGAACGTGGGAGAGAGGGATAGTGGAAAGTGAAGGGGAATGTGCATTGAATGCATGGGAACTCATTTTTGGGCCTCTATCACTTTAGAGACCTTACTTAATGATGGCTGCAGGCTGCAGCCATCATTAAGTAAGGCTGCAGGCTACAGCTATCCTTTTCTATAAAAAATAGGGAAAAAATTCATATACGTATAAAATTTTTGAGTTTTAGTTGATTTTAAAAATTAAAAAAGATCCTATTTAGCCTATTATTCTAAGTTTGACCACTACCTTCTAGGCTCTTACAAACCATTGGTTTCAGTCCACATGTAATCTCCCTATTTGTCTATTTCTTAATCACCTCCATTAGGCAATGGCAAATTAAAAGGCCCAAAAAGACTCCATTGAGTTCCTAATGTTTGCCCACGCACCACTGTGCTTTGCTAGCGACGATAGAGTCATCATGATGGTCAACGATAAAAAGTTGACAATACCATACTGCAAGGATGAGGATCCAACTTTAATGGATTTTTATGATGCTGAACGCAAAAGGTTACAAGCCTCTTCCACAGAAGCCTCTCTACACAATGACCTATAATCTATGTCAACGACCAAATCCGATAAAGCATCTAATCCTTCAACCCCATCCTCACCAATGAAGTTCAATGCTAAAACCTCGTAATCAACAGCTATTCCTGAAGAAGTTCCCATAACACAACCATCTATTTCTTGCACGAAACTCAAAGGAAAAGCCCTGGAGCCATACCTCTTCATTGATGAACCCCACCAAAGGAGACAACCGCATGCTCAAAAGCCTCATCATCGATAGCCACTCCACAAGAGACTCTAGCCTTACCATCGTTAACAATGGCCATGAGTCTCAAACCTGTAGTCTTAGCGCCAACCAAAATCAAGGAGGGCCCCAAATCTTCCACATCAACCCAAAGGAGAACTCCACCAAGATAACAAAAATCAAGATATCTTAATAGTATCAAGATGTGGGTAGAGAAGCAGCTACTTGTACCTCAAGGCTACTATGAAGGTGCCAATCAAATTTGGATACCTCGACAGTCAAAGCCTCTTCCTTAACGTAGCACTTAGAGGCCAAGGAAAAAGAAGAGTACTCCACAACACCATCCATAAAAGCCTATTCAAATTCCTCAAAGAACTCCAAGTCAACAAGTGTGGGTACCCAAAACATTACTGCAAGCACAAGGGTACTACCAAGGACATACCACCACTTGGACTTCCAAGCACATTACAAAGTCCCCTAATCTTGCACAAAGAAGAAAGTCTCAGCACCAAAAGCATCACCCACCAACTTATAATGTTCATCAAAGATGGGTGCCTATGCATGTGCTTCAACAACAAGGATACTATGATGGTAATTCCATCATATGGTTGCCAAAATCAAACAAGTGAAGAAAGCCTCACCACCGACTTTAACCCCAACAGATTCACCTAAAGTTTGACAAGAACGGAGGCCCAAGCAACACCAAGCAAGTTACTCAACCACTCTCATGCATTCAACACCTACACGAGAGCTTGTGTGTTCAAGAAACCCCAATGGTAACCAACGAGTAGTCTTATCTATTGCCACGACAACATGTGAGCCAAAAATTCAAGACTCAATTCCCACATTCGCAAAACGAAGAGTTATGAGCGCATCAAAGACAAACTCACAATGCTCTTGTCACCCCTCTAGATGTGAAGCATAAGTGCACAAGAACCTGTTACTCGCATGTCATGCCCTAGCTGACCAATGGAATCATTTCAATAAAAAAACCTTCGGGGTCACAACCTACACTTTCACGGGTTTAGGCCATTTCACAGCCTTAAAAACCTGCAACTTCACGGAATCAAAACCTGCAACTTCACGGGGTCAAAACCTGCACTTTCACGAAATTCTATTTCATGAAATTACCTTTCACAGCATTCTATTTCATAGAATTACCCTTCACGGAATTGCATTTCAACCATCGACAAAGCTTGTCCATTCTCCCCACACAAAGGTCTTCACTTAATGTGATCACGAGGACGTGATTGCCATCAAGAAGAAGGGGATGCTACCCCATTCTGGGGTTAACAAGATATACCACCATTATCTTACATCAAGGAGTCACGATAGATATACCAAAGGGTCATCCATTAATTCAAGGTATGAAGCAATAGTGTCCAAAGCTACAACTTGGACGGGCACTTGTAAAATGGTGTGACAGAGTATTTATGATGATTCCCGCTTCAAGAGTAGTCATTGTAATAGCATTAGGCCTCTTATCAGCCTCAAGTGCCTGGTCAGCCACAATTCAAGTGAGTGTGAACACTTATGACCATGTATATAAGTGAATATCTCTCATAATACAACATACTCTCCCATTGTGCAATTGAGTCGTGTTCTTTTTAATCTCTCTCCCTAATGCATGCTAGTGAGTGTGTGTGAGTGAAGTGAGGTGAGAGGAGGCACGAGTACCCGTAGTGTAACGTGGCAGTGTGACAACACTCGCTGGAGGTGCGTTGGAATTTCTTCTCAAGGAGTTGTAGAGCTTGGAGACCTCAAGGGTTATGAGCTTGGCCAATGGAAAGATCCTCAGGACAGTTGTGGTTTACCAGGTCATCTCTTATTGGATGTGTTTCAAGGAGGGTTAGGGTGAGCCATAACAAAGATGAACAAAATTAGCTCTAATGAGATGAATTATTAATGTTAATTATTAGACTAGCTATAAGAAATGAAAAGGAAGCATGATATGTAAGCCTAATTAATCTCTAATACCAATTGAAAAATCTACGATGCCAATTGGCTTGGAAACCTCTTCGTAATGGCCTTGAAACCAAATTGTCTCAAAAAGGAAGCTTATAGCATCTAGTGATTCACCATGTAAGCACCCCATGTTTATGTCTCATATATAGTTTGCAACATCTAGTAATTTGGAATGTTGATCTCATGCATCTAGAAGTTGGGAATCTAATATTTTTGCTCAACTTAAAGCTCATATAAGATATAGGGACCATAGGAGGGAGGATATTAGCTTCTTCATAGAGGGTTTAATATCCTCCCCTCCTCTCACAATCTCCCATTCCCATATGCATTACCAATCCCACGTGCATCCCCATGCACAACTCGTGGATTATACATATGGCACAACTTTGTGCAAAGGGGGGTAGGCTCTAAGCCTTTTCTTAGCACAAATAGCTACAAGGGGGCCATCAATCACCCTAGTCCCTAATGAAGGACATCCTCTTGTCTTCTAACAAGGTTAATTTTCCTTCTCAGATGCATCCTCATGAGCATGTGCAAGATCCCCATGTGCACTCTCATTCCCATATGCACCCCCCATGATTATATCAAACCTCATCCTCATTCAAAACATCTCCCCCCTTTTTCCCCTTACCTTTTTTGAACAACCTCTGCACTCCTTCCATCACTGCAACATTGAGGGGAATGGTATGGTCTACACAACCAGGTGGCTGCTGTGAGCATGTGAATCGCAGCTTCTACACAACCAAGTGGTGCCAGTGTGCAAAGACCCGCCCATGATGTCCTTGTGCACAGTAGCTTCTCCACCCGCCCGCCCAACTAGCTAAGGTGTCTCCCATGCGCGCCCTTCTTTGTTGTGCTGCTCCGCACAGTTGTGCTAAAACAGCCAGGTTCTTGATCAAGGAGGGGTGTCAGAACCTGCATCTCCATTCTACTGCCATCGCCGCCCACTGATCAACCCACTGGCCTCTGACAACAACAACAGCAATAGCTAGGCCTCGTCCCCCACTGGATTGCATGAAGTCCTCAACTGTTCACACCAATCCCATCGCCCACCAGTCATAGCTCCCACAGTCTTTGGCGTGGACGGCAGGATGAGGCGTAGCTCTTCCATTTTTTTGGGATAAGGTTATTATTTCTTCTTGTTTCTTTGGCTTCACACTTCACCACAAATAGGGGGGCTTTCACATGAAGCTAAAAACTCCCTACCCATCTGCTACACCTTCAAGCTTTTGAGCTAAAGTTTTCAGTTCAGATTTGAGTCATGACTTTGCTATCTTCTAGTACATTGTTCATGGATAAGTTCAAGGGGGAAGGCTTTCCCACATGGCAAACTAAGATGTAGCTGCTGCTACTTATGCGTGAAGGAGTCTGGGAAGTTGTTGAGAACGACACGTTTGATGCACTTGATCAGCCACCACAAACAAAAATTTGGAAGCAAAAAAATGCAAAAGCCATTGCCCTCATTGGTCTCTGCTTGGTAGACTCTCTCATTCATCACATCGACTTTACATCCGGCTAAGGAGATCTAGCATCGATTGGAGAGCGTCTTTGGTAACAAGGTCACTAATTCCAAACTTTTTCTGAAATTGAAGTTTTATCAGTTGAAAATGCAAGACAATGAAGAGCTAAGTGATCATCTCTCCAAATTTAATTCTCTTGTTCAACAATTATCAAGTTTGAAGTGTTCTCCAGATGATGAGGACAAGATGGCAGTACTAATCAAAAGCATGCAAGGCATTTCTCGCTTTGAGCAGACCATTGAAGTATTACCCGCCTGGCCGCTAATACATATGATGACTTGGTTGCTCTTCTCATTGAGAAAGACCACCGGAACAAGGAAATCACTTCTATATTCTTGACCTCAAGCACTGAAGAGACGCTTATCTCTACCAGCAGTAGACAAAAAGCTAACAAGAACATCATATGCAAATACTGTAAGCAGAAAGATCATATTGAAACCAATTGCTTCAAGAAGAAGGAGAAAGAACAAGAACAACACCATGCTAATCTTGTTGTTGTTGCTGATGAACCACCAGACGATGCACTTTTTGCCCATGTCACCCTCGATGAGGATGACAAAGATTATTGATTCTGATTTCTTTTATGTGTGTATGGTGCTTTGCCCTTGCATTATTATGCATAAAGTGAATGAAATAAACAGTGTGATGTGTGATGGTCAATAAGGGTCCTCTGCCCTAGGTTGTCCCCCAAAAATTTGTATTGTTTTTTACTTTGATATGAAGTATTGACACCTAGCTCAGAGTAAGAGGGGGTGACGAGTGATGGTTCTCACTGCTGGTTGCAAGCTGACTGAGTAGTCACTGACACACGAGAGGTGTTGGTCAGTTGGACTAGCTCTTTGTAGTATTATGGTGGAGGGGGATCGGTTTACTCCTTGTGTATTGGGTCTCACACTCTTCTCTTAGGGGGGATGTTGGAGAAATCATAGTCAAAGAGCGTGTTCTAGTGTATACTAGGAACTAGTTTATGAGTCTTTGTGTGAGAGAGTGCCACATGTCACTTTGGGAGTTATCCCAAAAGCATATGGTACTTGAGTGTGTGTGTTCACTCTATGAGAGTGATGTACTTTCTTGTGTGTCATATCAATCAAATCAAGCTATCTTGGTCTACACGTAAGTACTTGTTCATTGCTTTCATTTCCTTCATTTCCATTTCATTATGTTTGCCATCTTTCCTTTCTGCACCTAGAGTTAGCTTGCTCTCTTGTTCCAAAAGGGACCTCCACATGCTTATCCCCAGCAAAAATCTTGTATTTTCAACTCCCCACCAACAATAACAACAAGAGTTGCAGCTATACCCTATAGACTTCCACCAACAAATATTGTAGAGGATTATTGAGTAAGGCTTTGAGCTGACCCAAGTTCCAATAGAGTTGCAGCTTCAGAGGTCCTAGGGAACCCACCTCCTACAAGACCCTCTACCACCTATACAACCTGTGCTCTAGGCAGACTTAAGTCTCCTCAATCCTGTGTCACCTTCTTCTTAAAATAAAATAGACTTCAATAGCCAGCTATCTCAGAGCTGCTTCACCAAAAACACCTTGGCTCTCTCATGACTCTCTTCTCTGCAAGGCTCACACACCACGTAATTCTTCTCTCTAGAACTTCCCGCAACTATGCGCTGCTCTTTGCCATCTCTCCTCCTCTTATGTGCATGCAAGTAGTCTTTCTTCTTGTGGATGGGGTGACAACAACTAGTTCTAATTAGCAGGTGGATACGTAACAACTATCTTCTTCTAAGGTTTCTAAGCATGCATTGACGATTTATTTCATTTTTCTTGGGGATGGGGTGGACATATCTATTGAGCATTTTCTTTGGGCACAAAAAAATCCTATTAGCATATATAATAAAGAACCCCAAAGCCTCGCATTCAACCTTACCTATAGGCTAACTCTAAAAAAGATACTACTCAATTACTACAAGCAAGTATAGTGGATGCAAGGCTTTCATCACCTTCGAAGACATGTTCGAGATAGCCTTCCACCAGCGAAGTTGAGATATACCTTTTTCTGCCACTTCTCTAGCTACTAACTTTACTCCCTATTGTATCTTATTAATTCCAAGGACAAAATCTGAATTAAGGAGGAGGGTATGCCAACCACATTGTTAACATTACTTTGATGCATGGTTGCCCCACTTTTATATCACCATTTGTAACCATGCCATGTGCTTCATGATAATTGATTATGAGATCTAGCCAAGCCTATAATAATTGATTATGAGATTTCCATAGTCCAAATATTAGTCGAGCCAACAATAATTGATTATGAGATATGCATAATCTAAATATTAGCTTTACAATGTCATGTTCTTCATGATAATTGATTATGAGACTAGTCGAGCCTATAATAATTGATTATGAGATATCCATAGTCTAAATATTAGCTTTACTATATTCCACCTACATAAGTCATTTTGAGTAATCTTTGCATGTGGCAAAGAACACTATACCATGTCCCTTGTTGACATTGAAGTGATGGAAGGGGTGTAGGGACCGATTTGTAAAAGTAAGGGAAAAATGGGGGAGATGTGTTGAATGAGGATGGGGTTTGATATGATCACGGGGATGCATATGGGAATGGGAGTGCACATGGGGGTCTTGAGTATCCTCATGAGTATTCTCATGAGAGGATGCATCTAGGAAGGAAAATGGAAATAAGAAAACAAATCTTAGAGGGAAGAGGATGCCCTTCATCATCAGGGGCTAGCATTATTGATGGATCCCTTACATCTATCTATGCACTGAGAAAAAATGCTTAGCTTGTACCCCCTTTGCACAAAGCCACACACGCCCTAAAGAACCTCATGAGCCAACTGGAACCCTTTCAAAAGGAGTTGCGTGTAGGAGGAGGGAGAAATATGGCTAGCTGGATGACATGAGAAGGCAACTTAAAGAGATCCAATAAGCCAACACAGGAATGAAGAAGGAGGTGGATGAGATGAAGGAAAACATGGCCAGGAAGAGACAAATAACCCTATAAATGTAGGACGATGTAAACAAGGCCATAGAAGGGCAAGGAAGAGACAAATAACCCTATAAATGTAGGACGATGTAAACAAGGCCATAGAAGGGCAAGGAAGAATGGAATCACATGTGGCCTTGGAGACGTTAAGGAGGTGTGGGGAGATTTATTGGAAAAGTTGACAGCAGTAATGGAGGCACTCACAACTTCTTGCAAATTGATAACCCCCACGGAAATTTGAATGGAGGATCTAGACATCCGGATCTGGCCCCATTCTTAGGCTAGGAACTAGCAAAGGGACTTGATGCACTAGTCCCTAGTGGAGTCGAAAATGAAGCAGGCAGCATTAGAGGTGGTGCCACAACAGGAATGAAGAGCTGCACAAAGAAAATGAACAGTTGCATTTGGAAATGGACCCGTGGAAAAGGAGATTCGCCATCCTCAAGGGAGAGGAAAAGAAGCTTGCTAAACAGACGGAAAAGGAAAGGAGATTGTACTATCGACCGGATCCACACTAGACCTTATCCCCCCGAATGAAGGGAGCATCCCTGGGTAGCCACAAAGAAATTTGAGGAGAAATTAAATAACGAAGAAGCTCTACTTGTCTAGATAGAGGAACTAGAAGCGCTCATCGAAGATGTTGAAATGTCAAGCTCGTATACAGCTGGAGGATAGCACATGGGTGCTGACAGAGTGACAGTATGGTAGATGGATATCGTGTGGTGTGTTTATGACCGCGTCCAGCTGGTCATGTGTGGTGTGGACATTACATTAGGTTTACTTAGTAGTGTGGACATAACACTATGTTGTGTTCTCTTTTTGTGTGTGTGAGAGAGATGATGACTATGGCTTCTCTCCTTCTTTATGATTGATGGATATGGATTAGGGTTTGCTTCTCTTGTGTGTGCTCCCTCCTTCTTCTGTTTTTTATCATGGTATCAGAGCCTAGAGCTCATTAGTTGTGTTGTGAGAGTGAGTGAGAGAAGAGGGAAGAAGCTGTGAAGATTTCCATTGAAGCTGTGGAGCAAAAGAAATCTGTGGAGCTCACCTCGGTTACAGATCTGAAGCTTGGCCTAACTGGTAAGAGTAGCAAAACTCCCTTGAGCGGATTGCAGGTGCCAAAGCGCAGGTTCAGTGAAGATTGAAGTGCATAAAGCAAGCAGAAAATTTCTGTTTTGAAGCTTTCATGGAAAGCTTGTGAATGAATGTATTTTGGCACATGTATTTGGGGAAATTCAAGCAAAGAAGTGAAGGTCTCATGTATTTGGAAGGGCACATGTACTAGCAACTCAGGAGCAAATCATTCATGCAAAAAATTGATGCATTTCAAGTGATGTGTGAAGGAAAAATTCTGGTTTTGTGAACTTCTGCAAAATAGAGAACATACCCCCCGTGGTGGAGGATCGATTGCGAATGCTAGAGGAAAATTTGAGTCAAACCCTTCAAGCACATGTTAGCTTAGGTCATTGCTAAGGTGCTGGTGAAGTGAATGTGCAAATGCCCCATCCCTAGAGCCCTTTGGAGCAGGCGGCGCATTCTGGAGCAGGTTCTTGGACAGTTTGAAAAGTTTTGGTCTAATTCACTCATTTGAACATCAAACTTGGTGCCTTAAAGCTTGGAGTGCTTAGCAAAAGTGTGATTGAGAGTTGTATTACATTTGGGGCAGCTCATGTGATGTATTTGGAGCTCATTGAAGTCATTTATCAGAGATTTGCAGGTTTGCAGAAGTTCTATCCAGAAACAAAGCATTACTAGTCAAGGCATTAATCCTTGTCTATATCAAATTGGACTAATTTCTTTGGTACAAGAAAGGAGCTATGAGTTGCTAAACTTTTGATTCAAAAAGTTTTGAATTTGGATGAGATTTGAAGAATCTATGAGCTTTTTAGTGACTGTTGGTCACTGACATATGTAGAAATAAGCAAACCAGAGAGTCACATTTTTTATTGTAGCTCACTCAACTTGAAGAATTTGGTCATTTCCTCTTAGGAGCACTTGGAGAAAAGTATTGGGAAGCTAAAACATACATCAAGCTTGGATTTCAACAACTTTTTGAAGGATTAAGGATCATTCTTTGACTGGTTTTTTACTGGTTCTCTGGCGAGAAAAACCAGAAAATTTCAACTAAACTTTTTTGAAGTGTAATGCCTTGGATGGTTGAGATACATGCATTGGAGAGTGTTTGGAGGTAAATGTGTATGCAAAACACATATTTGAAGCATTTTACAAAGGATTGAAGTCTTGGACAGAATTTGCAAGTGTGACATTACAGGGTACATTTAGTACATTGTTTCGAGTACAATCTGTAAGCAAACATGGGAGATGGTCCGATACAAATTGTTGGAGAGAAGCTTGACAGAACTAACTTTCAAGTGTGGAAGTTTCGAATGAAGAGTTTTTTGAAAGGAGAAGGTTTATGGAGTCTCGTGTCGGATGAAGACCCACCCAGAGCCATTTCTACCTCCTCAACCAAATAATGCTCAGTTAGTGGCTCACAAGCAATGGGTAGAGCGGTCTTTGAAAGTGTTGCATTACTTTTCAATATGTGTAACAGATGCCTTGCTTATTCACATCCAAGATGCAGATACACCGAAAGAAGCATGGGATAAATTGTGCCGAATGTATGAGACAGACACTGGTGCAAGGAAGATACAACTAAAGCAACAGATTCACAGTGTAACACGAAGGAATAGGAGTATACATGAGTATGTTCAGAAAATCAAGGGTTATGCAGATTCACTATCATCAATTCATGCCCCAATGGATGATGATGATTTGGTTGCTCTCACATTGCGTGGTTTAGGCTGAGAGTACAAATCTTTTGATACTTCCATCTCAGTAAGGTTGGGAGGAATGCCAGACTTTAATGAGCTTGTGTCATTGCTCATTGTGGAAGAATTAAAGCTTGGACTTGGTGGTATGAATATTATCGGTGGTGCATCCTCATCCAGTAATGATGAGCATGCAAGGAATCAGGCTTTTTACTCATCTAGAGGCTCTCGAGGTAGGGGGAGATTTACCCCTCGAGGCCATGGAGGACGTGGTTGGAATGACAAGTCTACTCAACCACAATCAAATCAGAATTCACAGTCATCATTTGGACCACGTGGAGGTCGTGGATTTCAATCCCATAGGGGGAGAGTTGGAACAGGTGCTCGTGGTAGAGGACGATGGCAAGGTCCTCAACAAAATTTGAATGGGATTGAATGTCACTATTGTGGCAAACTTGGACATATGGCAAAAGATTGTTACAAAAAGCAGAATGATGTCAGGAATGGAAGACCACAACATGGAAATTATGCATCTACTAGTAACAATGATGGGAGTTCAAATCATCTTTTTGCAATGAAGCACATTATGGGGACAATGGATTCTCAGAATGTTGGAGATGAGTCATGGTATATGGATTCGGGTGCCTCAAACCACATGACATGTCATGGTGAGTGGTTTGAGAAGATGCAACCATTGGGTACAAATGGTTATGTGGTCACAGGAGATGATACTCAGCATCTTATAACACATGTTGGCAATGTGCCTTTGAGGATGCATGATGGAAATGTGAAGACTATGTCAGAAGTGCTATATGTACCAAAGAACAACAAAAGCAAGATGGCAAGACCATTAAGGCATTGAAGAAAGAAGTATAGATAGCCACACCCACAAGGGTGACTAGAGTCAAATGAGTAAATATGGGCATCAATGAGCTGAACGTGGCATTAACAATGGCAAACGATGACATTAGGAAAAAACCATAGTAGATGGATGCCATGAAAAAAGCCCACGCCGCTAAGGAAATGTAGTCCAAAGACAAGAAGTCACGGGAAGATGTGCAATGCAAGCTGGAACTAGGCCAGAAGAGCCTAAGCACTTGGAAAGAGGTGGCTCTCAAATACGTGCACTCTATATAGTAGGCGCACCGTGAGGCCTTCCAAACTAGGCTGACATAGCCAAATTCATGAACCAGTGGAAGCACCTAAAGTAATAGGACAAGGCCAAGGCACTTCCCAATCAGCAGTGGTGGCAAGGCAAGGCCAAAGCCCTTCCCCTGGTGGATCCAAAGCTATGTGGGGAAGCAATGGGATATTATGACTTGCGGATTCAGGTGGCTCATTTGAAGAGAAACACTGCCAGTGTCCCTCACCAATGAAGTCAACTGGTAGACAAAGAGAAGGGGATGCAAATATCAAAATAGTTTAGAAGACCACCCTATGAGTGGAAGTGGAGCAAAGGCGACATAACTAAGAGAACCCGAGCAGACTATTTTTGAAGAAGACATTATATGTTTGGAACAGACAGAGCTCCATGACTTCACAGTGGCCGAATAAGATGGAGGAGGGTGGAACATGTTGTAAAGGATTGGACATGGTCCGGAGTTGGGGATAGTCCGGATCCAAAAAAAATTTCAAAGCAATATCAGGAAGAGTGGGCTTCGTTGTTGACTAGCATCCATCGCGATTGCCTGGTGTTGGCAGCCAACCAACCCATTTGGTTGCCACACCCATACTTCTTCTCATTTATAACAAACTATTATGTGTTAATCTTTCTTATTATAACAACTTCTCTAACGGTTTCTTGCAAACAAGTAGTATTGGATTGATGTAAGAAGTAAAGGGGATTTTTGGATAGAGGAATAGAGAGATAGATGAGTGAATGAATAGTTGAGCTCATGAGTTCATGTGATTAGTTGTCACGCTAATGTATTTTACTCTTGTGAGATTAAACTAATGTTCAAGAATGCCTTATGGATTAGTCTCTATCTTGTCTCCATTCTACATTGCATAGCTTTGTGTATTCCATGTGCATTCTGTGTTAATTGCATACCTGTCTAGAGGTTAACTCCTATTCGGAATCATGAAGGTTCTAGGTTCTAACCTGTGTGCAATCTCATGACTAACTCCCCAAGCATAGGCAGACGACAGCTTAACACACTAGCATTGGCTTGTCACATTGGTGGGTACAACCTTATTAGTCGTCACTACTCTTCAAGAGCCAACCAGGTGGTCCGAAACCTCACAAGTGCTGGGTCTTGCAGACACCGACAACATTCCAACCAAAGGTGATTGTATGGTGACCAAACTTTACAAGTGTTTAAATGTGCATCCCACCCTCACTCTTGTAAAGTTTTCTCACTTTCTAAGAACCTTTAGATTGAATGTGTGAGCCAAAGTCCTAATTTTAAGGGGTGAAAATCAAGCATTTGGCACACACATTCCAACTCCGATGGTGACCAATCTTCGCAAGTATGTGAATGTGGATGCCATCCTTAACCTTATGAATTTTTTTTCACCATTCATCGATATCATTTAGCTGCAATGTGTAGGCCAAAGGCCCAATTTTGAGGGGGCTCTCTAAGGCCATGACACATTGAAAATTAGACCTCTAGGATGCACATTTTGACCAAATGTTCTCCAATGGTGAGACCAAAATTTAAGTGTGTATATGTGGACCCCGCTGTCACTCTTGCAACATTTGTTCACCACAAGAGCTCATTTGGTTGGAATGTGTAGGCGGAAGGCCCAATTTTGAGAGGGCTCTCGAAGGCCATGACATGGTATGCACATTCCAACCAAAGGTGCTTCGATGGTTATCAAACTTTGTGAGTGTATAAATGTTGACCCGACCCTCACTCTTGTAAAGGTTAGTCACCATCGGAGCACCTTTAGGTTGAATGCGTAAGCCAAAGGCCCAATTTCAAGGGAGCTCTCTAAGGGCGCCACAATACATTGAGAATCAAGCATCTAGCATGCACAGTCTAGCCAAATGTGCTCTCATGGTAATTATCCATACTTTACAAGTGTATATATGTGAACCCTACACTCACTCTTACAAAGTTTGGTCACACCATGTGGACTGTCAAGGCCTTTATGACACTTAGAGAAGAATTCTATTTCTCAACACGAAGATAATTTAGAGTAAATGATAGACTTGGAAGAAACTAAAAACATATATCTTATAAAACCAATAACGTTGACAATTTCTCTAGATCTAGATGTGTAATTGGTTGAATACAATGGGGGAGCCATGGTCAACGTATCAAAACAAGTTGAAATCCATTGAGCCACACTCCAGTGGATTTGGACTTTTTGTGGAGGAGACTTGCTATGGGTCTAGGTCAGTGTTCACAGAAAATAATTTTTCAACCTCAAATTTATGTAATTTTTTTTTCTAAATTTTAAAGGTTTTTAGTAAAATTATAACCAAAATCCCAAATTTGTAGGTTTTTGTGAATTGTTATTTTGAAACTTGAAGATTATTTTTCAAAATTTGCCATTCACCTGACACTAAAACTCAAATTTTCGTGAACACTACACTAGAACACTCATGAGACGGATGCCCAAAAAATGAGTTATACGTTATCTTCACCTAAAGTGAGTGACTCACTCCACCGGGTGTATTAATTCTTCAAGCTAGAAAAAGAATTCTAATTAAAGGTGCCTTGTAATTGCGGTTGTCCTTGGGGTCTCTTAAATGAATGGAACTAAATCAATAAAAGCGTCAAATATAAGCACGAACATACATAAGGTAGCATTAAATCGATTTCAAAGGTTTTATCTCTGAGTAGAAAACGCGGTAGCTCTGTGTCTCCCTCTGTTTCCCGCCCTTTCAATCTGCAGCGCAGGCTCTCCTTCTCTGCGGGCGGATGCCCTCCCAAGTGCATGGGCACTGAGCGGAGGAGCCCGTCTCCCTGATTAGACCTCAGACCGTTTCAGCATCACCTGCAAAAGTAAGTCCAATGCTCAGCAGTCACTTCAACATAGCTTCTCCTTCAACCTCTCAACTAGCCCCCCCCCAACCCGTGGAACCCCATCCCTGAAAAATCGTGGAGTGGAGAGACTATCATGGAAGCAGTAATGGACGAAAACTCAAGACTGTTATACAGGAATTAAAAGAAGCCAAAGCTCAACTCTTAAACATGAAGAACCAAGAACAGTACAAAGAGGCTTCCAGATCGTCAGCAAAAGAACCAGCAGTAGCAGAAATAGTCCCTCCGAAAGAGACAACCAACTTCACCGACCGAGGTAATAACGCAACCATCACTGTTCATGTAAACCTACCAATAGAACAGGTAAGGAGCAAAGTAGAAGATTATACAGAAAGATGCCTGGTGGGCCTCCTCTTTGGGCCGAGACCATCTAAGGAAGCTATGAGACCCTGGATAAGAGAAAGCTGGTCCCCTCTTGGAATAGAGGTGACTCTTACACAAGCCCTACCCAAAGGATACTACCTCTTTTTATTCAAAGAACCAAGCATGGCAATGAAGGTCATCAGTTCCGGCCAATGGATGTTTAGACACATACCCTTCTGCTTCATGAGGTGGTCTAAGGACTTCAATCCAGACGGTCCCAAATCCTCAGTGTATCCTGTATGGGTCGAGCTCCCTGTTGAAAGAACGGTAGAGAGGGGAGACACACACAGAAGCAAACCCTAAAGTATATTGCAAACCCTAACCATAGAGGGAAGCCATGTCCACTCTCACACAAAGCATAATGCACTAATCCATAATCCACACAACACACAATGAGTTGTGTCCACACTCTACTAACCCTAGCTAATGTCCACACACTATGACCAGCTGGACACGCGGTCATTTATGTCTCACACATGTTCCTACCTAATCTGCCAGCACATAGCATAGCTGGCTCACACTGACATCGAGCTTGAATCTCAACAGCCCCTCTCAAGCTCATGATGTACTGTCGATGAAGATGTAGATAAGCTTGGGATATCAAGACTCTCAACACTCCCCCTCAAGCTCATCCCATGTACTCCCAACATAGTCCGGAAGTACTCAAACTTCTCCCTGCTAAGTGGCTTCGTGAAGATGTCTGCCACCTGCTCATCAGTCTTCACATAGTGAAGATCAACTGTACCATCCAGCACCTTCTCTCTGACAAAGTGATAATGGACCTCTATGTGTTTAGTCCTCGCATGAAACACTGGATTCTTTGCCAACTGTATACTGCTCATGTTGTCACAATGAATGACAACTTTGCCATCAAGAGGCTCACATAAATCTGCCAAGAGACTTTTTAACCATATAGCCTCACAAGTAGCAATGGCTGCACCTCTGTACTCAGCCTCTGTACTGGATAAAGCAACTGTAGGTTGCTTCTTGCTACTCCAACTCACCACGGCACTTCCAAGTGTAAAAGCATATCCACTAGTAGATCTCCTGTCATATGCGCTACCTGCCCAATCAGCATCTATGTAGCCATGTATGTCCAAGCTTTTACCACTCTCATAAAATAAACCATAATGTGCTGTGGTCTTCACATATCTCATGATGCGTCTCACTGCATCCAAATGTGGTTTCCTGGGGCTCTGCATAAACTGACTGACTAGCCCCACCGCATAACTCAAATCCGGGCGTGTGATAGTCATATATATGAGACTACCAACCATCTTCCTGTACATAGAAGGATCATCCAATTCCTCGCCATAATCAGCCCGCAACTTCACATTTTGCTCCAATGGTGTACTCATAGGCTTACACCCTATCATGCCATACTTTGCCAACATATCCAATGCATATTGGCGCTGTACTAACCAAGTACCTGCATGATCTTTCACCACTTCAATTCCAAGGAAGTATCTCAACTCACCAAGATCTTTCATGTCAAATTTCCCATTCAAAGCTTTCTTGACATGCATCACATCTGCACTATGATCACCTGTAATAATCAAATCATCCACATAGATGACTAGTAAAACAATCCCATGCTCTGTCTTCTTCACATAGAGTGAAGAATCTGCTGTAGAAATCTGAAAACCAAGTGAGATAAGATATCTGCTCATCTTATCACTCCAAGCACGTGGTGCTTGCTTTAGACCATACACTGCCTTTTTCAACCTGCATACGTGAGTGGGATATCTAGGGTGTACATACCCTTCTGGCTGTGCCATGTACACTTCCTCTTGTAGATCTCCATTCAGAAATGCATTCTTAACATCCATCTGATGCATTTCCCAGCCATTAGCTGCAGCCATAGCAATGACTGCTCTCACTGTGCCCATCTTAGCCACGGGACTAAACGTCTCATCATAATCCAATCCTTGGGTCTGTGCATAACCCTTTGCTACCAATCCTTGGGTCTGTGCATAACCCTTTGCTACCAATCTTGCTTTATGTCTCTCAATAGAACCATCAGATTTGCACTTCACTTTGTAAACCCATTTACATCCAATAACATTCTTGTCCTTTGGTAATGCAACCAAGTCCCATGTATCATTATGGACCAATGCGTCCATCTCCACATCCATTGCTTTTTCCCAGACATGCTCTCCAATAGCCTCTGTATAGTGTAGGTTCCACATGCTTCACCATAGATGTCATGTATGCATATAGTGCATAGCAAAATCTCTATATGTCAATCTGTCAACGGGATATCTGACCCTCTGGGATCTCCGCAATGCATGCGGGTCACTCTGTACACCTGTAACTCTAGCATGTGGTGGCACATATCTGTCCTGTCTAGCACCCAGGTGTGCGTAACACAAGTATGCCAAGATCCTCATCCAAACTCTCAGAACTAGATGACTCATATCCTGTGATTCCAATTCCTTCGACTTTCTTTTTGCCTTTATCCATAGTCCAGTGCTCACACTCTCATGCCTCAAACGTCCTGACCATGGACGTACACTGCTGCTCTCAGCTTCTGCTGGCCCAGACATAGTAGTAGAACTAGAACTTGCTTGTGATGGCAAGTTCACAGGCACATCTGCCTCAAGTGACTCAATGACTCCCTCATCTTTTGGTTTGTACCAACTAGTAAGCTCATCAAACACCACATCACGTGAGATGACAACTTGTCTAGTTTGAGGGTTATAACATTTGTAAGCCTTTCGATCCTGTGCATATCCAACAAATACACATTTCTCTGCTTTAGGATCCAACTTCCTTCTTCTTTCATCAGGCACATGTACATAAGCTATGCATCCAAAAACTTTGAGATGTCCAATGTCTGGCCTGTAACCTGTAAGCCGCATCTCTGGCATGCTTCCATGAATGGCTGCTGTAGGTGTTTTGTTCAATATATACACTGCAGTAGCACATGCTTCTGCCCAATAGTAATCTGGCATGCTCTTTTCATTGAGCATTGCCCTTGCCACTTCACATATAACTCTATTCTTTCTCTCAGCCACACCATTCTGCTGAGGTGTATACCTGCATGTCAACTGTCTTCTTATCCCATGCTTCCTCAAGAAATGCTCAAAAGCTTTTGAGGTGTATTCACCACCTCCATCTGTCCTCAGTAGACATTTAATCCAACAGCCATACTGCTTTTCTGCAAAAGCTTTGAAATCCATGAATTTTTCCAATACTTCACTCTTCTCTCTCAGAAAGTATATCCATGTCATCCTGCTGAAATCATCTATGAATGTAACATAGTATAAACTGCCTTTGATAGATGGATTTTGTGCAGGACCCCATACATCACTGTGTACGATCTCAAGTGGCCTGTTACTCATATTTCCTTCTCTAGGAAACCTCAACCTTGCCTGCTTTCCAAACTGACAGGCTTCACAAACATGCATATGTCCATCATATTTGAACCTAGGCAATCCATTGACAATGCCTCTTGTTTGCATGTTCTTTAATCTCTGTATATTGACATGTCCAATCCTCTTGTGCCACATATCAATATCCTGTACCACATTCCTGCTCTTTGAGAACATGGCTGATTTTAGCTCAGGAATTCCAGCATCCAGCTTAAACAATCTTCCTTCTTTCTTGCCTTTAGCAATCACTCTACATCCATGTTTAAAATCTTCAACGAAGCATCCATGCTCATTGAAGCGAACCTGTAATCCCTGTTCCACCATTTAACCAACTGAGGCCAAGCTTTTAGTGATCGAAGGCACATACAGCACATCTGACATAGACTTTGTCTGACCATTATGCATGACCAATGGTACACTTCCAACATGTGTAATGACATGCTGAGTATCATCACCTGTTTCCACATAGCCTTTGATGGATGTCAAACCATTGGCTTCATGTGCTCAAACCATTCACCATGACATGTCATATGATTTGATGCTCCTGAGTCCATATACCATGTATCATCATTCTCAGCATTTGTTGTCATAGAACCCACAACATGCTTCATTGCAAACAAATGATTTGCAGTTCCATCATGGCTACTTGATGCATAGTTACCACCATGTTGTGCATAGTTTCCACCATAATGACCACCACGTTGTGCTCTTCCCCCTCTCAAATCATTCTGTTTGCGAAAGCAATCTCTCGCCATATGACCATATTTGCCACAATAATGGCATTCCACATCTTGCATAGAATTCTGTTGGCCTTGCCAACGTCCTCTTCCACGGGGGTTACCTTTGCCTCTTTGAGGGGTATATCCTCGACCACCTCGAGCACCATAAGAAGGCTGAAAATTCTGTTGTGGAGGTCTATCCTGCCATCCACGACCATTACCACCACGTCCACGTGATGCGAATCTCCCCCTGCCTCTAAAACCTCTCTGCGAGTAGAAAGCCTGATTTCTGCCATCATCATGGCTAGTAGATGCATCCAGAAATGAATCATTGAGCTTGATTTTCTCAACCAATAAGAGTGAAACCAACTCATCAAAGTCGGGTAGACCTGTACTCCTCACTGAGATAGATGTATCAAAAGATTTGTATTCCTTGCCAAGACCACGCAAGGTAATATCCACCAAATCATCATCAGGCATGGGGGCATTTATTGTGGCCAATGCATCTGCAAACTTCTTAATTTCTTGCACATAATCATGTATGCTCCTTTTATTCCTTTTCACATTGTGTATCTGCTGTCGCCGCAAAATTGAGACTTGCGAGCACTCGTATCTGTATCAAACATTTTGACCAAAGTATCCCATGCATCTTTGGGATTCTCAGCATCCTGAATGTGTATGAGCATAGCATCAGAAATGCATATAGACAAATAATGCAGCACTTTGAATGCTCTCTCTGACCATTGCTTATGAGCAATAAGCTGCTGCTGTGTAGGTTACCGAGGTAGCTCAGGCTCAGGCTCGGCACCTGTAATGAGATTCCAAAATCCTTTCCCTTTCAAGAAACTCTTTATCCTGTACTTCCATGCCTGGAAGTTCTTCCTATCCAGCTTTTCACCAACAATCTGAACTGGGATTGTCCGACATGTTGCTCAATGCATACACCTTCCGCACACTTCAAATCTGTAAATGAGCCTTCCTCAGCTCTACCACACTCCAATGAGTGTTCCAGATACTCCAAGATAGCCAACAAACTCCAAATTTGATGTAGAAAATCAACCTGTAATCATCCAAGATGAACTGTCTGACGCAGTCCGAGATACCCTGAATCGACATGCCTTACAAGGCTTCAAATCACAATGTAATGGTGCAATCAAGTATGGGCAACTTGCATTGACACCTAATGAACCTCAATGTTGAGTATCAACACCATCTGACATGTATACATATCAATTTTTGAAAACCCCTTTTTTTGTTTTTGGAAAAACCAAAAAAACCAGAGAAACCAGTAATGATTTTGCTCTAATTTCTTCAATATTTCACCAAATTGAGCAACCAAGCATTCATTGGCTTAGCAATAGTGTCCATCAAGTCCATGTAAGAGGAATTTGTCCAATTGTAAAACACCAAAGATTAATTGCTCAATTAAAATGCTCTGTTTCTCTGCAACCAATGGACAGCCTGTTTTAATCAGCTCATTCCCAGCTCAATTAAGCATCATTGACCAAACAAATCACATAGCCCTCTTCTCCAAGGTGTAAAGCATCCAATTGCTAAGGAGGTTGTGGAATATATCAAGCACCGAATGAGAATTTGATCTCCTCGTAGGTAAAAAACCAGAATTCTGCTTTGTTTTCACTCTGTGAGCTGCGTCGCCTGCAATTAGGGGATTTGGGAGGCTTTATGATGCTAATTGAAGATGTTTTTAAGTCCCCAAGACATCTAGGCATGTGTGTGATCCACCAATGGTTCAATTTTTGCCAAAATCTCACTCCAAATGCATCAATTTTGGGCTTCCTCTTCTCTGTTTTGTGAGAGCTCAAAAAACCAGTAATTTCACTCAATCAAATGCATGTAAATTGCTCCAAAAATTGTTCAAGGCTTGCACATGGGTTGCTAATACATCCCTCTTTGTCAAATACATATGTCTTTTGCCAGAATCACACGTATCTCCACCATACATCAATGTTGCCAAGCTTTAATGGAAAGCTTCAAAAACCAGAATTTTGCCTTGCTTTGATTTGCTTTGTTTTTGCTTGTATTACCTGCAATCCGCTCAAGGATGTTTAGAAGACCTTACCCGGTAGGCCAAGCTTTCAGATCTGATAGTATTTGGTGTGCTCCAAGCTTCACAACTCCAATGGCAGCTTCACAGCTTCTTTTCATAGCTTCTTCTCCCTCTTCACTCACACTCACAAACCCTAATAAACAGCACAAGGCTCTGATACCAAGTTGAAAGAACGGTAGAGAGGGGAGACACACACACAGAAGCAAACCCTAAAGTATATTGCAAACCCTAACCATAGAGAGGGAAGCCATGTCCACTCTTACACAAAGCATAATGCACTAATCCATAATCCACACAACACACAATGAGTTGTGTCCACACTCTACTAACCCTAGCTAATGTCCACACACTATGACCAGCTGGACACGCGGTCATTTATGTCTCACACATGTTCCTACCTAATCTTCCAGCACATAGCATAGCTGGCTCACACTGACATCGAGCTTGAATCTCAACACTCCCTAATCTCCCCATCCACTTAAACCCCTGGATCAAAGCTATCTTAACCCCCTTAGGTCAAATTCTAGGAACCAAAGCCTTTTCGGACTACAACCCAGCGTGGCACCCGAACTAGACCTTTCCCTCCCCCTCCCAGACAGATAGAAATAGGATGTGGTGAGTTCTCTCATACACAGGCTATCCTCTATAAGCATCTTCCCAACTCATGCTTTCATTGTGGTAAACAGGGGCATCTCATCAGAAATTATCCCGTAAAAAACCCACATATCATCCTCCCCCAAGTAGTTGAAAAAGACCCCCCCTTCAACCCTAGTCATGCCAACCCGATACTCGGTCCCCCTCAGTCTTTCGGAGCCATAAAAGATCCTGATTTTGTTCAAGTCAATAGAAGGAAACCAGCCACCAAACCCCCCCACCCACTAGTCAAACCAGCCACCAAACCCCCCCACCCACTAGTCAAACCAAACAGATACTCTGTTCTTGCAGCTGTTTCAGATCCAGGGGACGCGGAAGAAGAAAATGACACTGTTGAAAATACCCCCATCAACAAGCTGAGGCTAGACAAGGAAATCGACAATCTGGATGCTGCTGACATGGACACATCAATCACAGCAGCCACTGAAAAGAACCCCATTCCACCAACCGGAAACCCCAATGACATGGAGATAAGCAAAGAACTCAAGAGAGGCAGAGCACATTTGGGCTCCACCACTCAGTCAATCTCGATGAAAGGAGGACCCCATAAACCCCCAAATAAAAGATAATGAAAGCTGCAAGCTTCAACGTCAAAGGCCTCTCAGACTCTAAGAAAGCACAGCTAGTAAAACAATGGATCAAAACAAAAGGACATCTGGACTTCATCTCCTTAGTAAGACGTCAGGAGAAGAGCTGAACAGAAGGCTTCACACCATCTCCCCCGAACACTTTTGGGTTCACTCACTTCATCCTCATGGAGCCGGGGGCCTGGCAGTAGGCATCCATTATGATAGCATCTGTTGAAAGAACGGTAGAAGGAGAGGAGACACACACACAGGAGAAAACCCTAATGTATATTGCAAACCCTAACCATAGAGGGAAGCCATGTCCACTCTCACACAAAGCATAATGCACTAATCCATAATCCACACACCACACAAAAATGAGTTGTGTCCACACTCTACTAACCCTAGCTAATGTCCACACACTATGACCAGCTGGACACGCGGTCATTTATGTCTCACATATGTTCCTACCTAATCTGCCAGCACATAGCATAGCTGGCTCACACTGACATCGAGCTTGAATCTCAACAGCCCCTCTCAAGCTCATGATGTACTGCCCGCTGAAGATGTAGATGAGCTTGGGATATCAAGACTCTCAATACTCCCCCTCAAGCTCATCCCATGTACTCCCAATATAGTCCGAAAGTACTCAAACTTCTCCCTGCTAAGTGGCTTCGTAAAGATGTCTGCTACATACTGAAGATCAATTGTACCATCCAGCACCTTTTCTCTGACAAAGTGATAATGGACCTCTATGTGTTTGGTCCTCGCATGAAACACTGGGGATTCTTTGCCAACTGTATACTGCTCATGTTGTCACAATGAATGACAACTTTGCCATCAAGAGGCTCACATAAATCTGCCAAGAGACTCTTTAACCATATAGCCTCACAAGTAGCAATGGCTGCACCCCTATACTCAGCCTCTGTAAGTACTGGATAAAGCAACTGTAGGTTGCTTTTTGCTACTCCAACTCACCACGGCACTTCCAAGTGTAAAAGCATATCCACTAGTAGACCTCCTGTCATATGCGCTACCTGCCCAATCAGCATCTGTGTAGCCATGTATGTCCAAGCTTTTACCACTCTCATAAAATAGACCATAATGTGCTGTGGTCTTCACATATCTCATGATGCGTCTCACTGCATCCAAATGTGGTTTCCTGGGGCTCTAAAACTGGCTGACTAGCCCCACTGCATAACTCAAATCCGGGCGTGTGATAGTCATATATATGAGACTACCAACCATCTTCCTGTACATAGAAGGATCATCCAATTCCTCGCCATAATCAGCCCGCAACTTCACATTTTGCTCCAATGGTGTACTCATAGGCTTACACCCTGTCATGCCATACTTTGCCAACATATCCAATGCATATTGGCGCTGTACTAACCATGTACCAGCATGATCTTTCACCACTTCAATTCCAAGGAAGTATCTCAACTCACCAAGATCTTTCATGTCAAATTGCCCACTCAAAGCTTTCTTGACATGCATCACATCTGCACTATGATCACCTGTAAATAATCAAGTCATCCACATAGATGACTAGTAAAACAATCCCATGCTGTGTCTTCTTCACATAGAGTGAAGAATCTGCTGTAGAAATCTGAAAACCAAGTGAGATAAGATATCTGCTCATCTTATCACTCCAAGCACGTGGTGCTTGCTTTAGACCATACAATGCCTTTTTCAACCTGCATACGTGAGTGGGATATCTAGGGTGTACATACCCTTCTGGCTGTGCCATGTACACTTCCTCTTGTAGATCTCCATTCAGAAATGCATTCTTAACATCCATCTGATGCATTTCCCAGCCATTAGCTGCAGCCATAGCAATGACTGCTCTCACTGTGCCCATCTTAGCCACGGGACTAAACGTCTCATCATAATCCAATCCTTGGGTCTGTGCATAACCCTTTGCTACCAATCCTTGGGTCTGTGCATAACCCTTTGCTACCAATCTTGCTTTATGTCTCTCAATAGAACCATCAGATTTGCACTTCACTTTGTAAACCCATTTACATCCAATAACATTCTTGTCCTTTGGTAGTGCAACCAAGTCCCATGTATCATTATGGACCAATGCGTCCATCTCCACATCCATTGCTTTTTCCCAGACATGCTCTCCAATAGCCTCTGTATAGCATGTAGGTTCCACATGCTTCACCATAGATGTCATGTATGCATAGTGCATAGCAAAATCTCTATATGTCAATCTGTCAACGGGATATCTGACCCTCTGGGATCTCCGCAATGCATGCGGGTCACTCTGTACACCTGTAACTCTAGCATGTGGTGGCACATATCTGTCCTGTCTAGCACCAGGTGTGCGTAACACAGGTATGCCAAGCTCCTCATCCAAACTCTCAGAACTAGATGACTCATATCCTGTGATTCCAATTCCTTCGACTTTCTTTTTGCCTTTATCCATAGCACTACTCCCAGTGCTTACACTCTCATGCCTCAAACGTCCTGACCATGGACGTACACTGCTACTCTCAGCTTCTGCTGGCTGCTGGCACAGATATAGTAGTAGAACTAGAACTTGCTTGTGGTGGCAAGTTCACAGGCACATCAGCCTCAAGTGACTCAATAACACCTTCATCTTTTGCGTTGTACCAACTAGCAAGCTCATCAAACACCACATCACGTGAGATGAACACTTGTCTAGTTTGTGGATTATAACACTTGTATGCCTTTCGATCCTATGCATATCCAACAAATACACATTTCTCTGCTTTAGGATCCAACTTCCTTCTTCTTTCATCAGGCACATGTACATAAGCTATGCATCCAAAAACTTTAAGATGTCCAATGTCTGGCCTGTAACCTGTGAGTCGCATCTCTGGCGTGCTTCCATGAATGGCTGCTGTAGGTGTTTTGTTCAATATATACACTGCAGTAACACATGCTTCTGCCCAATAGTAATCTGGCATGCTCTTTTCATTGAGCATTGCCCTTGCCACTTCACATATAACTCTATTCTTTCTCTCAGCGCCACACCATTCTGCTGAGGTGTATACCTGCATGTCAACTGTCTTCTTATCCCATGCTTCCTCAAGAAATGCTCAAAAGCTTTTGAGGTATATTCACCACCTCCATCAGACATTTAATCCAACAGCCATATTGCTTTTCTGCAAAAGCTTTGAAATCCATAAATTTTTCCAATACTTCACTCTTCTCTCTCAGAAAGTATATCCATGTCATCCTGCTAAAATCATCTATGAATGTAACATAGTATAAACTGCCTTTGATAGATGGGTTTTGTGCAGGACCCCATACATCACTATGTACGATCTCAAGTGGCCTCCTGTTACTCATATTTCCTTCTCTAGGAAACCTCAACCTTGCCTGCTTTCCAAACTGACAGGCTTCACAAACATGCATATGTCCATCATATTTGAACCTAGGCAATCCATTGACAATGCCTCTTGTTTGCATGTTCTTTAATCTCTGTATATTGACATGGCCAATCCTCTTATGCCACATATCAATATCCTGTACCACATTCCTGCTCTTTGAGAACATGGCTGATTTTAGCTCAGGAATTCCAGCATCCAGCTTAAACAATCTTCCTTCTTTCTTGCCTTTAGCAATCACTCTACATCCATGTTTAAAATCTTCAACGAAGCATCCATGCTCATTGAAGCGAACCTGTAATCCCTGTTCCACCATTTGACCAACTGAGGCCAAGCTTTTAGTGATCGAAGGCACATACAGCACATCTGACATAGACTTTGTCTGACCATTATGCATGACCAATGGTACACTTCCAACATGTGTAATGACATGCTGAGTATCATCACCTGTTTCCACATAGCCTTTGACATCCATTGGCTTCATGTGCTCAAACCATTCACCATGACATGTCATATGGTTTGATGCTCCTGAGTCCATATACCATGTATCATCATTCTCAGCATTTGTTGTCATAGAACCCACAATATGCTTCATGGCAAACAAATGATTTGCAGTTCCATCATTGCTACTTGATGCATAGTTACCACCATGTTGTGCATAGTTTCCACCATAATGACCACCACTTTGTGCTCTTCCCCCTCTCAAATCATTCTGTTTACGAAAGCAATCTCTCGCCATATGACCATATTTGCCACAATAATGGCATTCCACATCTTGCATAGAATTTTGTTGGCCTTGCCAACGTCCTCTTCCACGGGGGGTACCTCTGCCTCGCTGAGGTGCATATCCACGTCCACCTCGAGCACCATATGAAGGCTGAAAATTTTGTTGTGGAGGTCTATCCTGCCATCCACGACCATTACCACCACGTCCACGTGATGCGAATCTCCCCCTGCCTCTAAAACCTCTCTGCGAGTAGAAAGCCTGATTTCTGCCATCATCATGGCTAGTAGATGCATCCAGAAATGAATCACTGAGCTTGATTTCCTCAACCAATAAGAGTGAAACCAACTCATCAAAGTCGGGTAGACCTGTACTCCTCACTGAGATAGATGTATCAAAAGATTTGTATTCCTTGCCAAGACCACGCAAGGTAATATCCACCAAATCATCATTAGGCATGGGGGCATTTATTGTGGCCAATGCATCTGCAAACTTCTTGATTTCTTGCACATAATCATGTATGCTCCTTTTATTCCTTTTCACATTGTGTATCTGCTGTCGCAATTGAGACTTGCGAGCACTCGTATCTGTATCAAACATTTTGACCAAAGTATCCCATGCATCTTTGGGATTCTCAGCATCCTGAATGTGTATGAGCATAGCATCAGAAATGCATATAGACAAATAATGCAGCACTTTGAATGCTCTCTCTGACCATTGCTTATGAGCAATAATCTGCTGCTGTGTAGGTTGCCGAGGTAGCTCAGGCTCAGGCTCAGTACCTGTGATGAGATTCCAAAATCCTTTTCCTTTCAAGAAACTCTTTATCCTGTACTTCCATGCCTGGAAGTTCTTCCTATCCAGCTTTTCACCAACAATCTGAACACTGGATTGTCCGACATATCTACTCAATGTGCACCTTCCGCACTCGTCCAAATCTGAAACCAAGCCTTCCTCAGCTCAACCACACTCCAATGAGTGTTCCAGATACTCCAAGATAGCCAACAAACTCCAAATTTGATGTAGAAAATCAACCTGTAATCATCCAAGATGAACTGTCTGACGCAGTCCGAGATACCCTGAATCGACACGCCTTCCAAGGCTCCAAATCACAATGTAATGGTGCAATCAAGTATGGACAACTTGCATTGACACCTAATGAACCTCAATGTTGAGTATCAACACCATCTGACATGTGTACATATCAATTTTTGAAAACCCCTTTCTCTGTTTTTGGAAAAACAAGAAAAACCAGAAAAACCAGTAATGATTTGGCTCTAATTTCTTCAATATTTCACCAAATTGAGCAACCAGGCATTCATTGGCTTAGCAATAGTGTCCATAAACTCCATGTAAGAGGAATTTGTCCAATTGTAAAACACCAAAGATTAATTGTAAAACACCAAAGATTAATTGCTCAATTAAAATGCTCTGTTTCTCTGCAACCAGTGGACAGCCTGTTTTAATCAGCTCATTCCCAGCTCAATTAAGCATCATTGACCAAACAAATCACATAGCCCTCTTCTCCAAAGTGTAAAGCATCCAATTGCTAAGGAAGTTGTGGAAGGAACCAAGCACCCAATGAGAAATTGACCTCCTCGTAGGCAAAAACCCAGAAAACTGCTTTGTTTTCACTAGTTGAGCTGCGCCGCCTGCAATTAGAGGATTTGGGAGTGTTTATAAAGTTGTTTGATGATGGTTATAGGTGACCAACACACCTAGGTACATGTGCAATCCACCAATGGTTCAATTTTTGCCAAAATCTCACTCCAAATGCATCAATTTTGGGCTTCCTCTTCTCTGTTTTGTAAGAGCTCAAAAAACCAGTAATTTCACTCAATCAAATGCATGTAAATTGCTCCAAAAATTGTTCAAGGCTTGCACATGGGTTGCTAATACATCCCTCTTTGTCAAATACATATGTCTTTTGCCAGAATCACACGTATTTCCACCATACATCAATGTTGCCAAGCTTTAATGGAAAGCTTCAAAAACCAGAATTTTTCTTTGCTTTGATTTGCTCTTTTTTGCTTTGCTTTTGCCTGTTTCACCTGCAATCCGCTCAAGGATGTTTAGAAGACCTTACCCGGTAGGCCAAGCTTTCAGATCTGATAAGATTCGGTGTGCTCCAAGCTTCACAGCTCCAATGGCCAGCTTCACAGCTTCTTTTCCCTCTTCACTCACTCACTCATAAACCCTAATAAACAGCACAAGGCTCTGATACCATGTTGAAAGAACGGTAGAAGGAGAGGAGACACACACAGGAGCAAACCCTAATGTATATTGCAAACCCTAACCATAGAGGGAAGCCATGTCCACTCTCACACAAAGCATAATGCACTAATCCATAATCCACACACCACACAAAAATGAGTTGTGTCCACACTCTTCTAACCCTAGCTAATGTCCACACACTATGACCAGCTGGACACGTGGTCATTTATGTCTCACATATGTTCCTACCTAATCTGCCAGCACATAGCATAGCTGGCTTACACTGACATCGAGCTTGAATCTCAACAGCATCCAGGATCTTAAAGACTTTCAAATAGACATCAACAACCAGTGGATAGTACTCCACATGAACATTTTCTCCTTTGTAGGTGTGTATGCCCACGGCCCTCAGAAACTGAGGACCAGGACCTGGAAATCCCTGTAAGACTAAGAGCACCATTGCTGATAATGGGGGACTACAACATGGTAGAAACCCTCAAAGACAGATTCAAATCCAAAGGATTAGCCCTGGCTGGATCAGAGAAACAAGCTTGGGAAAAGGTAAAATTTAAGTTCTAGGTCAAGAAGGAAGTTTTTCATGGCAGAACTACTCTTCAGGCGACCTTGTCAGAAAAGCCAGGTTAGATAGAGCATACGCAAGTGGTGAAATCTTTTCCAAATACAACAGATGCGAATGTGTTGTAGACATAACCACATGCATCGCAGACCATTACCCTGTCATTACTACAATGGACAACCAGGATCATAGACACAAAGCTTGCTGGTTTCACAACACAGATCCAGCCCTTTTTAAACTGCCATTAGTTCAAGAAGAAGTCAAACTCATCTAGGAATCCTTCTTCAACAATAACCTCTCTCCGGCCAAAGCTTGGAACCTCGCCGTCAAGTCTACCCAAAACCTGCTCAGGCAGGTCAGAAAAGAGGTTTCAGCCCATAGATGCAGCAGACTCAAAAAGCTCCAAATGCAACTGCAACATCAAGAGGCCTCTGGTAACCCAGCCAATACCAACCAGATCAGAGCCAGGATCAAAAGAGAAGAAGAAATAGCTCTGCAACACACTAAGCTATTTACCAGGGAATGGTGGACAAGAAAAGCAGACAGACCAAGCCAAGAAATGTTTAAAACTCTCAAGGTCAAACAAAGGCAAGAGCATATCCCCCTGCTTATAAATAAGGAGGGAACCCTGGCTTTGAACCAATCTGAGAACAAAAAGCTAATTTGGTCCTTTGAGAATCTAGAACATGTAGATAAAATTAACACCCAAAAACTTTTAAGTGTGCATTACCTGAGTAAGCCTATAATGGAGTTATTCCATTGGCAGCCTTTTGTTGCACTCTTGTTTAGATTGTGCAATAGCTTTAACCCAAAAGGATTTAGGTAGATTCTTACTATTAACCATATTCCTTTCCATCTCCATCATGGCATAATTTTATGCTTACCCCAGCACCAATTTGCTGGGGAGTGTGAGTGATAGTGAGCTACCACTTTTATGCCTCTTTCCTTGAAAAAACTTAATAATTCATTAGACATGAATTCTCCTCCTCGATATGTTCTAAGCTGCTTCAATTTTTTTTCATGTCTCAATTTAAACTAATGTAAGTCATTCCCTTAAATTTATAAAATCCCAAGACTTTTCCTTAAGAAAATCTTCCTACTGTGCAATGAGTGTTCAATCATCTTTGAAACCTTCAAATGTAATTTTACTTATATTTTCTAAGAGATCAACATGTATAAGATGAAGATGAGCCTTGGCCCTAAAAGTGGCCTCTTATGGAAAGGGTTTCTCTTGCTACTTACCTATCATGCAAGCTTCACATAGATTCAGACTATGAGTGTGTACAAGACTTGGCCCTAAAACTAGCTTTTGTGGTGGAAAGAGGATTACTCTATTGCTCATAATGGTGGGAGAGTATGTTACATTATAAGGGAGAGTGACTTATATACAAGGTCATAAGCATTCACGCACAAACTATGGCCGACCATGTGCCCAAGTTGCATAAGTGGCCTATTGCTTAATCTTATAATACATTTGTGATATACATTCACAAGGAATCTATTCTATCTTGTTGCCACACACTCTAGGAATTCCATAAGTATTCCATCAAACCATTTTTAGGGTTCTTCCAAGTGGTGGATTTAGACATCGTTGCTTCCATAGTTTGATCATACACTCTTTTTGTGTCTATGTCTTTTTGATGTAGAGTTATAGTGGCAACTCTTGTTAATCAAAAAATGAGTTAACATCCCCCTTTCTTAATGTTGATCGCGTCTTCATGATCGAGTAGAAGATTTTATTATGGGGAGAATTGAGAAGATGCATTGCTTGTTAGGAAGCTTGGATGAGAGCAACAATAGCAAGATAAGGATTATGTGGAGAGAGAGAGATGTAGCAAAAAGCTTATCACATGCTTTAGCTAAAATAAAGAATTACACATGCCTTTCTCCTCTCATACAATATTGAGAGAGAGTTGCTCCCTTTATAGCTTCTAGGCTAGGGTTTGCTACACACAAACCTTATCTCTAACATGAGATGGTTTTCTACACACACACACACACATACACCTTACCTCTATCATGAGCATACAATTTCAACACCCCCCCTCAATGCTAACCATGGGACATGGGGAGGCATTGGACATACTCATACACCAAAAACAAGGAGAAAGCCTTTATAACATAGGCTTGTACAAGAATTGGCTTGCTTGTGAGTTACAATGTGTGCTTATTACAACACTTCTTTATTATAGGAGTCCATCATTAGGAGTAGAGGTATTGGATACAAAGTTCCCTGGCTCTTGTTTAGAAGAATATTGTGGACACTTTGAAGTAGTGTGCCCTTGCTCTCCACACTTACTATATTTGAGCTTATGGGGATACCTTTTGAAACATTGATCGACCGTATGCCCCTTTTTGTTACAATAAGCATTTAAGCTTACGTTTCATATGACAAGAGCCTCATTTGATATAGGAGGAGAAGTCGATGTAGATCCTCCATCGTTCACACGTAGTCATTGATCTTCTTCAAGGAGCGTTGCATCAATGCCTTTGAAGGTAGGGTTGGGAAGGTGCTTTAGGGTGGTGACAAAGTTGGAGAACTCATCGTGCATCGCCTTGAGAAGAACTGCCACAGTGTCCTCCTCTTCAATTTTTACATTAATGCTGCAAGTTGTTACATTATTCTCTTCATGTTGCTTATGAAGCCTGCAAGGGTAATCCCATTCTTCGAGTAACCTTCTCCAAGCAAGGTTAAAATTAGAGCCAAACTTGGCAATAAACCAAAAAATAAAAATAAAAATTTATAGATAAAATTTTAAAACTCAAATGTAATTAGAAAATAGTGCTTCATTTTTTGCCAATCCAACAAGCATAAGACATAAGCACTTACATAATTTTTTCCATTCACACCTCACCATAAACCAGTTGAAAAACTTGTCTATATTAGAGTGCATATATAAGTGACCATTCTTGGAAGTTCCCAAAATTACATGAACCACCAATACACAAAACCAGTCCAAAATATAGGCAGAAAAAACATTGTAACTACACAAAACTGAACTACACAACATTCTAACAATCCCATGTCCTGCAGACCCCAAAAAGGCATAAACATTCGATGAAAAAAACCACATTCAACTGTGCTCTTTCAAGGTGCAACATTTGATTGCCTACCTCCAAGTGGTTGAAACAATTCAATTTTTGTTAGAGCTGCTTGGTGAATAAACTCATGAGCAGTCGCATCCAAACCAAGGACTTGCAAGTAAACAAAGTACATGTGCTTGCATGGAGTGTATGTAGAGCGCTTACTCTCTCTTTTCTGAAAATCGTCACACGTGCATCTTGGAAAGTTGTTGATTTTCAAGGAGTACTTCACTCCCAACGCTCTAGATTCATCAATGCTTACGTAGAAGATATGAGACTCATTGCATACAATAATGGCCTCACGGATTACCTATCCGTCCAAGTTTTGACCCTTATCAACATTCTCATTAAATTCTTTTGTTAACCTTGTCCTCCATCTCATAATTTTCCTGTCATTAAATCATGGACTAAAAGCACTAGCCACTGTACCATTTTTTGCAACCATATTATTCCGTGTGCTTTGCAAAATAGCAATCCTTTTTTGCAAAATAAATCCATTTCTTTCAAACATTTGCACCTCATGAGTGATGACAATCCAAATTGATACCTTCTTCCATAGGCCAAACCCTGGGTGCTGGTCTTGGTGCACCTATCACATGGTCCTTGTCAACATCCCATGAGTGTGTTGGAGATGAATTACAAAACCACACATACCCTCCAACAACTGCACCGGGATGCTCTCTACGACCCCAAAAACATGGAGCTGGAACTCCACTATTTTTTCCCAATACCATATCAATAATTTAAGAGCCACATCTGCCATTTTATCTTGGCAATTGCCCAAAACAGGCTACTCAGGAGTAGTTCTACGAATTGACCACATTGTTTTGGGCATTTTAGTCTCCACACATGTACTTGTCTCCACACTCTCTGGATTCCATGTGCTACCGTATGGACGGTCTATTATCACAGTCACATACTCTGGCCGATGATTGTCTTCATCCAAGATTTGGCTCAGATCCACACATAGTGGATGCTTTTGGCGCACACTTTGTTGACCTCTCTTGCCACGCTGCATCTTAGAAGAGTCAATACCCATCTCCTACATAGTTGTGTGAGCCAAATCAATGAGTCTTTTGCTAGAAGATGTTTTTTCACCCATACTTATAAATTTGTCAGCCATGTCCTGCATTTTTGGTCTTGTGCCAAAGTGCACACCTTTCAAGTAAGCATTATACTTTACACTTTACAAAACAGCCAATGCCATGTCTGCACCTATGGCCTCAAATAAGATAATCTGACTTTTATAACCTACTGACGCTCTCATAGTCACATGCTTTGGCTGAGCAAGGTTTGTCCTTGGAACAATCTAAAGGAGCATTTCTCCATTTTCTACATAGAGACTTGTGTTCCTTAATGAAAGATGGGCGAATACACTTATGCGAGTGCCTCACCATACTTTGTTTCCAATGGAAAACACAACTTCTCTCTTTCTTAGCCAATATTTTCTTTGCCCCTCCAAAATAAATGGTACGAACAGCAATCCAATTAACATTTGCTTCATCTGCCATGAATCCATGGAACTCAAGTTTATCAAAGCCATTTTCAACATCTTCCAAAATTCTATTTATGCACGCCGATCCTCAACTCTAAATTCGCACGTAGCTAGGGTGACCAGTTCATGAATGAATGGATCGTATACATGGGCAGACATTGTGGGCCATCCAGAAACCCTGTGAACATGGTAGAAATGGACCCATATATGTTGTAAACTCCCACCTAGTCTCATCTTGTTGACCAAGTCTAATCCACTACCAGGACCCTTTAAAAACATGGGCTTGATGTTTGTCTCCTAACTGGCTCAGAAAGAGCACACTTTGAAGAAAAGGGTATCGACACATGTTCTTAAGTTCAAGTACTGCCTGAAGACCAGTAGCTAAAATATTTTTATCCCACTTGGCATATTCCAAACATCCCTTAATGTGTTTCTTATTGGACAAATGAGTAACATACTCCAACATTTGTGAAAACTCATCATCCCTAATATCTGAGTAACCATGTGCAGCATCATCCTTCATTAGCATGTCAAATATAACATCTTGGGCCATTATTGTTTGCAACTACTTTGCTGTAGTGAAAGGATCAAGGGTGACCCTATTGTTCACCTTCTCTTCTATTTTTTTTCAAATGCATGTACTTATGTGTTCTTTGTAAGGATGCGCATGATTACCCATATGTATAGCACATCTACTTGTGTTCTAATGATCTCTTATTGGTAGACAGTAATAGATAACATCTGGGCATGTTTTCACACATTCAAGGATATGATCACAATGTTTGCAGGAAATATTACCAAAATCTGAACCAACCCTTCCCTTTGGACAACTCCTTTTCAATCGGTTTTTCCATTGTGTCTCATTATGCAAGTGCATCCTGGCGTAATAAGGATAATCTACATCCACACATATAAATGGCCAAAGCATTTACTAAATTGAATAGCACCGTCAAAACAACCAAAACTGCATGTTACGTACCCAACCCATGAGTGACCATCCTGCCTCTGTTCCATACCATACATTGTAGAAGAAGTCCCATATGATGGCAGTAGCTCATAAGCAATATATCCATCATATGATGCCGGTAACTTATCCACTCTATGTATATTGATGGCACTATGTAATGCAACATGCAAACTGCTATTGAGAGAAAGTGCCCTAATAGCATTTAACACACTCAAAACATTATCTTTTGGAGCATTATTTTTGTCCATGTCAATAAAAAGCATATAAAATTGATACATATTTGGATCAAGCTCAAAACCCATTTCACCTGTATTTAGCCGAACGAAGTCCAGTTTCAAATGCTCAGAGCTTAGAGAAAGGGGCTTCAGTGCAATTGGAAGTCCTGCCATATCAAAATAATCACAGACTCTAGATAATTTTAGCTTAAAAAATCTCTCATTAGAGACCAGGCATAGTTTTTGTCTTGGACTAGAGCCATACATAGTAATATTCCTGCTCATTATATCCTTCACGGTTCTACCAAATAGAAGGAGAAAAATTGTACACAACAAACCAATAGAGTCTCAACTCCATGTAGTTTCAACTGCCCGGTTCCTTGATTTTTAAACTAGGCTGAGTGTCTCCTTGTATTACCGCTAATATTAGATAATGATTTTTATAAAATATCCATTTTTTTTCCAAACAGTTGATTTCAGCAAATCTCCAAATATTCTATTATTTATGAACACCTAGTGGTGCCTTCAAAGTAGTCACCGTTAATGATTATTATGATGGCTCTAAAGACACTTTATATTTTCTTACTGCTAGGACCGTTTCTTTCTCATTTAACACTACAGGGAGTAGAGTCAGTAGCTACTAGTTCGCTAGCTAGTACATTGTCTTGCTCTTCATGGCCCTGTTAAAGAGTTGGGTCATGTCTTGGGAGGCGTGACTTATCTCATAATGTGTCCAAGCATATCAAAGATCACCCCTCTCTCCTTGAATTTATAAGTACCAAGACCTAGGCAGTTATAGTTTGTTGTGACTTGGACAAAAGCTATTAAAAAAAGATTTTCTCAAACAAGAGCAAAGCACCATCATGTATTGTGTACAATCATTGATCCTACACGTGTGAGCGAGATCGCTCTCTTGGCAAGCCTGCAAAGCATAAATTAGTAAGTTGCTTATAATTTACGTTTGAGATCTTGATTATGTAGTGTTTTGCTCGTTCTAATTATAAATTTTTGTGTCTATTTTTTAAAGCTTGAATACACATGCTTTGGTAACCACAACCTTGCAAGATGAGATTGTAAATTGTGTCAACATTAGTGCTGCCAATCATGATGATTACATGAAAGATTTGCTAGAGAGAGATAGAAAGTTAATTACTTTGATTAGAAAGAAGAATACAAAGGGAACTGAGCGAGCCTTGGTACCCTCTTACTCGTAGATACTTGGGCAAGCTTGTTTATAATGTGAGTATTTGATAGCTTAAGCTTTGCTTTAAATTTAAGGTTCAAATTACTCAAGCCTTGAACAAAAAGCTTGAGTAAGTGTGCTTGACCATGGGAGAAGATGAGGTGAAAAAAATTGAAGCTAAGGAGGTAGAGGAATTGGCCACCCACGAGATATGGTGACCACATAGGGAAGGTATTTTGTAGTGTGTTTTGCAATGGTGAATTGCATGACTATTGAGATTAATATAGTGTGATTGTAATTGTGTTTCCAACACAATATTAATTTTGTTTCCAACACAATATTAATTTTGTACATAAAATTTTGTACATAGTGTATTAAGAATGATTTTCATTTTTGTAGATCCTTAACATTATTGATCCTAAGCATGGTGACGCATGACGGGCTAAAGTGTGGTCTTTAAAGTGGGATGTGGATAGCTTTGCAACACTGGAGAAGTTGAATTTATTAGCATTGTGTGATATACTAATAGAGTCCAAAATCTTTTGGCTGGGTTTATTGGAGGCAAACAAGATAACCAAAAATATGTTTGGCCTTGTGCATGGTGATCATATCTATAGATAGTAAGTCATGGTTTTCTATAGTTATTTGTGTTTAGTTGTTTGCAATTTCTGCAAACATGTCATATGCATACTTTCCTTTGTGATGTGATTTCTTTTTGCTTTGAAGTAGGTCACTCAATGAAAAGATTTTGCAAAGGGCAAATGCTGTCCTTAAAGATTTTCTGGATGAGCCTAATGGCCTGGTGATACCCAATGATTGCTTGCTTTATGATTATGACGAGGAGATAAAGATTGAGAAGAGGAAGAAATTGTTCCCTCTTGAGATAGGCCAAGACACAAGGGAAAAAAAGAGTGATGAAAAGGCATCAAAGAAGTCTGACATCGTCCAAATGGCTGCCTAGAGGTTAATTTACAAGTTGATCTTTGTAAATGTTCTTAAGAAAATGCTATATTCTTTTTAACTCAAAAATCCATTCTCAATCATATGTTACTTTTTAATGTTTTCAGGTATTTCACGTGTTTAAAAGAAAGGTGTCATTTGGCTATCATGCCTGTAAGAGCAAAGAAATGGTTTGCTTTGGATAATGAGGCTTTGTGTATGTATCCTCAAAGTATGCATAAGTTGTCCAAGTGGGAGTTGGAGATGTGTCCTTGGTGGATTGACCTTGAGAAGGGTCATGTTTTGGAGAGGGAGAAGGAGGTTCTTCAACATTTGAAGCTTGGGTAGCCTGTCGAGGTGGAGAAGAAGACCTACACAAAGGAGAGGTTAGTCAAGTTGTTTATCAATGTAGACATCTGCTAACTCTTTGTCATTGCCTTGAGTTGCATATTGTTTTTTTTCGCGTGTAAACAAAGACAAAGTTGTGGAAGAGCAGCCAAGGGTGGGGACTTATTGGATGATGAGATAGACATGAATATTGAGGATGCTCACAATGATGGTAAGTCATTTTCAACCTTTCTAAAATTGAGCTTGGAATATTATTTTTGTTGTGTTGATAGTAGGTTATGTCAAGTTATGGTTTTTGACTTTTTGACTATCCTATCAACAAGTTATGGTTTTTGACTTTTTGACTATCCTATCAACAAGTGCATGAATAAAGAAAGTATTTTGAGTGTAATTCTTTGGTTTGTTTTCAAGATGAGCCCCTTAATGGCAAAACAACAGGAATCATTTCTAAAAGAATGACAACATACGTCCACAAGCCACATTTGCCAGTTTCGGATGTGTCAGGTGGGGATGGTCCAAAGTGTTTGGCTGTTGTTGGGGATTATATTGCTATTAGCAAGGATTTTATGATTGGCGCAAAGAATGCATCTTACACCATAGTTCATGAGCACATGCAAAAATTCTCACCTAAGGGTAGATGACAATATGCAAGGAAAGGGAGATCAGTTTCTTGGGTGGCTCATTTGACATTTTTGGACCTCCCCACATTGAGAGTGGGTCATGTTCAGTCCAGTCACAAAATTGTAGTTGGTGTGGTATTTCAATTTTTTATGGTGATTGACATGATCTTCTAATGTACTTCAATGATAGGAACCACGTTGTTTCAATCAAAGATTATCCTGCATGTGAATGGAAAATAATGTAACTGCTTATATCTTGTGCTCACTTTGCATTGTTTTTTGTTCTAAAAGTTTGTCAAGTTAATTCCAATTTTTGGGTTATTGCCAAATTTCGCTCCAATTTTCAACTAGCTTAGAAAAGGTTAGTCGTTGTTTGGCATTGTTTGGTAAACTCCCTTCAAGGGACTCTCCAGTCTTCATTTCAAGGCAAAAAATTTTCACCTTGACAGAGATACAACAGTGCTTGCCCTTTGCTCCATACAACTTTGCCATCTCATTCCACATTGCCTTCGTGGTCTTCATGTTGGGCACATGATGGATGAGCTTTTTGTCCATAATTAGAGTTATAATGGACTGAGCTTGTTCATCATCTTCCACAACTTTGGAATCATCAAAATCCACCACCTTCATGCCTTTCACCAAAGGCCACAAACCCTTGCCCATGAGAGCGTACCGCACTTGGACTTGCCAAGTGTGAAACCCTTCTCCATCGAAATTGTCAATGACATATGTATCTTTCGACATGATGATGATGGGGGGGTAGGAGAGGTCTTACTAATTGCCTTATAGAATTGCAAGAGCAGTGTCTAGCTTCTTTACAAATCGGTGTCCCAACACAAGAGAGGAAAAAACAACCTTAATGATTTGCAAAGGCAAATGCTTATGGTAAAACACAATAAACAATTACATATGAATAAGGCCTTAATTGCACTCAAGGCATGGGCATGTGAAAGGTAGCGTTTCCAAATCTTCATATACTTCTTCCTTTGCTCCTGTTCCTTCTTCCTCTTCCTTCCTTGTAAGCAAATCTGCAAGAGAGGCCCTAGTGGTGTTTTCTGTAATAAAAGTAAAAGAGAATTCTTGAAGCTCGCAAATCCACTTTGCAAACTTCCCTCCAGGATTGGTTTTGCGGACCAAGAATTGTAAAGAAGGTTGAGATGTGAGGAAGAAAAAAGGGCGAGGTAACAAGTATGACCTGAACTTCTCTACTGCAAAAACAAGAGACAAACCACCTTTCTCCATCTCACCATACCTCTCCTCGGCATCAGTGAGTTGTCGACTTGCATAATACACTGGTTGCATATGCCCTTGCTCTCCCTTTTGCAAGAGTATAGCACCCACTGAATGTGATGAGACACTTGGGTTCACATAAAAGTCCTCCCCCCACCACCTAGGAGGCTGCACAATTGGTCTTTGACTCATGCATTCCTTGAGCAAACAAAAAGATTGAATTTTATCGGGCCCCCATTGGAAAGAAACATTCTTCTTTGTCAATAGATTTATAGGATACATCTTCTCAGAGAACATGTCAACAAAGCATTGGTAATACTTTGTTTTACCCAAAATTCTCCTTACCTCCCTCACATTGGTAGGCGGTGGGAGGGCCACAATTGCATGCACCTTCTCAGGATCCATCTCTATGCCTTCTTCTGAGATAACATGTCCCAAGAGAACCACCTTCCTTCGTGCCAAGCGGCATTTTCCAGGATTAAGTTTTCTACATGATGTAGATGAACTTGAGTCTTCTGAAGAGACTCAAGAAAATCCAAATTGGATGAAAGCCATACAAGATGAAATTCATTCCATTCAAAAAATGGTAATTAGGATTTAATAGATCTACCACTTGGCAAGAAAAAATGGTATGTAGGATTTATGAATGGTACTTACAAGTACCATTCAAAAAATGGTACTTGAGATTTAGTGAATCTACCACTTGACAAGAAATCTATTGGTAACAATAGATTTCTTGAGATTTAGTGAATCTACCACTTAACAAGAAATCTATTGGTAACAATTGGGTTTTCAAAGTCAAGAGAAAGGCATATGGATCTATTTGATAGATTCAAGGCCATACTTATTAAAAAAGATTATGCCTAGCTCAAAGAAGGGATTGATTATGATGAAACTTTTGTTGCCACTTTTCATATAGCCACTATCCTATTTGTTAGTGCTTTGGCAACCCATGATGAATGAAAAGTGCACCAACTAGACATCAAAATAGCGTTTTTGAATGGTGACTTATAGGAAGAAGATTATGTAAGTCAACCAACTTGTTATGCCCAACTTGGTCAACAATAGAAGATATGCAAGCTTTAAAAAACTTTATATGGTTTGAAATAAGCTTTAGAGCTTGGTATTAGAAGAGTCATGCCTATTTGACTAGATAAGGATTTTAAAATATTCCTACACGAAAAACACTGTATATGTAAAAAAGAACAAGCAAGATTTTCTTGTTGTCATTCTCTATGTAGATGGCATGTTGGTGATAGGCACCAATGAGGAATTTAGTATAGCCTTCAAGGCTTATCTTGCCTTAAATGCTGAGATGTCAGATCTTGGTCTTTTACACTACTATTTACATATGTAGTTTATATAGTAAGATGATGGTATAGTCATTCAGCAGTCCAAGTACATCAAGATACTGTTCAAGATATTGAATATGGAAAGTTACAAACCAATTTCTACACCGATGGAAGCTGGTATAAAACTTAGTTTTTATAGGATGTCGATGAACCATTCGACACCACTTATGATCAAGCTGGTGTAAAACTTAGTTTGTAGGATGTTGATGAACCATTAAACATAACCACTTATGATGAAGCTGTTGGATGCCTTATCTATTTGTGTAACAAATAGATAAGGCCAGATATATCCAATATGGTGTGTCACAACTTTCAAAGTTCATGCATTGGCACATAGTTAAATGTATCTTTTGACACTTGAAAGGCACTCAAGGTCTTGGATTGTTTTATGCCAAGGGGGAGCATTTATAACTGCATGCGCTCAATGATTCCCATTAGGTAAGCAATTACGATACATGATAGTCCCTTGATAGTCCACTGCTAGGAACTATTTTCTTTCTTGGCAATTTATGCATATCTTGGCTAAGCAAGAAACAACCAACTATGTGGCAACATCGTCTTGTGAAGCTAAATATAGAGTAGCATTCATTGTGACAATTGAATGTGTATGGTTGAGAAGATTGATAGAGGATCTTTGTGTCCCTTCAGACACCCCTACTCCCATTCTCATTAACAGTTAGAGTGCAATGGCAGTTGCAAAGAATCATGTCTATCATGCCAACACCAAGCACATTGAAGTGTATTATCACTATGTCACAGAGACTCCATTGTGGAGAGATTAATCTAATCTACTGTGGTACACATGATAATGTGGTAGATCGTTTCACTAAAGCCTTATCACATGAAAATTTTGAGGCCTTCTGCAAAGATTTGGGTCTCTTCCCTTTTAGAGACTGATCTATAATCTCTGTAAACCTTACATTTGTACTATAGAGGGGTTTGCTAAATATTTGGTAGCCCTTAGTTTAGGGTTTCTGTTCATTTTATACTTCATTGTACCTTAAGCTATTGCTCCAAGTGAACTAGGCTTCTACACACTCTCTCTCCCTTGTGTTCTTTTTAATCTATGAACATTGAGTGAGTGAGTGTTTCCATTAAGCACATACATCGCAAGCCATTACAAAACTATTCAAGCGACATGTTCAAGCGACCGCTTAGAGGAGGAAGCCTTACCAATTATAGCTCTAATGATGGTAAAAATATTTCCTTTTGAACAAGCTCCAACTACCTACCTCTACAACACCAAGCATGTAGTTTAACTTTCCCTAGATCGTGCACCCCAGGTACTCAATAAAACATTCATGACCCCAATTTCTGCATAATTATAACGGATCCACATGTAGCTACCATCATCCAATTCTTTGGACCAATCTTTATATTGCTAATAAATTTCCACACCGCTACCTCTACACAAAGGACCCCAAATCCTCATGTTCAATATAACCCACATGGCCCAACTATAAAGCAGAGCTACTACAAGCAAGAGTATAGTAGATGCAAGGCTCACATTGATGTGTTGGGGAGACCTGCCTCTATAAAACACACCACCGTGTGAGGAGGGAATGACCACCTAGCACCACAACCCAGCAAAAACACCAAAGTATAGTACCAATCCACTCACTTGACGTCTCCTCACCTCTAGTTGACACAGGCGGATACTTGAGCACTCTTGAAACCCTCCAAAATAGCCCAGCTGACTAATCCAGTTTCCTTCCAAGTCAACTATGACCTCCCTCAACTTTGATCTTCACTTATACAAATCTTGAACCGACCTCAGTTGACTACCAATTGACCAGAGACACTTTCAGCTACAAAAACTGTTCAGATGCTGGATTGTATTCTCATTCAGACAACCCTAGTCAGAGATGCATCCGCCAAGCTTCCGTAAACTTTCTCCAGTATCGACAAACTCTAAGAACTTGCTTCCTGACCCTACTGAGCTTGTCAGCACTCCCCTACTGACCTCTTGCTCATTATTACTGACTGGGAACTCACCCACCTATCTGCTTCAGTTGACTTAGTCCTAAGTCAGATTTTAACCCTTCAGTTCCCGCTACACCTCCAATCCCTCAAACACTTCAAAACCCACCAAGACTCAACTCCCTACACTCACAGCTGTTGACAATCTTTTGACCCTGGAACACTTTTCCCTTCAATTCTACCTGACTCCTGATAGTTAATTGCTAACAGTCCTCTAACTGTTCATAGACCTAACTCAAAATCTCTTCTCTCCAACCCATAAAAACTAGATCTACCCTTGAATATCCTCTACAGATTCCTTCTGGTACTCAGCTGATCCTAGCTGAGTCCCTTCTGACCTAACACAGTCCTCATCTAAACCACTAGCAGTGCCCAACCTGTCAGATTAACTTTTGATTGGTTCTGATTATCAGCACAGACCTCACACCACAAGTGTTCAACAAAACAAAATCTATATTTTCACAACATCAGTTGACCTATCCTGACACACAGCTGACTCCAGCTGCCTCTATCAGAACTTGCTGACTCAAACACAAGCTAAATGACATAGTTCTAATTCAACATAAGTTAGCTCTTCACTCACATTTGGTTCTTTTTAACAAACTCTATCAAAACAACACAACTAAACCAAGGCATCAGATTTCATCAATCCAACACAATTAGACCTTTTGTGTATAAAAAAACTGGACCAATCTCAATAACCCTGAGATTTGGGGGGAGTGAATAGAAAAGAGACAACATCATGGAACCAAGGGATTGCTGGAGAAATCATAGTCAAAGAGTGTGTTCTAGTGTGTACTAGGAACTAGTTTATGAGTCTTTGTGTGAGAGAGTGCCACGTGTCACTTTGGGCGTTATCCCATAAGCATATGGTACTTGAGTGTGTGTGCTCACTCTTTAAGAGTGATGTACTTTCTTGTGTGTCATATCAATCAAATCAAGCTATCTTGGTCTACATGTAAGTACTTGTTCATTGCTTTCATTTCCTTCATTTCCATTTCATTATGTTTTCCATCTTTCCTTTTTGCACCTAGAGTTAGCTTGCTCTCCTGTTCCAACATGGTATCAAAGCCATCCCATGGGCAACCCTTGGGGGTGAAGGCCGACCCACAAATGGAAGTTGGTCTTCCTCCTTTGGTTGTCCATCTCCTTCATCCTCCTCAATTGCCCCTGCTGAGCATAGGAGAAGCGCCACCTCTATCGCCACCAGCCTCTTCTTTAGTTCCACTAACTGAACGATGCTGCTGCCTATTAGTGAGCATGTGAAGCACAGCTTCTACACAACCAGGTGGCTGTTGAGCATGTGAATCGTAGCTTCTACACAACCAAGTGGCGCCACTGTGCAAAGACCCGCCCACTGATGTCCTTGTGCACAGCACCTTCTCCGCCCGCCCGCCCAACCAGCTAAGGCGTCTCCCATGCGCGCCCTTCTTTGCTGCGCTGCTCCGCACAATTGTGCTAACAACCAAGTTCTTGATCGAGGAGGGGTGTCAGAACCTGCATCTCCATTCTACTGCCGCTCGCCGCCCACTAATCAACCCACTGGCTTCTGACAACAACAACAACAACAACAACAGCAACAGCTGGGCCTCGTCCCCCACTAGCCGTGCTCGGTTGCATGAAGTCCTCAACTGTTCACACCAATCCCATCGCCCACCACCAGTCATAGCTCCCACAGTCTTTGGCATGGACGGCAGGATGAGGCATAGCTCTTCCATTTGTTTGGGATAAGGTTATTATTTCTTCTTGTTTCTTTGGCTTCACACTTCACCACAAATAGGGGGGCTTTCACAAGTAAAAACTCCCTACCCATCTGCTACACCTTCAAGCTTTTGAGCTAAAGTTTTCAGTTCAGATTTGAGTCATGACTTTGCTATCTTCTAGTTCATTGTTCATTGATAAGTTCAAGGGGGAAGGCTTTCCCACATGGCAAACCAAGATGCAACTACTAATTATGCGTGAAGGAGTTTGGGAAGTTGTTGAGAATGACACATTTGATGCACTTGATCAGCCATAAAGAAAAATTTGGAAGCAGCAAAATGCAAAAGCCATTGCTCTCATTGGTCTCTGCTTGGCGGACTCTCTCATTCATCACGTCGACTTTACATCCACGGCTAAGGAGATCTGGCATCGATTGGAGAGCATCTTTGGTAACAAGGTCACTAATTCCAAACTTTTTCTGAAATTGAAGTTTTATGAGCTGAAAATGCAAGACAATGAAGAGCTAAGTGATCATCTCTCCAAATTTAATTCTCTTGTTCAACAATTATCAAGTTTGAAGTGTTCTCTAGATGATGAGGACAAGATGGCAGTACTAATCAAAAGCATGCAAGGCATTTCTCGCTTTGAGCAGACCATTGAAGTAATACGCCTGGCCGCTAATACATATGATGACTTGGTTGCTCTTCTCATTGAGAAAGACCACCGAAACAAGGAAACCACTTCTACATCCTTGACCTCAAGCACTGAAGAGGCGCTTATCTCTGCCAGCAGGCAGCAGAGCAGCAGTAGATGGAAAGCCAACAAGAACATCTTATGCAGATACTGTAAGCGGAAAGGTCATATTGAAACCAATTGCTTCAAGAAGAAGGAGAAAGAATAAGAACAACACCATGCTAATCTTGTTGTTGCTGATGAACCACCAGACGATGCACTTTTTGCCCATGTCACCCTCGATGAGGATGACAAAGATTATTGTTTCTGATTTCTTCTATGTGTGTATGGGTGCTCTGCCCTTGCATTATGCATAAAATGAATGAAATAAACAGTGTGATGTGTGATGTCAATAAGGGTCCTCTGCCCTAGGTTGTCCCCCCAAAAATGTGTATTGTTTTTTACTTTGATATGAAGTATTGTCACCTAGTTCAGAGTAAGAGGGGGGTGACGAGTGATGGTTCTCACTGTCGGTCGCAAGCTGACTGAGTAGTCACTGACACACGGGAGGTGTTGGTCAGTTGGATTGGCTCTTTGCAGTATTGTGGTGGAGGGAGGATCAGTTTACTCCTTGCGTATTGGGTCTCACACTCTTCTCTGAGGGGGGATGTTGGAGAAATCATAGTCAAAGAGTGTGTTCTAGTGTGTACTAGGAACTAGTTTATGAGTCTTTGTGTGAGAGAGTGCCACGTGTCACTTTGGGAGTTATCCCATAAGCATATGGTACTTGAGTGTGTGTGTTCACTCTATAAGAGTGATGTACTTTCTTGTGTGTCATATCAATCAAATCAAGCTATCGTGGTCTACACGTAAGTACTTGTTCATTGCTTTCATTTCCTTCATTTCCATTTCATTATGTTTGCCATCTTTCCTTTCTACACCTAGAGTTAGCTTGCTCTCCTGTTCCAACAGGGACCTCCACACGCTTATCCCCAATAAAAATCTTGTATTTTCAACTCCCCACCAACAATAACAACAAGAGCTACAACTATACCCTATAGATTTCCACCAACAAATATTGTAGAGGATTATTGAGTAAGGCTGACCCAAGTTCCAACAGAGTTGCAACTTCAGAGGTCCTAGGGAACCCACCTCCTACAAGACCCTCTACCACCTATACAACCTCTGCTCTAGGCAGACTTAAGTCTCCTCAAACAATCCTGCATCACCTTCTTCTTAAAATAAAATAGACTTCAATAGCCCAGCTATCTCAGAGCTGCTTCACCAAAAACACCTTGGCTCTCTCATGACTCTCTTCTCTGCAACCAGGCTCACACACCATGTAATTCTTCTCTCTAGAACTTCCCGCAACTATGTGCTGCTCTTTGCCATCTCTCCTCCTCTTATGTGCATGCAAGTAGTCTTTCTTCTTTTGGATGGGGTGACAACAACTAGTTCTAATTAGCAGGTGGCCATGTAACAACTATCTTCTTCTAAGGTTTCTAAGCATGCATTGACGATTTATTTCATTTTTCTTGGGGTTGGGGTGGACATATCTATTGAGCATTTTCTTTGGGCACAAAAGAATCCTATTAGCATATATAATAAAGGACCCCAAAGCCTTGCATTCAACCTTACCTGTAGGCTAACTCTCAAAAAGATACTACTCAATTACTACAAGCAAGTATAGTGGATGCAAGGCTTTCACAACATTCGAAGACATGTTCGAGATAGCCTTCCACCAGCGAAGTTGAGATATACCTTTTTCTACCACTTCTCTAGCTACTAACTTTACTCCCTATTGTATCTTATTAATTTCAAGGACGAAATCTGAATTAAGGAGGAGGGTATGCCAACCACATTGTTAACATTACTTTGATGCATGGTTGCCCCACTTTTATACCACCATTTGTAACCATGCCATGTGCTTCATGATAATTGATTATGAGATCTAGCCAAGCCTATAATAATTGATTATGAGATTTCCATAGTCTAAATATTAGCCGAGCCAACAATAATTGATTATGAGATATGCATAATCTAAATATTAGCTTTACCATGTCATGTTCTTCATGATAATTGATTATGAGACTAGCCGAGCCTATAATAATTGATTATGAGATATCCATAGTCTAAATATTAGCTTTACTATATTCCGCCCCTGGCACACGGTGTGTCACCAAGCATTATAAATATGAGACTATATACATAAGTCATTTTGAGTAATGAGGAAAGGGACAATCCCATTAAATCACAATTAAGTTTAAGTTATCTCTAGTGCTATTGTGGTTAAGGCTTGCTTGCTTGCTTGCTTGCTTTCTTCTTGTTGATTGCATGCTTGTTGTGGATTGCGGGTGCTTGATGCTGGATGTGTTTGATTATGATTGCTTCCTCTCTCTCTCTCTCTCTCTCTCTCTCTCTCTCTCTCTCTCTCTCTCTCTCTCTCTCTCTCTCTCTTGTAGATTAGATTTCTTGCATTGCACCATTAGGCATTGAGTAGATATTGAGCTTTTCTATATCTCTCTCTCCTCCTTCCTCATTCCCATTGGGGTGACACCGTTTGAGGCAAGGTAGAGGACCCTAGCTTCTCCAAAGGAGAGGGTTGTCTTATCCAAGAGATGATTAAGAATGAAAACTGACCCTTAATTCTCATTTCGTGTGGGGAAGCCAAGAGTGTTCTCTAAATGGTGAAACAAGTGGCTAAAGCTAATAACACATGTAGCAAAGGCCTCCAAGTTAGAAGCTAAAGGGTTAGGAATCACCAACACTCTTGAGGGCAAAGCTCAAAGAGGCCAAGTATGAGACGTATAAGATAACCCAAGATCTCAAGGATTGAAGGAGGATTAACCAAAAAGTGGCGAACAAAATTAAGGCACTCAAGGAGCAAGCTAAAGCACAAGAGTAGAAACACAATAGTAGAAATTAATGAGCTCAAGGTCCAACTTTAGAAAGCCAAGGGTGAAGGAAAGAAAGCTAATGATGCTTTCAATGAGTGAGTGAAGCAAAATGAAGAGTTTGACATCATTTTCTACACCAAACAAGCCATTATAGTCCTAACTTGAGATAAGAAAGACTATTGGAAACAAGTAGAGATTTGGGAAAACAAAGAAGAGGCCTCTAAAGTATTTACCTCACAATGTAGGGAATTAAGACATGCCATATTTGGAGATGCATTGGTGCCTTAAAGACATCAGCTCCATTGAAAGCTTGAAACACTAATGGTCAAGTAACTGGACTCACTCCTTGAGGCACCATGTACCCCTACTATACAAGCACTACCACTCCCACGTAAGTTGCTAACTTTCTATCTCTTATAGTTTAATCTCCTTCTTTTTTACTCTCGTACCTAACCAATTTACCATACTCCTAAGCCACATCTACGTAGAAACCTACCCCACTCCATCTTATCTCTTTTTTCATGACTCCGAGCTTTTTCTCCTCAACCCTCTTGACATCTATTCTCTTCTTCTTCACCCCATTGTTCTCAACTTTATTCCATTGTGCTTCCTCACTAAAAAATCTATAAACTTTTATTCCATTGTGATAAAGAAGGCTTCTTAGGCATAGCCTCCCCTAGCCCCATTAAAGCTTCGTCAATGTTAAGAGATAAAAAAAATCCATACTCTAGCTTCAAGGGAAAGGCCACCAAGTAACGAAAGAAACATTTTTTCCATCTTGCCTCAAACCACATACCACCTATGGGTATTCTCATTCTTTTTTAGTGTGTTTGCACACAGTCCATCTTAAGAAAATTGGCATATCCCAAATTAAAACCCAACATGTAAAGTTAGCCAATGTGACTTCCTTGTTTGCTAACAATAAAGATGATGTTGCAACTGTCACTAATAAGAAAGTTAGTGAAGTTGAAGCATCTCCTCCTTTTGGCATCCCTTCCATGCCCACACTTTGTAATCAAAGCACATTTTTGTATTTGATGGCGTTGTAGCTATAAAGCGATTTCCTTCTAACCCCTTGACATAGAATCACACAAGTAGCCTAAGTTCTCTTGCAAAGATCTTGTAAGCACAATATGTAAAAAGAAAAGCGATTTCGAGAGGATTTATCCTTCCAATAATGTGAGCTTTTTGTTGTTTCATTTTTCCTATAGCTATAAAGCGACTTCCTTCTAACCCCTTAACGAGAGTCACACAAGTAGCCTAAGATTTTTGCCAAAGATCTTGCAAAGCACAATATGAAAAAAAGGAAAGCGATTTTGAGAGGATTTATCCTCCAATAATGTGAGCTTTTCGTTGTTTCATTTTTCCTAAAAGTGGAAGATTATATACCTTTTGCTTTTCCTCAAAGTGGAAGATTATATTATGCGAAGAAAGTAGTAGTCCCTTACTTATAACTAGTACTCAACCCATGCGTTGTTGCGGTATGTAAAAGACATTAAGAAGTGAAACTCAGGAATGGAAACTGAAATACAAAAGGTCAATCGGAATACAAAGGGCCAATCGGAATACAAAAGGTCAATGGAAGGGATATTTTTTAGAAATCCAAGATTTATTTTTTCTCTCCTCTCCTTGTGCCTTGGTTGTCCATGGTTAATATGTAACTAGTACTGCCGAAATACAAAGGGTCAATTGAAGGGATTTTTTCGTCTTATTTTTTAGAAATCAAGGATTTCTTTTTTCTCTCCTTGTACCTTGGTTGTCCATGGTTAATATGTAATAATAGATAGATAATAGATAATAGATAGATTAGTTGTATATTCGCACGCTAATTACCATTTGTCCCTTACTTATAATTAGTTGTATATTAGCAGCCTAATTACAATTTGTTCTGGCCAGCCAAGCGGGATCAAAAAAGGCAGGTGTAGCCATGGAGCTTGCACATCTCACCTGCGAAGGATGAGTGGACCTGGCACTCCTCCTCCTAACCAGTATCTCTGCCCGGGAGGTAACAGGAGGTCCCGATCACATCCTTCGGCAGCTGCTTCAGCATTGCTGCAAGTGCAGGAAGAGGCTCTGCTAGGGTTGCGTTTTGCGAATCCGTCAAGCTCCGCTTCGCATTCAGAGTCGGTGGAAGAGCTTCTGAGGCAATGCGTTTCTGCGTTCATTGAGAAGTCACAGAATCGCGACTCTTGGTCTGGCTTTGCAAGCGATGGCCCCGAGCTTCCGAATCGACGGAGTCCGCGAAAGCTCTTCACGGCTCATGAGACTGTCGCATATAGGCGAAAATCTGCCAGGGTGTCATCAGAAGAGCTTAAGAGAATCTCTGCCGCGGGCTTTTGCACATCCATCTCCGACACATCGGCCCCCATCGGCTCTGAAGATGAGGTGAGCTTCCGATGGCTGAAGGCAAGTTCCTGCGCAGAGAATGTAGCTCCTGAGAGAGACATCGCTAGGATTGGCTTGCAGAGAGAGAGCTTGAAAGCCTGGCCCATGGTTTGCTTGGAAGGTGCATCCAGAGGGCCTGCTCATGGGACTGTCAAGGGATGGGAAATCATCAAAGCAGGAATGGAGCATGTCCTAGGGCGCTCCATAGTGCCAGCAACAAAACACAAGCTCTCAGGTGCCTCACCTTCTACAGGGAAAATGCTCCAGTATCGCAGAGATACTTTGAAAAGTAGAGATGGCTTGGACAGAAGAGATGACTTGGCACTTGTTTCAGCCATTCAAGGCAGCACAGATATAACAGTTTCTAGCCCGCTAGCCCAGCCTGCACAGGTCCTTACCTCAGTCAAAGAGTCCAAAGGAGGTGCAAAACCACCCCTTAACTCTCAACACAACGCTGTTGCTGGGGCATTGGCTGGAACTTGTGTAAGCCTTTGCTTGCACCCTGTAGACACCGTCAAGACTGTGCTTCAGGCTCAAAGTTTTAGTCACAGATCCGTACTCCACACACTTCTTACAATAATCTCAGACAGAGGTATGTAGTCTGTGGTTCATGCCACTTGTTTATGGTTTACCTCCCTGAATGTGCACGATGGTAAAGATTCCAGACACTTTATCAGATTTCTTCCGAATGTGCTTGATGTTAAAATTCACATGTTTAGTGGATTCTCTCTGAATGCACCTGATGTCAAAGCTTTAGAATGCTCACCAGATTTCCGCTTGATGTGCACAATGTCAATGAGTTTCTGTGGATGTGCATGATGATGCCAAAGACGTCATACTGTTTGTGATGTCTCTTCTAAACGTGCATGGTCTTCTAAATGTGCATGGTGGCACATAGCCAATGCTGTCAGTGGATCCCCTTTGTGTGCATGATAGCGAAGAAGGGTCAAGCATTGGATTTTAGCTTAAAATTTGTTGATAAACTAGTACAATGTTTCTCAGGCCTGCAATTTAGACTCTGTAAACCATCCAAATGTGCACGACAGCAAAGAGTGTAGGTTGTTCATGAGCTGCTAACTCAATATTTTTTGATCAATTGGACTTCAGGTTTCTTAGGCTTGTATAGAGGACTTGGAAGCAATCTCGCTTCTTCTGCTCCAATCTCAGCGATCTATACCTTCACATATGAATCAGTGAAAGCAGCTCTGCTCCCTCATCTGCCAAAAGTAAGAGCTCCAGACTAGATTTGATTCAAATTTCTGCTAATGCCCTTTGTTTACTCATGATAGAGTAGACCCTTTCCCAATTGAAGTTGACCTTTTAAAGTTGAGGGATGAAAGTGCATGAAACCCATTGATCTTGTGTTTGTCCATCTTTACCCATTGGCTAGCTCAGAGGTTGGAAGTGGCTGGATTCATGTGTTAATAAGGGCACAATGTGTTAATAAGGGCTATTGTGCCAGTTCATTATAATATTGTCTAGGCATCCAATGAGTAGTCGAGTGTGGTCAGAGCTATTGGGTTACTGTGTGAACACGCTTAGTTGGACATTATTATTAAGGTTAGTAGGCTTGGTAGCCAACTCACCATCATTAGACCCTATAATAGGAGTCTAGGTCTTAGTCATATTCATTGATTGAAGAGTCAATCATCATTGAGTTACGGAGAACTTAGGAGCAGTGCTACTGTTGAGTATTTCTGTTCAGCGTTGTATATTCTTCATGTTAGTAATACATGGTAGATTAGGTCATCTCTCTATTGTGTATTGAGCAAGAAGAAGAAGCAGTTTATTGCATGGGGTTAAGTCTCTGATGAGGCGCTAATTGCAATCAATCAATCATAACAGGCTTACGCAAGCACCCCTGTTACAATTTTGCTAGGAATAACGATGCCATGATTGTGGGTTTGTATTTGGTTTGTCTTTGTTTATAGATTGATTGCTAGCAACTTTTAGAGCTAGTAGTGATAGTAGACATGCTATGTGATTGTACTATAATGAGGAGTGTAGATCTTGTCACAATTAAGCGTTAGTTTAATTAAGCATACTTTAAGCATTAGTTTAATTAAGAATACTCTGAGCATTAAAGATAAAACCACATAATCTCAAAACCATAAACATTGCACCAAGGGACAGAGATGGCGGCAGGGTGGCTGAAGGCAAAACCCTAACCCTAATGCCCTGATGTGTGCAATAGGCTTAAGCTCTGACGGGCAGCAGGGAGCAAACCCTGATGCTAACCCTAACCATGCTCTGATACAAATGTTGGGTAGGAGGGAAGCTAGCCTGCACACACACAGACACACACACAACCTCAAGCACAGAGAAACGTGAGAGTGTTGGAAAAGATGTACTCAATAATGATATGAAATGAAAGTACAAGTGAGTACTAAAAGGCCTAGGGCAAAGTGCCCAACACACATAAGTGTGTTCACACGGGGAAAAAACCTGTGTCCAATCACAGGGAAAAAGTGCGTGTGAGTAAGCCCTGAACTAGCCGGGAGTGGACATGACCAACAGTGGAAGGCTGGGAAGTCTTGGGCTTTCCTACATTGTACTTCATCTCAACACTCTGCGTAAGTGAGAGTGTCTCCTCGAAGGTGGGTGGCCGAAACATACGCACTTCCCATTGCACTTGCATGTCAAGGCTATAAAGGAATTGCCCTTTCTTGTCCTTATCAGAAATGCTCAATTGCAAACATAAGTTCGGAATTTTGTTGGCATACTTTAGGATTGGTTGCACGTACTGTCTTCTATCAATCGAATCTCCAATGCTCGCATTTGCAACTCGAGTGGCGAACTTGGTTGCGGTAGTAGCCCTCCGGGAGGGCTACTCAGAAGAGGATTTGCTATTGGGTTTTGGGAAAGAGAGGGAGAGAGAGGAGTAGACGGAGAAGAAGGGGCTGGAGTACGGGTTCTTTCCTCTAGGGCCAAGATCTGCTCTTCCAACTTGGTGTTCTGTTTGTGAGTGCTCGCATCATAGTCTGGAACATCTCATGCACACTCATGTCTGCTGCCATCCCCGAAGGACTGCCTGGTGCTCCTTGTTCCGGATTTCTTTGTTCTCTCTATGTGTCGAAGTTCACCATAGTGGGAATTGTCACGTTCTTTTTGGACCGCAACAAAACCATCCACTATGCGTGTGGGAGACTTTCCGGAGGCTAAAAACCAACTGTCCTTCAAGGGACATGAGTCACGCCGAAAGGGTGGTCCTCCGGAGTCTAGAGATCAACCACACAAATGAAAAAAATTTCTGGTTTTCCGGGTGAATCTTCACACTTGAAGAAGGTGGCTTTGATACCAATGTAACATGCAGAAGCTTGATGAATAGAATCGGTTCTTTAGTGGACAGGATTCAGCAATCTTTCATGACAAAGATAACGCACAAGATAGATATAGATATGTGCAGAGAGAGAGAGAGAGAGAGAGAGAGAGAGAGAGTGCGAGACACAATATTGGGTCATGAATACCCTTTGTAGGGTCCCCACCACACTGATGGTGTATTTGCTTTATTAGAATGATGAAAAAATAACGCAAATCTGTAGATGGTCTGACTCTTGACCTTCAACCTTCACCTTTGCTTTAGGATTCCCTTTGGCTGTCCTGGCCCTAGCAACACTTCAGCACTTTTTGAATTGTAAGACGCCTAAATGACTCACTAGCCTACGTTTTTATTGTCTTCCTAGAAGCTGGTCGGTGGTCATATACAGGGCTTGGCCTGTTTTAAATCTCCACGACATGATAAATCATGCCATAAGATGTGCCTCTTTTTGCTCTGGGCTGGCCATCTTGGGTATGCGGTATAAGCTGCCTAGGCTGGCTGCCTTGCTGGATTGGCTGCCCATGGGCTAGCCAACAGTTTGGCCAAGCCATAAGGGCTGGACGACTGCCCAGCCCACAGAGCTGCCTGACAGGCTGGCCAAGCCACAAAGGCTGGCCGCCTTGCTGCCCCGGCCCTTCTAGGCCTGGCCGACAGCATGCCCAGCCATGGTGTTTGCTGTAGGGTATTGGCCATGGGCCTCTTGGCCCCTAGGATGGCCCACAAAGGCTACCCCCAACTTAGGCAAGGGATACAAACGTGGGATAGCACAAAGGGCTGCCCCTTTCTTCTACATGCAACTACTCAGATGCCTGGTATCTGGCTACAAACTAAACACCTAGAACACTCGTCATCATTCCAGAGGGTGACTAAATGTACGGACTGGCAATGCTTCATGTGTGGGACTTGTACACTTGAACAAGACCGTGTACGGGACTTGTACAACCTGATCTTGGACGCTTAGGATTCGGATGGTTAGGGGCACCTCCTGAAGAGGAAAGCCCTTACATGGTGGAGAGAACTCATGAATAAACCGAGTGTCAGGCTAAAATCTGAAAGGTATTTTGGGTCTGTGTACATATGGAACGCGTGGTTTGTGAATAATGCTTTGCCCTGAAGGCCCTGGCAAATGTATAGAGCGAGTGGTTTGGCAGTAAGCTGGTATATGCACGTGTTTTTTTTGGGAGCAAATGCTGGAGATCTGGAGTTTTATTCCATCAGTATGGTGTGCGGATGGTTGCTAAAAGCAGGGCACCGACGACTGGCAAATGTTGTGTTTGGTAATTATGATGCTGATGAAGGCTGTGGGCAGCTCTTGTATTGAAAGCGTGGGCGCCGTATATCAAGGTAAGCAAGGTAATGGAGGCATGTGTGGCCATTATTTTGAGGCCTTAAGAAAAATAAAATAATATATGGGTGATGTGACCACCTTATAAATGGCCACGTGGAGATTATTGTGGCTGCCACCGTGATTATCCAGAAGCTGGCGAGCGTGGAGCAAAACAAGGTGGCGCCCAGCTGGAATCGACGAGGAGAAAAAGGAAACCGCCTGATTGATATGGGGGCTCTCCAGTGGTTCTACTGCTCAGGCGCTGCAGCTGTGGAAGACGTAAAGAAGGCTGCCTTTGGTTCGAGGCCTGGCGAGGAAGCGTGGAGTGTTGGCTGGGGCAGCCCCTGGGGTGATGGAGCGAAGGCTGAGGCAAAGCTGGAAGGCGATTCTGCAGGTTAGCGATGGAGTGGCCGCCTCAGAGTTGGTGACTGGAGGCGTCATGGTGTGCAGATTGGGCTGGCTGCAGAAGGACCGCCTTGCTGTGAGCTACGTAAAGGAGCTGGAGGCCTTGGCGTGACTGGGCAACGAGTAAAGGCTGGCGAGGTGCTGCAGAAATCAGAGAGGCGCAGGCCTTGTAAAGCCGCCTTGTGGGAGAGTGTGAAGAGGTGCCGGCTGTAAAGAAGGAGCTGCGGGGGCAGCAAAGAACAAAGAGAGCTAGGAGACGCTGCTGTGAAAGCTGGGTCGAACTACTGGGCTCTCTGGCATAGCTGCAGGACCAGAGCCAAAGAAAGGCTGGCGCAAGGTGAGGCCCCTTGGTGACTGGTTGGCGCAGTGGCTAGCGCAGAAGAGGGTGACGGGCTGGTGTAGCGATGGGCAGCCTTCGACATTGAAGAGACTGGCTGGCGCCGACGTGTGGGCTTGTGAGGGGTAGCGAGGACAGAGCCTGGAGCGGAAGACGAAGGGCCGTTTTTGTGTGTGACTAGGCGCAACTACAGCCGCAAGAGAAGCGGGGGCGGCTGGTAGCGCAAGAGCTGGTGGTCCGCTATTGGAGCTGGGAGCCTTTGAGTGCAGGCAGAGCTGGCGATGAATTAAAGGAAGCCGCCTTGGTTTTGGGCATGCAGGCCGTTTGGCTAGGCGACAGTAGAGGGGACATGCGTTGAGGTGGTCAGTGCAGAGCTGCTGGGAGGCCGCCTTTGAGGTGAGGAAGAGCGGGATGTGCAGTTGCAGGTGCAGCTGGATGCAAGACAAGGGAAGGTGACAGGCCGATGCGTAGGCTGGTGTGGGCCGCGTAAGTGAAGCTGACAGTGGACAGAGCAGGGTGCCGAGAGAAGAAGAGAGAGAGACAGGTGTTGCTGCTTGGTGGTGGGCCGGTAGCACTGCAGATAAGCTGCAGGCGACAGAGACTGAGAGAGAGAGGTTTGGGTAGCTACTGCTGACGACACATGCAGAAGTGATGGGTCGCAGAGAGTTGAGGGTTAGCTGGTGGGGCGCCCTCTGAAGAGTGAGTGGCCGGGTTCATTCTGGTGTGGTTGACACAGCAGGCAGGCGAGAGGTTCGTGGTGATTGGGGATGTGGTGTATCCTCGGCAGTGAGACAGGTCTGAGCCTGAGTGTTTGTGAGTTGTGTGAGTAAGGCTTCTGTGTCGGGAGAAGCTTGTATGAAATGTTTTGACTAGAATATATTGCTGGGTGTTTGCTTTGTCTATGGTGTCCCTGTTTGGTGATGTCTGTCTGGCGTGGGTTGGGTGGTGAAGTGTGAGAAGCGTTCCAGCCGGTGGCTGGTGGTGCCCCCGTTCGTGGTAGTGTTTCCAAGTTTGGGAGGTGGAAGAGCTATAGAGGCAGGGTTTTCTTTCTTTTTTTCACCTCACACCGAGTATGGGGGGAGTTCGAGACGGTGTTTCGAGATGTGTTCCTCCATGTGGAGGATGAGTTTTATATTGTGGCCAAGTTTACGAACTTGGATATGAAGAACATGTCTTTCAACACGTATTGACAGAGATTTAGAGAGTTGCAGTCGCGAGTGGCACACATGGATGCCACAACATTGTGTGGATTCTTTATCCTTGGGTTGGCATGGGAACACAAGCTCCAGGGAAAGAATAGTCATAGCAAGCCATTGGAGGATTCCATCTGGTACGCTAGGATTTATGATGGTGGCCGGCCAGACTCAGAAGAACGTATATCAAAAACCTTAAATAACAGCACCCTAACGACTTGATACATATATATAAGTCGGTGTTAGGAGAGATTGTGCACATCCTTTTTGACTCTGGTAGCACTTTTAACTTCGTTAATGCTAAATTTGTAGTTGGGAGTGAAGACACAACCAAGTGATCACGTGCACGTGTGAACTTGGCAAGAGGACATGGACCTGGGACAGGGGTGTCTCTCAATTATCGATATCTATTCAGAGTTATACAAAGTCCCTAGATTTTTTGATTTTGAATCTAGATAGGGTGGGTGCTGTATTGGGTAAAGAATGGTTTTATAGCCATGACGTCCATGTAGATCGGAATGGTTATATATTGTCCTTTGTAATGGAAGATACTCCAGTATGTTTGAAGGGTGTTATTGCGGCCCCATCCTTTATTTTGTAAATTCAGCAGGACTTCGTGATATGATATATTATTTTGTTGTGAAGTGTTTCAATGTGTTCTGTGCCCTTTCATTTGATGTTAATTGTGGTTGATAATGATTAAGCTAGATGTTTGGGGGACACTAGATTAGAAAGCATCAGTGGAGGATCTCACATATGTTTTAGTTTGTGGACTTGCCAGCTCGACGGTTGGGATTGTTTGTTATCCCAGGGTCTTAGCGTGTGAGTATTGCATCTTACAGGATGAACTAGCTGAGTGAGGACGAGATTGCTTAACAGAAGTAGTCAAAATATCTCAAGATTGGTATAGATCGCAAGGTATATTTCTCTGTGGGAGCTCCATGAGGACGAGAGTTGTTAGATGTGTGGATATTGAATTATTTTATTGTTTCTTCTAGAGGTTTACTTGTAGGACGGACCGTGACATGGGGTGGAGGTGTAGTGCATCAAGACTTAGTTGGGATAGATCGCAAGGTATATTTCTCTGTAGGAGCTCCTTAAGGACGAGAGTTGTTAGATGTGTGGATATGTATGAATTATTTTATTGTTTCTTCTAGAGGTTTACCTGTAGGGTGGACCGTGACATGGGGTGGAGGTGTAGTGCACCTTGACTTAGCTTTGAAAGTCTCAAGAAAATTTTATATGGTGTGTATCCTTGTGGTATAATACGCTAGGATTTGCAACATGTAGAGTTTCTCTGTGTTTGTATATTTTCTAACCTTGCTATGTCCTATCCTTATGGGAGATAGTTACCCTGCAATAGACAGAGTTTACATAAGACTTGACAAGAAAATCGAAAGGGTAATTTGGATGGGGTTGCTAGGATTGGGAGGGTGAATCTTTCATCTAGTTTAGTGCCGACTTAAAACGATTCCTTGAGAGGGCTATGTTGAGCCCATGGGCATTGCATTCGGTATTGGTAGTAGGTCTAGGTGGGAGTTGCATTGATTTAGACTAGGAGTGGTAGGATAGAAGGTAGTCTGCACCTTTTTTCCGAACCGGTTGTTTCGTGATGATACAATTTGTCTACCGGATTGTGTTGAGATTAGGGGAGAGATCTCTTATGATTGTCAAGATGCTTCTACAAGAGGTTATCGCGAGATTCAATGGACTTGTGTTTTTTCTTCATCCTCCTCAGTCTGATGGGTAGATGGAGAGGGTGGAATTAGGTTTTTGCTCCTGGAGACTGCTTCATTGAGAGAGGTACATCCCTATGGTCAAGTGTGCCTATGATTGTTGTTATCCCCTAGGTACGAGAACTACTAAATGTTGTTTGTTTGAAGATTCCAGGTTTCCAATTCCATGAAGATTTGGAGAATTGAAGGATGAGTTATGTTCTTCAAGGATCTAAAAAGGTTTTGCTTTTTTTGTCTTGTTCCCGTGGTCAAATGCTAGAGGAACATCAGCTTCAGTTGAGTTGGTTCCTTGATATGTGGCTGTGTGGATTAGATAGACAGGTATAAACTTGATTTCGGAGATAGTTAATGCATGTAGCTAGATTCTCCTTCATTTATTTCTTGGGTGGGGAGGAATGTTGTGTACCTAACACTAATCCAGCAGGGTTAGGAAAGCCCTGGGATTAGGAAAAGCAGTCGGATTCAAGTGGCTAAGATTCAGATTTAATAAATCCAAGGTTATTGGCTAGTTATGATTGGATTGTTATTTAAGCACTATATTAGTGTGCCTTGGATTATTATTGATTCAATGTGGTCTAGACTTGGACCAAGAGGCTTACTACTCCTTTCATGGACATTGCGGATATGGGTAGTCTTGCCGAGGGCCCTTGTGGTGCTGGGCATGCCCTGGCGGTATGGGACACTGGGGCTGATTGGCATGGACGTGTGGGAGTGGAACCTTAGCCCCTGGCTCGGGGGAGGTTTGCGGACGTGAACCTATAGTTAGGTGGTGAGCTTACCTGCACTCTTCTTTGTTTGTACTCTTCTTGTTTATGTCTGTGTATTAGGTGATCCTTCTGGAGGAGTCCCTTATACTACCCCCCCCCCCCCCCCCCCCCCCCCCCCCCCCCCCCTCGCTCTAAGTTGGGGAAAAAAGGGAACGATGGAGCATTACAAAAAATGGAAACACCCAAAATATTTAATTGAGATTTTAGGGGACTTCCTGAGCAGAGAACCCATGACTCAAACATAATAGAAATTAGAAGGCCCAATCATAATCTTCCTCATTAAGAGAGATTCTCCATTGCCAGTTCAGTGGTCACACTCTGAATGCCTTGTCTTCTGGTTCATGATCTTCTTCTTCTTTAGTTACTAGGTTTGCATGCCTCTTTTTTACCTGTTCCTTGGCCATCTTCTTGAAGCATCTTTTTTTTTTTTTGGGCAAAGAGATCCTTTTATTAGTTACCAAGAAAAAAAGGCATAATGGTTAAGTACAAACTTGTCTCGAGATGGGGCGTGATAGTCTAGAAGCATCAAAGGGGAGGATGCTCCTCCTCTGGCTGTCCGCTCTAGGAGAAGAAGGCTATCTCATACAATGGAGGGAGGGGGAAACAACCACACAGGTGGTCTATAGTGCCAAGTTCTCATTTGATGGCTGTATTTGAAAAATCTGGCAATCGTACCCTAGCATATGCCGGGGGCTGAGGGTGCGTACTCATTCTTTGGGGTGTACCTGACTCTCCCCTAGTCCATCTGTCCTAGCAGATAGGCTGCGTGTGGGCCAGTGAGTAATTTCAACTTTATCAGTTGTAAGTCTGAAGCAATTTAACAATGAATAATGATTTTGATGTCATTTCAGGGGCTTGATACCAAGGCTAGTCATTTATGTCTCACAGGGAGCACTATTTTTTACGTCATATGAGATTTTCAAGCATCTTCTTGCACTGGAGGTTAAGAAAATATCTTTGCTCAGTTCTCATTCTCGGGACATGGTTGGCCATGGCAATATTGTAGAGTCTGCCTAAATTTCTTTCATGTAGATGGAGTGCACCATTAATGAAAAGTGTTTCTTTTTTCTGGACATTGAGTGCATTTAGCTGCAAATCTTTATTTGTTTTTCCACGTGTCATTGTCTTTTTGTTCCTAGTTTCATTTTCTATTTTCTATTGTGCACTGCATTTTTGAGGTTGTCTTTTGCTGTGGAAGAGAGAAACACTGCCTTCATAGGTTGCGCACTTTGGCAAAGCTATCATTGGCAGAAGACGTAAGTGCGCCATGGCAGATTGAAGTAGGACATGTGCCACTTAATGGTTCTAATCACTGGCATGTTGAAGGCACTTAATTGATGTATGCATCTCTCCGTCTATGTTATGTGGGGTGTTTTCACATACAGCCAGCCATATCAAGCTTCTGCCTCTCCAAACCAAGAAGCCATATCAACCTTACTGCCCCTACGAATCATAAAGCCAATGAAAAAGATGAGCAAGTGTAGACTGATCTTTATCGTGCGCACGTCAGGAAAATCAGCAGATTTGTGAAGAACGATAGCCGGGTATAGAAATGTCTATTGTGCTTGCAAACTTCAGAGTGCTTTGTTTTTGTGTATTTTTTTGGAAATAGTTCTATTTGAGTGAATGCTTGTTTTTCTAATCCGCTAATGAATATTTATTTACTTTGTTCTATTTATTTAATTTCGTGGGTGTTCTATTTATTTAAAATTTCGTGGGTGCATATTCACTCTTTGCTATTAATTATTATTTTTTTGGTGGGTGCATCTTTTAATTTTTAAAAAAATAATCAAAGATGGACTAAGGTTGGCAACTTGAAAAAAAAAGGTATAACCTTGATGTAAAACAAATTCAAACAGAACTTAATTCTAAGGACTAAAAAATTGATTTTTTTTTTAGATTAAGGTTTGCAACTTTAACATTAAGATATGGTAACAAAATAACATTAGGTGTTTTGAAAATGCTACGTATTTATTTATTTCGATTAAAAAATCAAATGACATGTTTTAAAAATCGATTTATCAATAAAAAAACAAGCAAAGAAATATGTACCAACGAGACGTATTATTTATTATGAGAGTTTACATACATAGGCGAAGTAATTGCATTTGCGGAGAAGTAAAACTTGATACTAAACAAAATATGCTTCTTCTTCTGTAAGACCAACAAACTTGTAAATTATAGGGGAGAGGGGAGACAAATTCATCACCATACACAATGGCTTTTTTGAATTTATATGCTCTCGCATACCGATAGATAAGATGTACTGCAATAATGCAGTGATTGGGGTTGTTGATTATCATCAATGACTGTCATTGATTATCATCAATGACTGTGGGATTTTATCGACTTACTAGTGCAATATTGTTGTTGTCTTGGAGTCCATTAACATCGTCACTCTCCACCTCTTCATAATCTCCGCTTCCTCTTGTATTGAAGGGGTCAAAAGTATTTGGTAGGAGTATCTGCAAAGAAAATATCTTCTATATCTATGCATTGAGTGAGATGCAAGAGTTTCATCACTTTCCAGTCCCTAATCTTTTTCTCATATTGAAGCCAGTTTTTGGAATAATCCATGAGGTTGTCAGGTAGTACTTTTCAGTACGAATCATTTTCAAAGGAGTGGGTTGTAAAGATACGTCAAGTTTATTGGCTATATAATTATCTATATAGATGTATGCGCTTTCAAAGAGATTTACAGGAAACAAGCACACTTTATTTTTTAAGTCATCCTGGCCATACAAGGCGTATACTTGACGACCTCTAGAAATTTCCTCACCATATATGTTGTGAGAAAAATTTAAAGTAGTTTGTGCAAATTTTTCATGCAATAATCCACCATGCCTTCTAGGGTATGCATCTTAACCTCTACACAACCAATGCACCTTTAGGCTTAAACAAATCCCATCTCGAATATCTATTTACGGTTTTTTCTATGCTTATCAGGGATGGTGACATTAAACTAGCAACCATTTGAAAGTGCAAGTGATTTAAGGTTCCTCCTTTTGCAAGTGTAAAGAGACCTTTCAAACACTCCATCCTCACAAATTCCTAAGGGTTTCCAGCATGATAAGTGAATATCTATATTTTCGATTGCAATACTTCAAAAAGCTTGGTTTTCTTTTTGGGTTGGAAAAGAAGGGATTTTGTGTACAGAAGGTTTAGAATCCACATTTTTTTTGCTTTGCATTGGTTTTTTTTTCTTTTGCGTCCAGTTTGCTTGAACCTTCAAGAAAACATGAAAAATGAAAGCACATTAAAAACTTTAAAATTTAAAGGCACGTGCATCTTCAAAACATTAATTAACTTTTAAAATTTGTAGAAAAGGAGCTTGAACATTAATTTTACTTTAAAAAGCACTACAAACACAAACTCAATATTTATTATCAAATTAATAAATGTAAAAACACATGCATCTATATGTCAGTTAGAATTTTATTAAATTTTTTAGAATTATAATACACTTGTAAAATTTGTAGCAAAGGAGCAATCAATCAACCATAAAATACAAATTCAACGTTTGTTATCAAATAATAAGAAAATAAATGTATCGATGTCATATAATTTTTAAAATTATTTTGAAACTTTTAGAATTATATTTTCTTTTGCGGTGTATATTATATTCATATTAGTACATTTTCTTCTTCTTTTTTACTTATGTAATTTTGAAAAATCAAGAAGTAAATTATTAAAACACCAACAAACTAATAATAATTTACTTTTCATTAGCTTAATTTTTGAATTCCAAAAATTAATTTTAAAATTTTGAATAATTTTATTTACTTAATTTGTTTCAATATTATTATTCAAAATTTAGAATATTCAATGCCCAACAGAACAACAGTTGCAACTAGGATATATATATTACGGACACCATTTTGCCATAAAAATTAAAATCTTCGTATATACAAAGACTGAATATATATAATCTATATATTATGGGTGTCAATTTGCACAAAGATTGAATATATATTATGGATGCTTATTATGGATGCCAATTTGCGAAGTATCATGGATACATAATAACAGCTATAATCCATTTAAAAAAATAGATGTCGAAAAAGTAAGAAATAATATGCATGACAGAAATTAATAAAACCACGATTACCCTTGTTGTTGCAGGAATGAAAAATCATTACCAGAAGAGCGGGCTTTTTTTTTTAAACTGCATGGAGGCTGCGAACGTTATAGGCACCTTTCGGATGCGTCTCAATTCGAGGACACGGATAGAATTGAGCTCTGGGAATAGTGGACGTGGAAAATTCTGTTTTTTTGACAAAGCAGTGGTGAAGTAGATGGAACCTACAAGGGTTTGCAGTACTATTTTTTTTCACGAGGGTTTTTGCAATTGTCATTAAAGCTCAAAGCTCTCTTTAACCTCCAAAAAGAGAGAAAGAGAGGGAGCCTTACAAACACAAAATTCAGCAAAGTGGACAACATGGTTTTTCTTCTTCAATATGGTTTATGCAAAGTGGTAAGTGTATGTTGTGTTTATGCCTATCAACATTTCATATTGGGATTAGTTCTAGAGAAGGGAAATTAATTAACACAACTAATGTGTATACATTAGGAGTGATGAGAAGTGTGTGTGTCACACATGGAGGATCTTGTCTATATCATCTCGGTATATTATTAATTTATATTATTTTGTTGCCCACGTGCCAATGATTGTACATATTATTTATGGACGCTTGTGCGTGGCGTTGCTATATTCCTAGCACATATGTTAGATGAGTTTTAATATTTACACTTAGTGTGTGAACAAGCTCTAGTGTTTGAGCTATTTTTGTAAAAGTGGAAAAGCAAGAGATGGAACACCATGCTCATGAGAACGAATCAACAAGGAAGAAGATGGACAACGATTAACATTCATGATATTAGTAATATCATGAAAAGGTTTCCTCCCTCAGTGGCATGACAAGCATAGGAAACAAATGGTCAAAACAGACTACGATTGAATTGAATCGAAAACACTGAGCAAGGGTCATTAAATACTGGAGACAACGAATTATCCAAAGCATGCCAAGGATTCGAGAAGCATGGTGAATATGGTAACCCATACTGTAGAGACCCAATCAAGCACAAACACGAAAATGATTTCAGACGAGAAAATACCATTGACATGAACGAGCACATACATGTTGGCAGCGAGGAACATCCAGACGAACATGGCAACCCATACTGCATAGAACAAATCAAGCATAGACACACAAAACATTCGAGAAGAGAAAATACTACTAGCACGAAAACGAGGACATGCATCTTGGCAGAGACGATCATCCAAGAAGAAGGCACCCAAGAAACATCTAGATGCAAGGAAAATCTAGAAGACGCAGCCATCAAGTTCACGAGGAACATGCAAGGGAAATCACGAAGACAGCTTACGATCCATGCAGATATTAAATAGAAATATCAATAATTGACACGTGCTAAGCATACCTTAGTTACAAAAACCAATAAAAGAATAATTAATAGAAGCACCACTACCAAAAACGTTTGGGGTGCATATTGTGTGCGAATTTGGACATGACAGGCGGTAGATTGTTTATATTTGTGTGTGCGTGTTACGATGCTCATAAATGTATAAGCAAAGACTTAGTAATGTTAATATAGAGAATGGGCCCTTGATGCCTTTTATAGAGAATTGTAAGACCTTAAATAATAGCGAGGACATGGGTGAATGCATGTAAATAGAAAGGGCAAAGATGATCATCATTTTTGACTTTTTCAAGCATTAATCATTACATAATGTGTTGAGATAGAAAGGGTTACCAAGTCATCATTTTTTGACTTTTTCAAACATTAATCATTACATACTAAAATAAAACCTTACAAAAACACTCCTATTCTTGAAAAACTAAGTATATTTAATAAAAATGCAAAACAATATTTTGGTGGTCTATTGTCAATAGTAAAAGAACTCAACATAAAGCCCCTCAATATGACAATGGTACACAGTCCTGTCAGCATGGTTGATGAGTAGATTCTAGAGGTCGGCTCTTTCATCATGTTGCATCCAGACACAATGAGTGGAGGTCGAATTCAATGGTTAAACATGCGCTATCCTCACGATTGATTGTGTTTCCTACGTGAACTACGACAAGAGATTGTTCTCTCATAGAAGTAGTTGTGTCCACCAACAAAGTACAGATTCTTGCCTCCAATCGAGCATTTTTCATAATGATTGGGTTTGCAAACATCAATGAAAGCCAGGAACAAATCAACAAATTCCAAGAAGAGAACGTTGTAGCTTGGCTTCATGAACGTTGTAGATTGTCTCATCATTGTTGAAAATACATCGAGTTAATGTTTTTGGTTTATATATATATATATATATATATATATATATATATATATATATATATATATATATATATATATATATATTGGGGGGGAGGGGGGGGAAGAAAGCGCCTTCTTTGAAGTATGACCAATATAATACAAAATCATATCCAAGCAGTAGTAAATCGGCATTTCTCACAGTGTAATTGAAGAAAAGTATGTAATCGAAGAAAGGTATTTGATTGCCTTAGTCCATTCCTTCTCACCGGGATCCTATGGGAGATGTTAAATGGGACAACCATCATAAAAGAGCTCCTTAATGTAGACCCCACATAGAATAAAATATTATGAAGGTGAAAGACATGGTGAAGGAAAGCCTCGAAGAGATGAATAACAACATCAAGATAATGATCAAGGACCATGTTGGGTTTGGAAGTTTCCAACACAAATAGAGTAGTCACCTTGTTTAGTGACACACATAGGTGCTACTCAATTATAGTTATTTTTAACATGGTCAATTCTTTGACCGAATAAATGAGAGTTCCACGAGACCAATGTTCAATAAAGCGGTGGGCCTTGCCTTAGAGGCGGAATTGTAACTTCTTGATGTGGGTGTGCTAGCTTGTTCATAAGCATTCTCTCAATGTGTTGTCACATCGAAATTCTTCTTGCTAGCTGGGAGCTCTCTTCACCTAGAAGGAGGCACGAGGCACATCGAGATCCGTTGTGGCGGTGTCTCTCTCTCACGAAAGATGGAGGAAGAAGAAGAAGCTCATTAGGAAAAAAGGGAGCTCATTTTGGGGCCTTTTACGGTTTGGAAAAATAAGCTCTCAACCAATCAACAGAGGGCCAACGTAACGTTGGAAATTCACAAAAATAAGAGAAAATAGATAAAAGAAACAATACTTTATGTAGGTACAAGCGTGCTACATTAATGTGGAGATTGGTTTTTTATTCTCACAAGATCTTTGGACATGAAGATAGAATCTAGTCTGACATTTTCTCTGACAAGGGCCTTCCCGCTTCCACCTTCCTTTGAACTTTGAAATGTTGTGCTGCCTTTCCTTCGAAAGGTCTACCATTCTACACCACTGCCTCATTGTGCAGCACCCTCTTCTTTTTCAAAACTGCTCCCTTGATCCTGTTTGGCTTAGAGTAAGATGTTTCTTGTCAACTGTCTGTCTGCCCACTTTCTCTTTCTTGAAACTTCACTTTGTTATCTTGTTTACATTACTTTGCTGTTGTTGCAAATTCACAAGGTCTCCATGGTGAATAAAAACTATGGCCGTTCTTGTGGAAGACGCTCTGTGGATGATAATGCTATGAAGGCAGAATTATACCACACATCATTACCCCGTCGACTTCTTCTATTTCTTCGGTAGAGAATTCAAGTACAGTCAAAACGGAAGGAACTTGGGAAAGGTTTAGTGTTTCGAAAGGAGCATGGGTGCTCATGCAACCTAGCAAAAGAAAGAGACCCCAGACAAAAAACATTTTCTTGGCGTCATGGAAGGGAAGAGTACGAGATTTTAAAATCACCAGAGGGAAGATATCGGTGAAAGAAGTTTTGATTAAGCATGTGTACATGCATAAAGAACTTGTCTTGCGAGACTATCCAAACGATCTTCCGCAACACAGGCCTAATTGTATATTTTTCTATTGTGGTTTTGTTCTTTATGAGGTGTATGGATTTTTAAGCTGAAGCTTTCTTTCTTTGCTTATTGACATTCTTGTGTTATTTTATTTCAGATTTATACCCTTCATCGTATGAGACATGGCAAAACATCGATTGTATTCTGGGATTTATAGATGTTTTGCATGGATCGATAAGAGAACAACAATACCAAGGTCGATGTGCAACAGAGCTAGCTCAATCGGGTATATTTTTTACTGATCATTTTTATCAGTTGGCTGGAAAATGCTAACACACATGGTGTGTTAAGAAAACAAGATCATCTGACTTATCCTAGTCTGATTAAGCACTGCTATTAGTTTACTTTACCCTATTGATTCATATTGCTTTTTTGCAGGTGCTCAAAAGAAGAGAGAGTTCAATAAAATGCAAAGACATTGAAAATTTAAAAATTGAGATAACACAGACTCCATAAACAAAGGTATTATATTCAATAAAGTAAAATTTTGTACAGAAGTGTTTAATTGTATATGTAGAACATATTCTTGACAACCATTTTCTATTTATCTACAGCCTGATCCAGAGGTTGCTCTACATGGTCCAAGCTCTCCGTATCATCTTTTTTTGGAGAATCTGTTTTCTGCTACTCCATCCTGCCCTGTACAATCTCTTGGTGCTGCTCCATTGTCTTCTCTACTACCCCTCTGGAGAATCTGTTTGCTGTGCTGCTCCATCTTCTCCTCAATAAAATCAGCAGCAGGGGCAGGTCCTTGTTCCTGTGGCTTCTCCTCATCATCACTAGGTCCTTGTTCCTGTGGCACCACATCAGCATCATCTGTGTCATCAAGGTGTATGACACCTTCTCGGACTTTAGAGCTCTCACCTAACTCGACAGTAGCTGGTACAATAGATTTGGGAGAGGCATACTTCAAAAACTTCCAAATTGTATCAGCTCTGAAACTATATATATAGTTCGAGCTGAAGCTATCTTCTCTCATCTGCAATGGCATATGATGATTTAGAACACTTTGTACCAATATCAATTATTTTGAAGCTAAATGAAAATTATTTTTTCTTACAAGGTCTGGCTGTCCTATCTCAAAATAGCTTGAAAGTATATATTTGGCACTGATCAGCACTCTCCAACAGCCCCGCAGCTACTTGAATCATCTTGTTGTGGTGTCTGTACAGTTGGAAAGATATGTTAGAAACTATTAACATCTGAACAAAATAAAATTATTCAATAGGTTCAAAGGCATAGCATGAAATAGACATCAGTAGGGGAAACGACTTTCTACCTCTAAATTTATTGACTCTATTGAATCCAAAAGATTGACAGTAGGAGGACACTGATCCAATGCATCTAGAAACCTTCTAATACAACTGCAATACATATAATTCAGTTAGTGTGCATTAAAACAAAATAATAAAGTTTAAAGTTAAAAATAGCACACACACCACTTACAATTTCAGCTCTCTGTGTGTGTTTTTAAGAGAGTTGAATATAAAGCATTGCTTCTGCTGGATATCAATAGAAGCAAAGCTCCAGTGGTCACTGTGTAAGGAAGCATTAAGAAATCAAAGGCTACAAGAGTTCTTAATCTTAAAGAAGAATCCCAAAAGAAGCAGTCACCCACATACCTGTTATGGTATGGAAGTAGCAAAACATCGATAACATCAAAATTGCAGTGTCTGAACCAATTGAAAATATCCATGGGAGTTTCCTTTGCATCTCTTAACCTGGAGGAAATGGCAGGATTAATAATATGAACTATATGTTGTACAACGTGGTTAAGCCAGCTTCTCATCATGCTGCATTGGACCAAACAATAATTAGGGTAGGGTGTGAAGGAGGTACAAGAAGGATTGTTTTGCAAACAAATGTAAAATAAAAGACACTTACTAGAGCATTGCAAGAATGATAGTATCTGAGCAATACTCATTCTCATGAGCCAATGCTGCCAAGCATGGTTTTGTCAAGTCAAAATTATTCACTGAAGTTTCATCCTCAATATGGACAACTATGTTAGGGTCCCAGCTCCTGCAACCTTCTCTGTATCTGCAGCTCCCTCTGTACAGTTTCCACATCTATAACAAATTTGGATTCTTTTATTTGCTGCTTCAGTGACTCCTCATAAGTAGCTTTCCCTCTGGTGTTCTTTGAGTGGGTTACTTCAACAACCTTAACCTCATCTACCTTCAACTTTCTTGTAGGTGGAATTAATAATATGTCTCTCATCTTGATGTCCTGCCATACATTGCATCTTCAAAATATTTCTCCAAGTAATCCTCTGCCATTTCCTGTAAGGAAAGAATGGCAGTCCTGTTCCACCTGAAACCAAGGTGCCAACTATCACATATGTCTTTCACTAGTCTCTAAAAAGGTACCTTGGGGATTGCAAAGCCTATAGCTTTCTATTGCTTCCTGATCTCCTTTAGCACACCTGCACCATGTTTCAATCTCTTGGCCTTTTGCTGGAGCAGGCTCATTGGCTTCCCCTTCCTGCCATGTGCAACTCTTCCCTTTGGAGGCACACTAAATTCCTTGATACCTGCCCCAGCTGTTGCTGCTGCTGCAAGCCCTGGCCCCTTGCCAGCACTCCTTGCAGTTGACTTGGTCCTAGCCATCACTCTGACAAGCTGCACACAAAGCAATGGAAAGAGATTACATGGAGAACATGGAATGATACAAAAAGGCAATGACAGGGGTGGATGAAGCAACATTTATAAATTTGCAATAAAACGCGATTTCGACAGTTTGAAATTCCTAATAGCTCACTCTCGCGTTTTCCTGCAAATACTTGAAGTAACATGTTGGTACATTCCTACAGTGATTTCTCTGTCTTTACAACTAAATACAAATACATTAAGAAAAAAGGAAGCTCATTTTGGGGCATTTTAGAAGAGAGAGAAAATAGGCTCTCAACCAATCAGGAGTGGGCTAACGTTACATTGAAAATTCAACAAAAGAAGATGAAAATAAGAAAAATAAATAGTACTGTATGTTCATAGAAGCGTGTCACATTAATAAGGTGATCCAATTTGAATCTTTAAAAAATTTATTTTTTGTGCAGAATTTGGTGATTCTGACACTGCAAACGCGTCCGAAACGGCCCAAAACCCCAAAAACGGCACTTGAAACGCTGGAATCGGACATCCGGAGGCCCAGAAACGGCCAAAAAAGGTCCCAAAAGTGAATTTGCAACAAAACGCGATTTCAGCTGTTTGAAATTCCTAAACCCTTCTCCACGCGTTTTCCTACAAATTTATGAGACAACCTGCTGGAACATGCCTTCAGTCATTTCAACCAGCCCAATTCAAAAGTCTTTCTGCTTGTGGTATTTATTCTAATATCTAAGCTACATCACATCCCAAAAGTATGTGTTATACTATTAAACAAGAAGATAGGGATATAGAGAGTCTTACTGACCTGGAAGCTATTTGTGGGTGTGCTGTGCTGTTGATGAGTACCCTGTGCTGGGGATGAACCTGTGCTGCTGGTCAGGATGCTGATGGTGCAGAGTAGGGAGGTAGGGAGGCAAGAGAGCTGAGAGGGGAGGGCCAAGATAGGAGAGATTAAACAAGAGAGAAAAGATTAGTGCAAAATACAAAAAAGACAGCTACTAAATGATGGAGCCGTTTTTTCACACGTGTGGATGGGACCCAGATCTCTTGGAGTTTGAAACTTGGCACTGTGAATGGGACACTTTTTGCCTTGGAACTTGTGCCAATCATGATTTCATAATCAGTTCCATAACCACTCTTGCCTCCCCGTCTTTCATCCTTGCCAGCACCCTCCCATCATCCTTTTCCTTCCCTCTCTGATCCCTTCCTACCCAACACACTCCATCCAGACTGCAACCTGCCTGAAGACTACTACCACTGCCAGATCTCCAGGTTACCTAGGCTGTAGCTCAAGTTTGGGAGAGAGCAGAAGATTCACCAGTGCAACTCCACCAACAGCATGGAAAAGGAAAAGAAAGGTCAGAGTTCTATATCCTTTTCAATGTTTTTTGATATATATTTCTTCCATCCATAGAATTCTTGATGTCCAGATATCTGGGCAATTCCCATCCACCACATCCCATATCCCAAATTTCCACATCCTAGTTTTATATTTGCAACAAAATGCGATTTCGGCTGTTTGAAATTCCTAAAGCTTTCTCCTCGCGTTTTCCTGCAAATTCATGAGGCAGCCTGCTAGAGCATGCCTTCAGTCATTTCAACCAGTCCAATACAAAAGTCTTCCTGCTTGTGGTATTTATCCTAATATCTAAGCTACATCACATTCCAAAAGTATGTGTGTTATACTATTAAACAAGAAGATAAGGATAAAGAGAGTCTTACTGACCTGGAAGCTATCTATTTGATTGGAGATGGATATCAATAGAACCTAGAAGTTTGCAACAAAATGCGAGGAGAGTGCTTAAAATTTTTCAAATAGCCCTATATCGCGTTTTCTTGCAAATTCCTATATTTCTTTTGGTTTTCATTTCTTCCTCATTGTTTTGCTTTCTTTGGCCCTGGGAAATTCTTCCTAGTATCATCTACCGTCCAGGAATCTTTGAGGTGATCCTAGCATTTGATTGGAGATGGATAGCAATAGAAATGGAAAATTTGCACAACAAAATGCGAGGAGAGTACTTGACATTTTCCAAATGGCCCTACATCGCGTTTTCTTGCAAATTCCTGTGTCCCTTTTGGTTTTCACTTCTTCCTCATTGTTTTGCTTTCTTTGGCCCTGGGGATTTCTTCCTTGATGATGAGAAAAGTTTTTGCTTTGGAACAGTTGATTCTCAGGCCCCTCCTTTCAAGAGAAAGTTGGACTTTTCTGCTGCTATACTTAGACCACAGCAATCACCAGGTGAGTCATGTGTGCTCATGAAGGGAGTTGTTTGGTGATATCCTATACATTCCCTGATTACATATGTCAGCATATAGAATTCATGATATATAAATTTTGGTTCAGGCAAAAGGAAGAGACTGGAGCAGAAAGCTGAGTCTTCCCTCTCAAAACAAAAGGAATCAGAAGAGCACAAATCTCCAGATTTGCTCCTATTTGACTTTCTTCACAAATGCAAGGCTCAGAGGAACTTCCACATATACCATAGTATTTTCAAACAGGGAGTTCACTATGAGATCTGTATTGGAGCATCACAGAGATTTTCTTTCAGATCATTGGGATACCTTCAAACAACTGCCAGAGGCAGGAAGAATTGTGGAAGGTGAAAAGGTTTTTGTGCATATAAATCATATTGTCTCCATTGACAGGCTGAGGTACCATGTGAATAGAAGATTTGACAGCCTGCCTGAAAAATATAAATTCAACTGTAGCTTGCACACCAGAAAGTGTAGAGTGCTTGAGGAAACCATGGCATTCCTTATGTACATTGTCTTTAGTCAGTACTCTCTAGAAGAGCAAGGGCAGGAGGCTGAAGAACAAGACACATTTGAAGCAGAGGAAAAAGAGGATGTTCCTGTGGCAACAGAAATGGCAGAGCAAGAATTAGATATCACTCTCCAGGAAAAAGAGTCCAATCAAGATCAAAAAGAGAGTTCCGATTGGTAGGCCCTGGGAGTAATAGGATTTAGTCATCAAATATAGCACAAACATTATGTTGAAGTTGAACTGATTTGTACAAAGTCTTTGATCCTCTACCTTTCCCTTTTGCATTTGTCCCATCACCGTACGACACTTCAATACTCTTCCCACACTCAGTAGCTTCTAAAAGCATTTGACACCACTCAGTACACACTCAGTACACACTTAGTAGCTTCTAAAAGCGTTTGACACTCAGTACACACTCAGTACCTTATTGGTAAGGATCAATAGTGTGTCTAGCATAATTAAGTAGTATTGATTGAATTTTTTGTGTGTAGCTCATGGATGTATTGATGCTTATTTAATATAGATCACATGTTTCACAAAAGAAATACTTTTGATGGAGTCTCAAAACATATAGGCATAACACCAAGAGTCACTTGTTCCACAAAATAAAAATCTATTGATTGAGTTTGAAAACATGTGGACATAACACCAATAAGTTACAAACTGTTATTCATGTTTACTTGTCCATTTATGGTTTCTAAATATCTTCGAATCCCTCCATTGTCTATGTCTCTCTGCTGCCATTGAATTGTCCAAAGTTTGTCTTCGTCTTTGCTTTTGGGCTAGAATAAAAGCAAGCTTGACTTTGGAGCTAGCAACTTTTCTTTTAGCATGCAGCCTCTGTAGTATGCCTCGGTAAAACCATTGGAAGACTTCCTTCAGACTATTTGCCTTTTGACTCCCTCCGTAGTGTTGTGTGTGTCTAAAAAATGCATTACGTGCCATGTAGTGAGACTTCTCCATGCCTTGGGTAGACCAAATTGCTGGACATCCATACTTTTTGACAAAATAGGGAAGGTGGTTGTAGATGATATGCTATTTTTACAGAGACATAAGAATGCATAGTAAGTTATAAAAAAAAACAGGATCACACTTAAGTAAAAGAAGAAGACAAAACTTTACCATGTAGTGAGTTATATTGCAGGCTGTCCATGCGTCTTTCATTGACTTCCCAAAATGTTTAATTGCCTCTTCAAAGTTCTTGTAATCACTTTTTTTCCATGTTACATTGTCACAGAACATGAAGAGTTGATCAAGAGACCTCCACACCTCTGCCTTCACATTTCATGCTTCTCCATCCGCCTCATGATCTTTCACGGCATTATGGACTTGCTTCCACAATCCATAATTAATCCTTGAAACTGTTCTACCTTGCCTTACTTGCTTACTACTGTGTTTGGGTCGAGACAAGAATCTTCTTGCCTTAACACCACCAATAGAGGGCTTGATTGGTACCTCCTTGCCATTGGTAGACTTTTTAAAATCCTTTGTGATATGAACATCACCTCCATGCAGACCTATATCAGATAACACTTTTTCCAATGCTTGAAGAGCATCCTTTCTATTTTTTTTGGGACGAAGTTTCCAAGCAAATCCAATATACAAAAATACCAATTTCAATCTAATTCGACATAGACCATGCAATGAGCATATGTGAACATTACATAGTGGAATGTCAAGAATGGCCTTGAAATCAGGGTCAACTTTATCTCTATTAGGTGCTCTCTTCCACCATTTGGAATCCATTACTTGAGCTGATTCTTTGCAGTAAAGACAAGGAGACTTTGAGTTGCCTCCTTTACTAACGTTATACATGCACTTAAGTGTTTTAAGATCCCCGCCATGTGCCACTCTACTTGAAAATCACCTTTTCCTGCAACGTGGAGATTCTCTCCTCGCACTTGTCTTCTTGGTATTTCCGTGTGGTGAAACACCCAATCTATTGTTTCATGGTCTTCTATCTTTACCTGTGATTATAGAAAACAAAAGTCTTACTATAAAAGATTTGAAAACAATGACTAAAATCAAGTATGAAACAAAAAAATGATCATACCTGAAACGAGCCTAACCACCATATGTGTTTCTCTGACAGCACACTAAAATACTTCGAACTCGCTTCAGTCAATGATGTATCAAGTGCTCCATTCATCAATGTAATAGTAATTCTTTCCATTTTCTTTTCCTTTACAACCTCACACTCATCCAGTTTGATAACAAATTTCAAAATGCCTTTGCACTCCTCAAATGTTATTCCATAAAACTCGACCATTCTTCTTTGAAGTTGTTGTAGATCTACAAATATATTGTTCCAAGGGTCATACACAGTGGTTCCTTTACAACCATGAAATATTTCTTCAATATGCTTGTCAATCTCATAGTCTTTTTGTAACATGAATCGTGGAAGTGTGGCAGTATCCATGTAAATATTTTGAAAAAGTGCAATCATCAAGTTCCGTGATGGATTCTTTATGAGAGGCCTGCACACGTCGTCAAAAGAGATGCGGAATCTTCGGGAAATAAAAAAAACTAAGGAGATATTTAATGCAAAATCGTGTTAGTTAGACAAAAGATTATCTTATTCCTTTCTGAACTGACAGTTCTGTAGTCCTTACTAACAGTTCTGAACCACGTTTCTGTATTTTACTATTTTTGAGGTCTTTTAGGAGAGAAATAAATAAAAAAATAGTGAATTTCTTACAGGGCCCCAAAATGAGCTCCCTTTTTCCCTAATGAATGCAAAAGGGAGACCTACAAACAATCTTATATACTAGCAAGGATTCATCAAGTATGCAAGATTGAATAGAGCACAAGCAAGCAAGAAGAGTGGGTGCTCACAAGTATCCTATTGCAAAGGAATGATTGTGTATTCTTTAGTGTCAAAATGATTTTATACAAGTGACTAGTTTTCACACTAGGCCTACTAAAATTTAAAAAGGTCCCGTCTCTTAAGCAAGTATGTATACTAAGTCCTTAGACTTTCCCTATTTGGCATTAAGCTGAAGGAAAGACCACTTTATATGTTCTAGTGTGGCTTGCAAAGGACTTACATAAAGATAAGTTCATGTTCGAGCGGGTAAAATGTCACCCACACTTAGTCTCTTGGACTTGTATGGCGGTGTTTAATATTTCTAATACCAATTAAGGGAGTTTATGTAAGTTTATGATTGTCTTTTTTAAATATGATTTAATGCTTCCAATTGCAACAATGCATGAATAAGAAAATAAAATAACTTCCACACTCTAATCCACACAATTGGAGCTTCTAGCCGATTTTTTAAGAATGGATGCCACCCCTAATCACTAAGTATAAGTAAATCCAAGCCATTTGGTCTTAAAAATCATGCAAATAGCATAACAATTAGGACTTTTATTTCAAAAAAGAACAAATAGAATGTCCTAAAACTAATCCAAAACAAGTTTGAAAACAATAAAATCATCACATCTAAGAATAAAATCCATATGTGCCTTTCGGAGTGTGACCTCCTAATAATCAACACCAAAGGTAAACCCAATAGCTTGGAATGGATTAAAATCGGAGCTAAGCTCTAAAGCTACTCCTTGATCGACGATAAAAGAAACATATTCGAGTCAAGTACTTACCTTTGTCGAAACAAGTATCATTGAGAGTTTTTACGTTAGGGCTGCAAGAAGCAACTTTCCGTTGGTGTGGGTGTGCTAACCCATCATATGCATCATCACTCCATTATCACATCAGAGAATGGACATGGAGAAAGATTTTTATCAATCTAGATGGAGGTAAGAAGAAGATTTCTACAATGGTTCAATCTCACAAAATAGATGTATAGAGGGGAAGCTCATGAGAGAGAGAAGCCTACAATCAAACCTATCCATGAAAGCATCCATCAAAATATGTAAGGATTCAACAAATCACAAGCAAGCAAGATATTAGGGAGAAGAGGAATATCCCACAAGTATTCTATTACAAGGTTAATGATTTTGTATTGCTTAATGTCAAAATTACTATCAAAATTTTTTGATATACAAATGGCTACCTAGTGTTCACACCACTTGGCCAGCCATAACATAAAAATGGTCCATGGCCACTATTTTTAACCTTAAGTATACATACACAAAGCCAGTGACTTTTCTTTTAGTGTAAGCACAAGGTAAGACCGCTTCTTATATTCCTATGCCGTTTACATAGGATATGCTTCCATTACAACACCCATAAGAAGATGGTAAAGCGCCTTATGGTAGGATGGCGGGCATGCAAACCATCACTAAAGTGGTTTAACACTTGGCCTTTTTAGTGTATTCTTCCAACTTCACTAGCTCAATCTCTCTTGCAATCTCCATAAGCTTTACGGTTTGTGCATCATCTTCATTCTCTTTATGTTGTTGCATAAAGAAGGTGGTTGTCGTCTTGATTATCTAACTATTTATTCAACATTGCAACATCAGTTTTTCATTTGAGGCTTCTATCGATTTCCTTTGCATTGGAATATTCTTGTATATTTAAGGCTTCTATCATGGCCTTTGAGGCTTGCGTCAGTTTACTTTTCATTGTATACTTCCACTAGGGCAGTATGCTCCAAATTTGAGGCTTGTAACTTTTCATTGTTGTATACTAGGCAACTTGCTCCAAATTTGGCTACAATTATGGGGGTTTTGACATGGAGTGCATATCATTATACCTTTGATATAGGCATAATCCTTCTCAAAGAGGTCCTTCTTTGCATTCATGAAGTGTCAGACCTGTGGAGAGAAAATTCGCAACATCTTGTGTGTGAGAATGTACCTGAACTGAAGTTGCACGAGATAGAAGGAGCTCTACTAGAGCAAGAGACCGAGGTCAAAGAGAAGAAATGGCTGGACTCAACAGCTGGAGAAGAAAAAGCATTCTTTACCGAGGAGGATTCTCTCGAGGACGAGGACAAGGAAGAGGCAGAGTAGGAGGAAGGATCTTCACTTGCCCCACAACTGTGGAAAGCCAGGACACATGGCAAGAGATTGCTACAACAAACCTAGTGGAGAAGGAACGACATCGGCAAACTTCATGGAGGCTCCTAAGCAGGAAGTGGAGCCAGATCATCTTTTCTGAGAGAGAGAGAGAACCCCACAACCCAATAATGTAACCTATCCCAACAAAGTAAAACCACCTCTGAGTCATCGATGATGTAGGCCATGTGGTAGATGTATGTGTGAGCACTTTAGTCAAGGTCACAGACATTTGTTGTAGCCTTGGACACATAGAGAGAGAGAGAGAGTGTTAAGGACTATGAGTTTAGGGACTTGAGGCACTGGTCGCAGACTACCAAGTAAGAGGAAAACTTGGTATAGGGTCCAGGTGTGCTAGGAGTATTCACTTGGGGGGAGGTGTTGAAATATACAAGTGAATAGGGTGTGTGTGGGAACAAGCCCTTAGCAAGAGGCTGTAAAAGAGAATTTGTAAATGAGAGAGAAGCTGTGAAAAGGTGAGAAGTATCTACTGGGAGAGAATAAAGGGTAGCATGAGAAGATTCAGGATGTGTGGAGATATTCTGGGAGAGGTGGAGAGAATCAAGCAAAAGAGGTGGAGTGAATCAAGGAGAGATCAGTGGGATTAGATGCTTGTATGTAAACTCTATAAATTGAGGCATTGGCCTAATGAGAATTTGCTGGTTTTTGATTATCTATGCCTACATTAAGCTATTAGTTAATTTCTCACTAATCTCATCTTAATCATCATCTAATCTCTTTGTTAATGATGTTGATTCTAGCATTTGATCCACCATAGCTCATCACATTGCTGCAAATTTAACAGAGAGATGATGATTTAAAAATTTTGTGTTTATTGCTTGTGAAAAATGAAAAAAGTTAGCATAGTTTTACCCAAGCTTGAAGACATATGTTGTAGAATGTGATAAGGTCCCAATTTTTAGAGGCCTCTACCATTTTGTATCATACACGAGACCAAACAAAGAAGACACCAAATAAAGAAGACACCAAATAAAGAAGACATAAACCATATGAGCTTGATGATTTCAAAACATCGGAGTAGTAAAATTATTCATTAGACCATTTTCAATTTGTTTGCATATCATTTTTTGTAAATTAAACCATTGAGACCATTATTTAACGAGAATTATAAGCAGAGCATGTTATCTTTGATCACTCATTTGCTCTAAGATAACTAATCTCTCTATTGGGGGGCTTCCTTGAAGATTATGCCTAGCTGCGATTCAAAGGCTTTGAACCAAGTGTTTCATTGACATGACTACGTCAAGCTCGAGACCAAGAAGCTAGAAAGGTGTGTTGTTCACGCTCTTCTAGGCCGCGGTGGTGCGGTAGGCCCATTGAGAGCAGAGTTATCCTACCAATAACTTATGGATGCATCTATGGTCTTGGTTTATAGCCATTTGTTATGGTAGGCCTATAGAAGGAGACTACAAATTCTCCTCACAATCACTTAAGGATGCCTTTGCATTTCATAGCTATGTGGTATAGTAGGCCCATAGAGAGCAAATTACAACCTCTCCTCCCAATCACTTATGGATGCCTCTATTGTCTAGGTGAGGATGGTGTACTTAATTTTGTTTTTGTTTTTATTTTGTGCTCTCGCTAGGCCATTTTGCTTGTGGGTAGTAGGGTGTTGATTTTTTGTGCACCACAAGGAATGAGCTGCACCACTTCATTTATGAAGTGTGTGCCACCATCATGGTACACACTTCATTTATAAAGTGTATACCACGATAAATTTTGTAGTGGGAAACCAAATTGAGTAAACACATGTTCATAAAGGAACTTAGCCGCGGTAGTTGATGTTATGTTAGCTTTAGCCTTAGCTCACTTAGTAAAGTTGTGAGTGGGGACTATGATATATTGTGCCTGGGTTCCTTAAGTGGCTACTAGGATCCATAAAGTCTATGGCCCACTTTTCAAAGAGGTGTTTTGAGATCTCTAGGTTTAGGGGCATGGCTAACCTTTGGCATTTATTGTAGCATGGTTGATTAATTCTGATGCATCTCCAAAGAATTGTTCTAAGGTCACTAGGTTTAGGGGAATGGCTAAACTTTGGCATTTATTGTAGCATGGTTGATTAATTCTGATGCATCTTCAAAGAATTGTTCTAAGGTCACTAGGTTTAGGGGAATGGCTAAACTTTGGCATTTATTGTAGCATGGTTGATTAATTCGGATGTATCTCCAAAGAGTGTAGGTCACCATAGGTTGGATCTGGGAACCTTACAAGATTTTTTGTGTGCTACAAAGTGTCCTCTATACTAGAATGAGATTCCTCAAGAATAGCAAAGAAATCATCCTTGTGACACATTTTTCTCATTATAGCATCTTGACCCTTCTTAGGAAACCCCTTCGGATAACCTTATTAATAAGGCGTCTCGTTCTTTCCTTAATGATCCGATGATCTATCAAGAATTTTTTAGCCAAGAAGTGGGTGATGTCTATATGTGGTCAAGGTGAAATAAGGGAGAATTGCAAAGAATATCTTCCACTCCTAAAAAAGGGATTCTACATTTGGGATTCTTGAACAATTATCGACATGAGCATGTGATGTCCCCTTTCTTACTATGATGGAGAAGTTGAATTATTCAAAAAAGAATCTATAACCATTTGGTGATCCACCCTGTGGTGCAAGTCATATGGAGGGATGTAAGGAGGACTCTAGGCAATATGGGTTAGAAGAACACATAATAGCTCAAGACGAGACCCATAGTATTGCATTAAGCACCCAAGAAAGTTGAGGTGTGCAAAATACCAATTAATCAACTAGGCTACTATTTTGAAAGTGGCACAAATGCAATCTTGCCCATAGTTTATAAAGACATAGAATGCTAAGCCATCTTATATGGTGGTGTAGGAGTTAGCATCATATCAAAATAATGTTGGGAATAATGGGGTAATCACCTAGAAAAAGCCAATTTGGTGATGAAAGTGGCATAGATGGAACAAGCACAAAACCCTTGGGGATCATCTAAAATCTCAACATTAGAACCATGGGGTTAAGTTTTAGATAAAATTTTATGGTAATAAACTTGAGCAACCAACCAGGTGTGTTGACATCGTCTGAGGTTGTCCCTACATGCACGAGGCTTGACTAATCCAGAACTAGGGAACTTACCACATCTATATTCAAAACAAGAATGAAATGTTAAATATCAAACTCCACATATGGAAAGCACACTTCATGTGGGTACTACTCTCCTCCTATTCTGCATTGACATTGAGACGAACCATGTGTAATAGCTCATCCCTAACGCTTAGCAAATTAAGGCTTGTACTTGTTTTGTGCTCTTGGGCTAGGATGATTGGAAGATTTTAATGGGTAATCCTTGTACATGTTGTCGATACTAATGGCTATGGGTTATTCGGTGGTGCAGTTACCATAGACTTCTTGATGGGACACTCCGCTGGTGTAGTTACCATAGACTTCTTGATGGGACACTGTCAGTGAGGTACCTTACAATGATTATGCTATAGTGGCATATGGTATCCTAAGGCTTGATGTCTCTCACCCTATTCAATTTCATTATAGCTATATATACATGGTAGACACTATCGCCATCTTGAACATAGTAGCTTAGGATTTAATGTGGGGGACTATAAGCCTTTAGTGGTTCTAGGTAGTTAGCATCTCCCGCATTCCCTCTTCCTCTCCATCAAGTATTTTCATCAGGGTCAATTGGTTCATGGGGATGATTTCGGATATGGGTGGTTATTGTGGCAATACTAGATGTAGAAAGGGTAGTTTTGACTCCCCTTTGTGGCACATACTACCTTGGTTTAGGTGTGTTGGCAAGCAAAGGTCTTGTCAGGGCCAATAGATCCTTGTGTTGGGAAGGTGGAGTTTGTGTGACTAGCACAACTTTGCCTTTGAGGCCAACTCTTGTAGTAATGGGTAGTTAGTGTTGTCACGGTTTCCCATTCTCATGTAGTATGCGCACTAGATTTCTCCATGTCTCAGTCTTAGGTGGTGGCATTCTATACTTATGTGTTGGGGCATGGCATATTGAACCACACCAAAACAACTCACATCGTTAGGGGTATAGATACGGTTGGCCAATGTTATCTTTTCTTACTCTGACCTTCTACTACTCAATCATTTGCAACATGAACACGACCACTATGTCTTCTACAACTAGTTCATCCTGTATCTCTTTTCTTTTGACATTGAGTGACCTTTGAAGGTACTAGCCAAAAGATGATTCAAAAGGGATTCCTTTAGGGAGATTCCCTAAAGAATTTTCCATGGAGTTATCGTCAAAGTCTATGACACTTCTATAGCATGGATTAAAGTTTTTATGCTTTTCCAAATACAAGGCATTCAAGGTTGAATTGAGGATTCCTTCTAGGAATCGCCTTGGTTAACTATTTGTCAGAGAGCTTGTCATTTTTTGAGCATCATGATGTAGTATTTGATCAATTCTTTCTCTTGCTGCTTGACATGGTCAACTGGGTTTTCTATCAAGTTGGGCCTAGGCGAGAGTACCCAATTGTGATAGCAGCCTTTAGAGTGCTAAAGTCAGCCTTGTCTTTTAATTTCAATGATTGAAGCCACTGACTTGTCTTTCCTTCCATGGTAATGCCAAATGCACTTACTCGTACAAGTTTATTAGGCCGACCATAAGTGTGGTTCACATCTAATCAAACACTTCCAAGTGAACAACGGGGTTTTCAGTTCCATTGAACTTGGAAAATCAATTTTGTGATTTGCATGGGTTTGATAATATTTTGGTGTCTAGATTTTGGTTGTACTGTTGTTGTAGGTGGTTGTGTTATTGTTAACTCCGTTACTGTTAACTCCGTTACTATCTTATTAACAATCCTAAAATGGGATTGATCATGGTGACTAGACACAAGATTAAGCATATAAATTAAGGTGGGTTATACCACACTAAGAACTCCATGAGAGAGAGAGAGAGAGATTACACACTTAACAATTGATCTCTTTCTTCTACTACATTCACAATGAACCATACAATGATATAGGCTTTCTAGCCTTATCCCACTTTACACATCATCATCCATGTGGCACTCCCTTTTCCATTCTTTTGGTTAACCCTCACACACCATACAATATTACATGTGGCATTCTTATCTTGCCACAATATCTTGCACCTCTAGGATGCTTTCCCACATACACACAACATCGAGATTACATCTCTCTTAAATCGAGATTACATCTCTCTTAATCGAGATTACATCTCTCAACACCCTCTCTTAATCGAGGTGTTCCACAACTCACCCGTCACCCATCACCCATATCAATGTAGCATTGCACAACCGCAATTGCTACCTCTCAACACTCCCCCTCAATGATACATTGGAGTGTCCATCAAATGAACATGTGTACGCGTGTCTACCATCTTTGACACCTAGTCCTTTTTGAGCCAACTTGCTCATAGCGGAACCATTGAGTCCGATTTGAACATATAAGTTTGGGTGGAAACCAACCCATGTGCATGCACCTCACACGTGCATTGCTCATGCACATTATGACAACCATTTTGAGCTTCTCAGTGAGCTCGAGTAGGGAAATCCTCATACCAATGGGTGATAATAAAAAATACATATCTTGTTTTGAGCTTTTAATTGCTCAGGTATGGTTACCCATCATCAACTATGGGTGAGAATCCAATTACAAAACATTTTGACTGAAGTCGACGACGGGGCGGTGGTGGGTAGTGAACCTTGTGTGTGAACAACCTATTCACCTGATATTTTTGAAAGGATCAGCCTCTTATATGGGATATTTTTTAAACCAAAAAATAATATTTTTCAAAAGAAATTTATTGAGGCTTATCTCAATACTATCTACCAGCGTCGGCAACTCCATGCCTGGCTGCTAATCTTATGCCCCAAAAAAGGTGTGGTCTGTTCCTTTGTGTGGTATGTTCCTTCTCTTATCCTTGCTCTACTGGCTCTAGAGGCTCCTGGTCTCTTCATAATCATTGTGTGAAGCATGCGACTGGATCCACCGACAGCTTCGTTTGTCTGCACGGCTACTAAGTGCCGTTTGCAGCATTTTCTCTTTTGTGTTGTGGGCAGTTCAGTTCGCCAGCACAGCAACCCTCGTTGGCTTTTGCTACTTCAATCTCTACACCATAGACAAACCTTGCTATCATGTGCAGGTTTCATGTTCTCTTTGTCTTCTCTTTGTTGGTTCTCTCTAGGCGTCCCCGTTTGCTGGTTCTCTCTAGGCATCCCCGTTTGCTACTGCTTATGTTCGTCAGACTTTTTGTTCTCTGGTTATGCTTCTCCGCCTTGTGGGGGCGATGACCACATTGGCATGCTAAGCCTGATCAACCTACATGTCTATGCTTGTGTGGGTAGCAACTCTTGTGCTTGTACTCACTGCATGCTACTCTCTTCTCAGGCTTTATCGCCTATGTATTTGCTTTAAAACACCCACTACACTACTTTTATTAGATCATTGCCTGGTAGAAATTTCCTTGTTGCATCCATTAGTTCCCGAGAATCCTTGATGCCTTGCTACACTTATCGCTTCTTCACAGGATACTCTTATTGTCATTGCCTCCTCTCTCTCAACTGCTTTACATGCAGCTTGTCTGAGCTTCTCTGACTGTAATATTTGTCATTCTTCTTCTAGCCATTTCTTAGACTACCATGACTTCGGTTCATTAATTGTACTTGATCTTGGGCTTCATGATCCCTCACAAAGTATCTCCTCTTGAGATGTTTCCATAGCTCCTATCTTCACATGCTCACTTTCCTACACTCCCGTTTGAGCCCATATCTCACTTGTCACTTTATAATATACAGCTTGCTTACTTGTTGCTAATTTCTTTGCCTCGTGAACCCCTTGCATGCGGTTCCAACATGGCCACAATGAGCTCACAATTGAGCTCCAATATGCATGCCCTTCTTTGCATGCATCCATTTCCAAGGGTGCTTCAACACAGATTTCTCGCAAGAAACCATAGGTGATATACCGTGCGAAAGCTTCCTCTTGCTTCCATGAAATATTGCTCATCTTTCATGAGAAAATCAGCACATCCTTCCATTTTTTGATGTGCACATTCATGGGATCCTTTTCTTGCCCACAATTCTTGCCCCTTGCTTGGACAAGCCTTTCACCTCCACACATGCTCTTTGCTAACTTGCAAGAGCCATGGGATTCACTCATCCCATAATTAGCAACCCTTCATTACATTGAGAATTCTTCTATGCTCAAACAAAAAATTAATGAGGCAAATTCCAAAATACCCTCACAAATCTTTTCTTGGCAGCTTCTTTGTTGACACCACCGAACACTCCATAGTCTTCATATACTTGCTGAAATCTCCAAATCTCCTTGAGCATAATCTCTCTCCAAATGCAATACTAATGACAGTGAGTGTGCTAAGTGTTTTTCATAATAAACTGAAAATAATGCTTAATCAAATAACCTCATAAACAAGAAAACTATACATAGATATTCACCTGACCAAGAACCCACCCAAGCTTTGATACCATGTTAACAATCCTAAAATGGGATTGATCATGGTGATTAGACACAAGATTAAGCATAGAACTTAAGGTGGGTTATACTAAACTAAGAACTCCATGAGAGAGAGAGAGAGAGAGAGAGAGAGAGAGAGAGAGAGAGAGAGATTGCACACTCAATAATTGATCTCTTTCTTCTATTGCATTCACAATGAACCATACAATGATATAGGCTTTCTAGCCATATCCCACTTTACACATCATCATCCATGGCGGTCCCTTTTTTACTCTTTTGGTCAACACTCACATACCATACAATATTACATGTGGAATTCTTATCTTACTAGAATATCTTGCACCTCTAGGGTGCTTTCCCACATACACACAACACCGTGATTACATCTCTCAACATATCCCCTCCCTATATTTGGGCAGCGGGTAGTGGTGTAGGTGGAGGACGTTGAGGTAGTGGCTATGGGTGAAAATACGGGTAGGGGTAGGTTGGTGGAGCATGGTAATTGAATCAATTTGGTTAGATAGACTTGAGAATTGGTTTTTAGGTATGGAGTTTATCCCAACTTTGACTCCTTATATGCATGGAGAAATTGCGATAAAATAAGGATTTAGGTAGAATTCAGGTATGGAGTTTATCCCAACTTTAGGTAATTGAATCAATTTGGTTAAATAGACTTGAGAATTGGTTGTTAGGTATGGAGTTTATCCCAACTTTGACTCCTTACGCATGGAGAAATTGCGATAAAATAAGGATTTAGATAGAATTTACAAAATAGAATAGTTTTTATCTTTTGTATTTTTTTTATATTTTTACATTAGTGCTAATAATATGGATTAACTTAGCTTAATCTCCTTATGATTTGGGCCACTAGTTTTTAGTCTTAATTGGTTGGCTGCATTTAATGCATAAGGCTTTTAGGCCTAGGTCAAAGAGAGATTCTACGAAAAATCCAAAAATACTCCTTTTTGGGTAATATGTGAAATTGAAAACCGAAATCGAAACCATAAAAAATAAAATTAAAAAAGAAAAAAATAAAAGAAAAGAAATAGTTACTGCTCGATAGCCAAAAAAGAGAAATTTTTTGGAAAAGTGCACGCGTAAACTCTCTAGATACTCATTAGGCTGTGGGGATCACATACAACTTCTATAACACCCCAAAAATTTTGAAATTTGCATAGTAAACTTATTTTATAAACATGCGCTTGGGTACCATGAAAATCACATGCACAACCCTTCCCAATGTGTTTAGAACAACAAAACCAGATACATATTTTTTTGCAAGTAGGAAGCATCCACATTGATATCCCTATCCAAGCAGCTCCTACTAGCAAGCAAGATTAGAGAGGGATTAGAGAGCTCTAGGACTAATGGTTTACATGTGGAATTAGTTTAAGAGCATAGAAAGGGGCTAGAAAGCTTGGAGAATCCTTTTTTTTACTATAGGATAATATGGAAGCACTTTTTTTGGGGATAAAATCACATTTTTGGAGGGAATTTGTTTTTCAAATTTTAGGGTTACTTTTTGGCCGTGCAGGTCTGGTGGGGCCCAAGGGAGGTTAAGTGACAGTAGTGGGGCTACTAGATAAAAAAGGTGATATGATTGGGGTTACTAGGGGAGACAAGCCTAAAGTATATCAATAAATACCCCTACTTTAGGTCCTAAAGCTAGTGGATAGAACGTGCACTCCCCCCCTCCCCCTCCCATTGGTCCAAACTTGATTGAAATGTCATTAAAATTAATCCTAAAGGGCCCTTTTGGTATTCCATATTTACCCTAATGTCTTATTTCAAAAAACATCCCATCTTGTACACTCACGTGATATCATAAGTTTTCTAAAAGTGAATCCCTCGGGCCAAACACCAATGCATAGTCTTTTAAGAGGTGATGTGAAGTACCAGGCAACTACTCTATGCTAAGGTTTTACACATTACCCATTAAACCTTCAACCAATTAAGGTGTACTTTCCCATTTAAATTTACAAAGGCTAAAGCAATTACATCTTTGCACATGCTTGATTGAATCCCTCGGGCCAAACTCCAATGCATGGTCTTTTAGGAGGTGATGTGAAGTACCAAAGCAACTACCTTATGCTAAGGTTTTACACATTATCCATTCAACCTTCAACCAATTAATGTGTACTTTTCCATTTAAATTTTCAAAGACTAAAGCTATTACATCTTTTCACATAATTTTTATTTACTTATATAAAGATTAATTTTATTTACTTAATTTTCTCAAAAAACAACTCAGGAGAGAGTTGGAGGAGCTGCTTGTTAAACCAAAAGGCAAGTTGAGGAGGAGCGTGGAGGGAGCATAAATAGAAAAGAGGATAACTGAATATGGTATGATATCTAAAGGCGAGTGTGGCGATAGCCTTCATCAATGGGTGACTCTCAAGTAGAAGCTTCACTTCAAGACCTCGAGTCGAGAAAAATGAAACAGTGAAAATTGCTTGGCCCTAACTTCTTAAACTAGACTTGGAGTCGTCAGTGATGGGATGCTGATAGGACCTTGACTCGAGACACACGATGGACCTCGACTTGAGATTTAAGATGGAATCAAACCTAGCACCATATGGATGATGATTTGAGGTCTTATCTTGCCATGGTGAAATTGTAGGGGACCACGAGTTAAGCTTATGTGCTCTAGGTATGTATGGACATGTGTGTGCATTTAATTGGTGTCTTACCTCAACTCGAGTCACATCATGTCCCATCTACATGACACGATCCCAAAGTGCACCCGTATTATAAAAAAACACAACAACTAGATAATCATGTTGATTTTATGCTATCTATATATTAATAATATTACTATCATTGTAGATGTATATTCCATGCAAATTGAAGTAATTCTATCATTGTAGATGTATATTCCATGCAAATTGAAGTAATTCTTAATATTTACTAGATCACAACAACAAATTCCTAGGTTGAGAAGAATGATCTATATAGGATTTATATTACATCTTGGCACTATATATTATAATATTATTATCATTGCAGATGTATAAGGAATTCTTAATATTTACTAGATCACAATGACAAATTCCTAGGTTGAGAAGAATGATCTATATAGGAATTATATTACGTCTCGAAACTATAACACATCGAGGGCACAACAACGTTTTTTAGTAGTGTTGTGGAAGGGGGGAATGTCGAGTTTTTAATGGTGTTGAGTAGAAAAACATGCTGCTTAGCAGCGTTTTTTTGTTGCTTTGTAGCATTATTTTTCCTACTAGAAATGTTGCTTAGCAATGGAAAAATGCTACTTTTTCACTGATGAGCAGCGTTTCTAGTAGTGAAAAAATGTTGCTACACCCTAAAAAGAAACAAAACGTTGCTCAGCAGCATGGCCTGGAAAAAGTACTCCCACTTCTTTTGCCGCCATTCCTATTTTGAATGTCCTAACCTTGATACCTTGGGTTTTTTGTAGGTTTATGTCTAATCTATCACTTCCACCTCTCCTACCTTATCCTCCTCCTATCCTATCCACCTTAAGCTCAAGCAAGGTATGTCTTCTCTTTTCCTTCATCTCCTATGCAAATAAGCTTTCCATGAAAGCTTTCTTGTGAGTATTTTTCTTCTCTTTCCTCTTTCTTAAGTTTTTCTTTTCTTTTCTTGCCTTCTAATTGAAGCTTAATCCTAACCCTAGCATCTACATAGAAACCTTAATAGAGAGCTTTTTATCAAAGCTCTCTATTAGGGTTTCTATATGTAGAAGCTAGGGCTAGGGTTTAGCTTCCATGAAGGGGAAAAAAAGATTTAATAAGTTTTCTATGTTATGAAAAAATATCATTAAGATTTCTATTAAGATTAGGGTTTTATATATACTTTCTATTAGGGTTAGGATTAGGGTTACTAATATTTTTTTTCTTTATTTGGTTTGATTTTATAGGTTAGGATTGGGATTAGGACTAATAATACTTTTTTTCTTTATTTAGTTTGATTTCATAGGTTATCCATACATACAAGCCTCATATTAAGGTAAGACATCTCTCTTGTTTATGTTCCTCTCTTATGCTTTTACATGTTATAATGTTTGTAAGTTTTAGGGTTTTTAAGATTGTTTATTATTTTTTCTCCCCTCTATGGATAGCCTTTTGAGAGCTATGATTCTCTCAAGAGGTAGCCATATGCCTTAGCCTCATGCATGAGGCTAATGCATAAAGCTCATGCATTAGCTATATCATAAGCCTCATGCATGAGACTTATATGCATTAGCCATATGTATAAGACTCATGCATGAGGCTTGTACATAACGTTTATGCATGAGGCTTATGAATAAGCCACATGCATGAGACTTGTGCATAAAGCCTCATGCCTAAGCCTCATGTATAAAGCTTATGAATAATGCTTATTCATTAGCTATAAGCCTCATGCATGGGCATTGTACATAAGGTTTATGCATGAATCTTATAAATAAGCCACATGCATGAGCCTTATGCATAAAGCCTCATGCCTAAGCCTCATGTATAAAGCTTATGCATAAGGCTTATGCATTAGCCATAAGCCTCTATGCATAGACTTTAGATAACCATGAATCTCTTAAGAGGTGGCCATATGCCTCATTAATCATTTACATGAGACTAATGCTACCTAAAGCTTATGAATGCATAAAGCTTATGAATTAGCCATATGAATAAGCCTCATGTATGAGGCTAGTGCATAAGCCTCGTGCATAAGCCTCATGCATGAGGCCTATACATTAGCCATGTGCATAAGCCTCATGTATGCGGCTTATGCATTTAAAGGTTTATGCATGAGGCTTATGCATTAGCCATATGCATGAGCCTCATGTATAAAGCCATATGCATAAGTCTTATATATAAACCTTATGCATATAGCTAATGCATAAGCCAGGTGCATAAGCTTTATGCATAAGCCTCATGCATAAAACTTATGCATAAGCCGCATACATGAGGCTGTCGTATAAGCTCATGCATAAGCCACATACATAAGACTTCTATATTAGGCTTGTGTATATGGCTAATATATAAGCCTCATGTATGTGGTGGTGGCTTACGCATAAGGTTTATGCATGAGGCTTATGTAGGCTATAAATGTATAGCCTTATGCATAGCCTCGTGTAGGCTATGAATGCTATGCATAAGCCTTATGCATAGTATGCTTGATGCCTATTAATAATATGCATGAGTCTATTGCATAAGGCTTATGCAATAGCTAGGTGCTACCTAGGCATGCCGGTAGCGATCGGCATGCATCGAGAGCTTCCGTTATGTGCCGAGTGCTTCCTAAGCATGCCGGTAGCTACCAACATGCCTAGGTAGCAGTAACATGCACACCGGAGCTCCCATTATGTGCCGAGTTTTACCCGATAGCTACCAACATGCACCGGGAGCTCCCATTATATGTGATGTCAGGTGTTACCCAATGAATGCTGATAGCTATGTAGACATGTTAGTAATAACTGACATGAATCTACCTGGGCATGCTGATAGCTTCTAATGTAGATTGTTACCCAATGCATGTCGACAGCTACCTAGGCATATTTGTAGCTACCGACATACACCGGGAGCTCCCTAGGTAGGCTCGTAGCTTCCAATGCATGTTGGGTGCTACCTAGGCATGTTGGTAGCTCCCGGCATGCACCACGAGCTCCCAATGCATGCTGGGTGCTACCTAGGCATGCTGGTAGCAATCAACATGCATCGGGAGCTCCCAATGCATATCGGTAGTTACAAGCTTGCACTAGGAGCTCCCAATGGATGTTGGGTGCTACCTAGGCATGCCGGTAGCTTCCAATGCATGCTGGCCTACTACCTAGGCATGCCGATAGCTACTGACATTGCACTCGGAGCTCCCAATGCATGTCGAGTGTGCTACCTAAGTATACTATCGGCATGCTTAGGTAGCACCCGACATGCCTCTTCCTTTCTCATATAATAAAATGTAGTTTACTTGTTAACTTTTTTATGTAGGGAACTAATAAAATATTGATTACTAATTGATTTATTTTGGTTTAATTTTGTAGGCTCTTTTTCTACATGTTCATGTTAACACAAACAAGCCTCTTGAAGTAAGAGCCCAACACTTATACTTCTCTTGATGTTTTTCATTCTTATTGTGTACCCCTGGGTGCTTAGGAGTTTTTTTTTTTAAATTATTCATTTTGTAGCTTCATGCATAGAGCTTCATGAAGCCTCTTTGTATAGAGCTTCATGAAGCTAAACTATTGATAGAGGCTCTTTGCATGAGACTTTATGCATAGAGACTCTATGCCTTATGCATTATGGATTCACGCTTGAAGCCTTTATGCATAAAGCTCATGAAGCTCTATGCATCAATCTGCTAGACCCACATCTTCTCCCTCACATCCATCTTGACGACCATCATGACATAGGGAGTCTAGTGCGGGGTCTACTAAACGTAGTTAGCAGCAGCAGCGAGGAAGCAGGGTGCTTTTGCTTTGGAAGAAGCTCTACTAGGTCCCCCAGATCATCTTCATATATAGAGGAGAGGAGGGGTTCATCATCCCACACTTATGAGCCATCCTCGAGGAGAGTTGGGACGGATAGCTTTTTTTAAAATCTAGGGCAGATTGGGGAGTTCTATGAGAATTTCCCAGTCTATTCTAGCTCTTTTTTTTGGCAGGTTTATTTTCATTGCCGAGCAGCATTTATAACAGCAAAATAAGTTGAACAACATTATTTCACTATTTTAGCAGTGTTATTTCACTGCTAAATAATGCTGTTGAGCAGCGAAATAACATTGTTGTGCAGTGTTATTTTGCTGCTCAGCATCAAAAATTTGTTGCTAAAACACTCCTGAGCAACGCTCCCATTGGCGCAAATAATAATGCAACGTTTGCACTAGCGAAATAACCCCGACATTTGCCAAGGCTTATAGTTATAATAACATTGCTAAAACCATTGCTATAGTGCCATTCTGTTGTTGTGTGGAAATTCCTACACAGCAACATTTTCGAGATTTAAAAAATTATCCTTATAGGAATTAGAATGCATTTCCTAGATTAAGAGAAAATATCTATATAGGAATTATATGACTTCTTGGAACTTCCTAGATCACAAGTACATTTCCTATATTGAGAAAGCCTTCTCTATACAGTAATTGAAACACTTCTTAAATCAAAGCTGGATTTCAAGGAAGGACTATATAGAGAATTTAATTTTCTAGATATAGTAGAAAAATGTTGGGTTTTCCTTTCCATTTTCTATTTCATTAGGAATTCTCTGTATAGGTATTCATGAAAAGCCCCTTCTCTCGCTCTCTCTCTCTCTCTCTCTCTCTCTCTCTCTCTCCATCCATTTTCCTTTCTATTGTGTGGTTCATATAAAAGTAATAACAATATAAAAAGGGCTATTATTATAAAATATTACAATGGTTGATAAAAAATTATCTATAAATGATATTTTATGAAAATATTAAGTAGAATATATGCATAATTCTATTAGAATAATATATTATATTTAGTTTTCAAATTTTGTATGACAATACAGTCTAATAGCTAATATAAAAATAAACATAATATTACTATAGTCAATAAAATATAAATACATAATTAAAAACTATTTTGTATGACAATACAATCTAATAGCTAATATAAAAATAAACATAATATTACTATAGTAAATAAAATATAAAAACATAATTAAAATTTAAAAACATAACAATTTAAAACTATTTTTGATCAATGATAGTCTTATAACAATCAAAAAATAAAATATAGGAAGAATTTCTATTATAGAATAATACATGATATTTAGTTTTGAAATATTGTATGACAATATAGTCTAATGGCTAATATAAAAGTAACATGTAATTTTAAATATATAAATAGAAGTTAAATACATAAATAATTTATACGTGGATATAATAAACAATGTGTACAGATGAATCTCCTCTCTCACACACACTCTCTCTCTCACACATGCACTGACAGGCACGACAACATCATCATCAACCACAACGGCAAGAACGATGATGACGACAACGACGACTGCAACAACAACCTCAACAAACAATAACAACATACCCTTGTAGAAAATTTGTTTGCGCACTTGTTTAAGTCTTGCATTGCGACATCTTAATTAGATGCCAGTATAAGATGATGAAGAGGTAATAGAACAGAGCACGTAGTCTCATTATACATGGAACTCTTGATATGAGAACGATATGAAAGTAGCTGCCTCATGCCGGAGTAGTATTCCTTGATCTTGGTTGATTGGGCTACTAGAGACAGCTGCTGCTTGAGATTTTCTTTCGGTGTTCTTATTATTAGGAAGCTGGAGTGAGGTCGTCGTTGTAGTATACATGAATGACTGGGATGTGATGGTCGGCGGGCAGTCCTAGTGATGTGAAAAGGTGGGATTCATCTGGGACTCCATTCTCTGCAAGTGTCTTGTCCATGTTCAAGTCAGAGAAGATCTTGTCGTGGGCGGTGCTTATGCCCTTCCATGTATAACTCTTTGCGTGGGAGTTACGGCTCGCATAGCGCTCAAGGATTTCTCTGATGCTCTCCTCGCTAGGCACCTTAATTCAACACCATTCGACACCAGTGTCAAACTATAATTATGCATTCCAAATTCCCTAATTAATTATGTCTGGACTCTGAGCAGTGCATACCTCTAACGGCGCTTCCAAGCCGGTAAGCACATTCTTTATGCGCACCAGGTGAGTGTTTCTGCTCACCCTTCCAATGATGTATTTGCTGTCCTTCCACCATGGCAATTCATGGCTACAATCCCAATCCGTCCGTGGGCTATCTGGCGGTGGTATATGTATGAATCTACCCTAACCACAAAAGCATTGGAAAGTAAAGACGTGGAGAGCGAGGAAATCCATGCATAATCGTCGTGACACATATACATGTGTAGTCTAAATATGGGCCACCTTAGCCTTTACGATGCAGCGATTTGGCTACACATGAAGACATTACCAAACCTGAGGAGTATGATAGGTGCGGAGCTTGGTCATTGGATCAACACATGTTTTGACGTCGCCGGTTGCAGCGTCGAACCAATGGCTGATATCACCTCCGGCCTCCACGAGCAGGGGCTGCGAGATTAATTACAAGACGATCAATGAGGGTATTGTGATACGATCATTAGGAGCCTAATCAGCAGGCCGTGAGGTGGCCGATTCCCATCAAACTTAAGGTGCCGTTGGTTTAATTTATTAGTGATATACCTTGGCTAGATGGGGCGGCGGATTGGCAGAGATAAGTTGCGAGATGTCAAGCACGTTGCCCATCACGATGACCCAGCAGTCGGAATGCAGGCAGTGCTCTCTCACCTCTGCCGCCGTGTACCATCCGCTGCTATTCCTGAGGCCAGGCATTATCGTTGCATTGGAAAATTACTCTGATCTCTACGAACCAAGAAATTGGTCACCTGGCACCTGCTGCCAAAACATTAGAATAAATTAGCCCGACTTGTACAGCGGAGATGATTCATGCAGCATCTTGCGCCCGTTTTCTGTGCAAATCCTGAACCGTTATGCTGCGACCCCATTAGTATTACCGCAACCCGTTCACACATTTTGTGTGTAGTAGATCATCGCAAAAAACAAAAAACAAAACAATAGTGGACAAACTCCCAACTACATATACAAAACCGAACCAAGTGCTTAATTCACATTATCGTTTTCTTTGTTACTCTCCACCTTCCATGCATCCCTTATAGAGAAGGAGACATTCATAAAGGAATAAGCTGGATATCCTATATATATATATATATATATATATATATATATATATATATATATATATAGAGAGAGAGAGAGAGAGAGAGAGAGAGAGAGAGAGAGAGAACGCAAAAGTGCGTGCAGGTGATCGAGAGAAGTAATCCGCTACTAAGTGGTTTTCAAATTATCTAAATGGGCATATTCGGATTTCCTACTAAGAAAGGTTTGAGTTGAATTCCTATTGAGAACATTTTTATATATATACAAACCTTACGCAACCTTAGCTTTTTCTACATATTCAATTAATGTGTGACATGTGGGTGCAAAACATTTCCTCTCTTTAGCTTTTCAACTGTTCTAGGGCAAGCTTAAAGTTTATAACACCGTGAGCTTCATCGGTTACTCATAAGGATGTCTATAGGTGATAGACTATGCTTGTCTAGCCATAATTGAGTTCCTTAGCTCCATTTTGTAAGGACATTTGGACTCAAAAAGGGACCCTCTAACAAATTCCATGTCAGTAGCTATTTGTTAAAAAAATGGGTTGATGGTTAAACTTTTTACAAATCAAATCAAAATTTATCAAAGATTGTAGATTGGGAATCTACTCTTTGAATGATATATAGCATGATGGGTGATTTTGCATATTCAAGAAGTTCCCAAATAGGTGATGATGTGGCATTATAACATCATCACCAATTTGGGAACTTCTTAAATATGTAAAATCACCCATCAATGATGTATATCATCGGAAAGATCTTGAAGAGTAGATTTCCAATCTACAATCTCTAACAAATCACTACAATACACCACCTCCGTAGTGACGCCTGTTTTTGTCGCTACTACACGTGTAGCTTTAGGCATCGCTATGGTGCATTGCTTATGTGACACCCATAGTAAGACATCTAGACGTCGCTGAAGTGCTTAAAGGGCATCGCTTAAGCTATGCCTGTAGCATGGCTTAAATGATGCCTACTGCATGGGAGTCACTTAAAGACGATCCATTCAATGCATCGTTGAAGCAATGACAAGCAATGCATAAGTGACGTCTAACGGCTATTTTACTGGATTGAAAAATTGGCATAATAATGCGACGGTTCTCTCTGTCTCTCTCTTTCTCTCATTACATTACTTCTCTTTCTCTCTCACACACACACATACAATATCAAAGTACTAATTTTCTCTCTCTCTTTCTATCTCTCCCTCTCTCGACTCGAATTGGATCAAGCACATATTAAAGAACTCTCTCTCTCAAAGGTCGAGCACATGAGTGAGCAAAGATCAGTTCAACATGGTGGATTATAACATCGTTAGGCACATAGTTATACTTCAACAATTTATAGTTGTGCATAAAGTTGAACAAAAGTAAAAGCTCATGTAAATATATATAATCGTACAAGAGTACAAAGTATATAAAGTGATCAAATGTCTACAAATAGTAAAATATGATGAGTACAAATGGTAGAATGTAAGGGTAGCATAGTCAATTTAATCCTATACTAATGTTGTGGGTAATAGTATGTATAGCTATGTACAACGCCTCCAAATACAAAATGGGGCTTGAAACAAGCTAGGGATCTAGAGAAAGGAGAAGGAAGGCCTTCTAGTCTCCATGATTTGTACCCTCATCGTCCCCTCGCATAGGCTACTCTGTCGATGTATATTTGCACCCACCAGTGGCACTCTGTCCATCTACCTCTGTCATGTCCTCATCGCCGTGTAACTCCTATGGTTGAGAAAACTTAATTACCTAATGTTTGAATACTTTAATTAGAAGTCCAATCACATTTAATCAAGATTACTTACAAAAGTAGATGGTGGAGGTAGCTGGGTCTTCAGATGCCTATAACCCTGACAGGTGGCCATCTCTATGTCCCGAGGAGTGGGCTCGTGAGTGACCATAGTCCTTCACATGTTATTTAAAAAACACATGAGTTATCGGTTGATTTAAAAAACACATGAGTTATCGGTTGATATAAAGAACATATTCAATACACACCTACATGCATGTATAAGACCAAATGTAAATCTTCTAATAATTACTTACAAAAGTGGCAATAAAGCCCTTCTTACTCATCCTACCAAGATGTGATGTATGCCTAGACTATAGCCTAACTCGTGCTGCATCCTATAAACATACATTTGGAATAAAAAAACATGTATACATAGACCTAAGATTTAAGACAGACACTAGTACATAGCTAGAGATTAAACATTACATACCTTCTACCAATCCCAATGTGTCATGAGTCGCATCTCTCACCAAAAGTGTTACAAGGACCAAGGTACATGGAGAATTGATTAATTCACAAATTAATAAATCACAAAAATAAATCAAAGATACCATATCATAACTCAAAAGCATAACATCAGAGAATACAAGATTGGGTACAATCTCTCCCCTCATGCGTGTAGCTCCACTTCCACAACATGAGTATTTTGACAATTGTATTCAATAAATAGCCCAAGGAGCTATTAATAGTTGTGCATACAAAATTGGGCTTTGTTTTTCCACTTTTTACAAAAATATCTCAAGCACTAGAGCTTGTTCATACACTAAGTGTAAATAATCAAAACTCTTCTAACCTATGTGCTAGGAATATAGGAACGCCATGCACAAGCGTGCATAAATAATTTGTATAGACATTTGGCACATTGCCAACAAAAATTGAAAAGATGCAGGGGGGAAGAGAGCTTGAGGTCTTGCAAGCACACACACACACTCACAAAACCCTAATAGAGAACACACAAGTTGAGAGGCTGAAAATCTTCTTCTTCTCTACTCAACACTCAACACACCATATACAAAGATAAGAGTACACAATAATATGAAAGGTACTCAACCAATACATACACGGGTTCTCTATAGTGTGAACCCGACTAAATGAGCTGGCGCTATAACTATGCCAGTCTCTAGAATGGCTGTCACACAGCCTGTCATCCCACTGGCCGCATATCACCCAAGATCTCACCAACCATGCCAGTGGTGTAAGTGTGGGGCCTATCCCCCAGGCGGGTCATCAGTGTCCACCGCCTCACTAGAGCTCGATATCTCAACACTCCCCCTCGAGCTCAACTCCATCTCATGTACACCAAGCGAAGCTCTGAATCTGCGGAGCTTCTCTGTACCCAATGCTTTGGTGAAGATGTCAGCTACCTAATCCTCTGTGCTGACATAAACAAGGTCAAGGTCTCCTGCCAAGACCTTCTCTCTGACAAAGTGGTAGTGGACCTCTATGTGCTTCGTACGAGCATGAAAGACTGGGTTCCTGGCCAACTGTATACTGCTAATGTTGTCACAGAAAATGACAACTTGTCTATCCACTGATAGACCCAAATCTGCAAGTAGATTTCTCAACCAAGCTACCTCACATGCTACCATAGCAGCTCCTCTGTACTCGGCCTCTGTACTCGATAGAGCAACCGTAGGCTGCTTCTTGCTGCTCCAAGTCACAGCAGCACTCCCCAAAGAAAACATGAATCCACTGGTAGATCTTCTGTCTGAGATACTACCAGCCCAATCAGCATCTGTGTACCCATGTACACATATCTCTATCCCAGTCTCATAGAATAGTCCACAATGCAAAGTAGACCTCACATACCTCAGTATGCGTCTGACTGCATCCAAATGCGGTTTCCGTGGAGCCTGCATAAACTGACTCACCAACCCAACAGCATAGCTCAAATCTGGTCTGGTGATCGTCATGTAGATCAAACTTCCTACTATGCTCCTATACATAGTAGGATCCTCCAAGATCTCTCCTGAGTCTGCACTCAACTTGCCATTCTGATCCAATGGCACGGAAATAGGCTTACAGCCTGTCATACCATACTTGGACAACATGTCCAAGCCATACTGTCTCTGCAGTAATCCAATACCATGTGGTGACCTAATCACCTCAATGCCTAAGAAATATCTGAGCTCCCCCAGATCCTTCATCTCAAACTTCTGTCTTAGCAAGACCTTTACATCAAAGATCTCTGCATCATGGTCCCCCGTAATGATCAAGTCATCTACATAGATGACAACAAGCACAACCCCTCTATCACCATGTCTCACATACAATGAGAAATCTGCATTGGCTACATGAAAGCCAATAGTGACAAGATATTCAGAAATCTTGTCAGACCATGCTCTTGGTGCTTGCTTTAAGCCATACAAGGCTTTCTTCAACCTGCAAACATGCTCGGGGTGACCCACATCCTCATATCCAGGTGGCTGCAACATATACACCTCTTCTTGCAAATCCCCATGCAAGAATGCATTCTTTACATCCATCTGATGTAAAGACCATTGCTTTGACGCAGCCACTGCTATCACAACTCTCACCGTTGCCATCTTGGCAACTGGGCTGAAAGTTTCCTCATAATCAATCCCATATGTCTGCGCATATCCTTTGGCTACCAATCTAGCCTTGTACCTGTTTATGCTACCATCACTGTTATGTTTAACTTTGTATACCCACTTGCATCCAATGGCTTTCTTGCCTTCTGGCAATTGCACTAAATCCCAAGTTTCATTTCCATAAAGTGCATCCATCTCCTCATCCATAGCTTTCTCCCAATTCACATTTCCAACAGCCTCATCAATGCATGTGGGTTCAACAACCTGCACAACCTTTGCCATATATGCATAGTGATGTGCCACATAACCATCATATGTAAATCTCTGCACAGGGTTTTTCACTCTCCCTGATCTTCGCAGCTTTTCATTCATGGCCTCCATAGCCTTCTTTACACCAGGTGTTCTCATAGCCGGGATCCCAAGCTCCTCATCAAGGCTCATATCCGAGCCACTAGACTCTCCATCAACATGAGAATGACCTGCAGAAATGTCAGGCATACCAAGGGGCTCAACCACTTTCTCTTTTCCTTTACGTGATGTACTAATCACATTTGCAGGGCTGGTATTATGACGTAGCCTGCCACTCCATGGTCTATCAACAGACCCACTAGATGAGGACTCTCCTGGTCCACTCAAAGACTTTGATTGCTGACCTGCATTCTGTGCAACCACACTTCCACTCACATCAGCCCCAACAGCTTCTTTTTCAGCAGCATACCAGCTGCTCATCTCATCAAACACAACATCCCTGCTTACCCTCAACTCACGTGTAGCAGGGTTATAACACCTGTATCCCTTTTGCTCAAGGGAATATCCAATAAACACACATTTTTCAGCTTTCGGATCCAGCTTAGTTCTCAGCTCATCTGGCACATGCACATATGCAATGCATCCAAAAACTTTCAGATGAGACAAATCTGGTTTTCTGCCAGTAAACCTCTCCTCTGGAGTTACATCATGTATGGCTGCAATTGGAGTCCTGTTCATGATGTATACTGCTATAGAAACAGCCTCAGCCCAATAGCAATGCGGCATATTCTTCTCTTCCATCAATGCTCGCGCAATCTCAGCAATGTGCCTGTTTTTCCGCTCAGCAACTCCATTTTGCTGCGGAGTGTATCTGCATGTAAACTGTCTCCGAATACCATTCTTCTTCAAGAATTCAGAGAACTCATTGGAGAAGTACTCTCCCCCTCCATCTGACCTTAGGCACTTTACATATTTTCCTGTTTGCTTTTCAACCAAAAATCTGAAATTCTGAAAGTGAGTGAACACCTCACTCTTCTCCTTCATGAAATATACCCACACTTTCCTTGTGTGGTCATCAATGAAAGTGACATAGTACCTGCAGCCTCCCATAGACATGGTCTTCGTAGGACCCCATACATCTGAATGCACAACATCTAGTGCATTTCTGCTCACATATCTGTTACGTGGAAACACATGCTTTGTTTGCTTCCCAAATTGGCATGCTTCATAGATTTTATGCATACCTTCCACTTTAAATTTAGGCAGCCCTGTCACAATTCCTTTTGTCTGCATAGACTTCAATCTTTGCACATTTACATGTCCAATTCTTTTATGCCATATGTCTGTGTCTGCAACAACTCCTGAACCATTTGCAAACATCGCAGCACTCATTTCAGGCATGTCTACATTCAACGTAAACATTCTGCCCACTCTGTTGCCTTTTGCAACCAACCTGCACTTGTCTTTAAAGTCTTCGACATAACACCCATCAGGGTTAAACCGAACCTGCAACCCCTGCTCAATCATCTGGCCAACTGAAACTAGATTCTTTGTTATATTCGGTACATGAAGTACATCTGCAAGGTACTTCACTTTGCCATCCTGCATAGACAATGGCACATCTCCAACGTGGGCAATTGGATGAGCAGTGTCATCCCCTGTTTCCACAAAACCTGGTCTTTCCGGGTTTTTCATCTCCTTGAACCACTCTCCATGACTCGTCATGTGGTTCGAAGCGCCTGAATCCACATACCATACATTATCTTTTTGTGCTGCATCAACATTTTCAGACATGGCATTCACGACATGCTGCATAACAAACAACCTTTCATTATCCTCATTATTTCTGCTTGAGGATGCATAGTTGTTTTGCTGCACTTTCCCATTTTGTATGTCAGCCTGCTTCTTATAACATTCTGACTGCACATGTCCAGGCTTACCACAATAATAGCATTCACGTGCATCATTATATTGCCTTTGCCAATTTCCACGGCCTCTTTGACTCCCCCTGCCTCTGAATTTGCCTCTTCCACCTGCGTGTTGTTGTTGTTGTTGATTCTGGGACTGTTTTTGTTGCTGCTGCTGCTGGCCATAATTCTGATTACCTGTTCGGCCACCTCCTTGACCGCGTCCACGGCCTCCTCTACCTCGTCCTCCTCCTGAACTCGTGTAGAAGGCCTGTTGCTCTGAACTATTTTTGCTTTGTGAAGACTGTTGGTCTTCACCCAAGCTCTTCTCTTCGATAATCAGCATAGACACCAAATCTGTAAAGTTGGGAATGTTTTCCCGAGTCTGAATAGACGTCTTGAATGCCTTGTATTGTGGCCCGAGACCACGTAGACAGACTTCCACCTTATCATCATCATCTACTGACACACCAATAGATGCAAGGGATTCCACAATACCCTTTATCTTCAACGCATAGTCATTCACAGACATGCTCTTTTTCTCCACAGTATGAAGTTCATTCTTCAACTGTATCTTACGTGCCTTGGTATTTGTTTCATACAGCTTTACCAAGGTGTCCCACGCCTCCTTGGGGGACTTGGCATCCTGAATATGCCCAATCATGGTGTCCTGTATACTAATGGAAAGCCAATACATAACCTTCCTGGCTCCTTGGTTCCAGTCTTTAAACTCTTTCACATCTGCAGCAGTCGGATTTATATCCGGTATCTCCGGTGCCTCTTCATGCTCACCTTCTATGTAGTCCCAATAGCCTTTTCCCATCAGGAAATTCGTCAACCTGAACCTCCAAGCATGGAAGTTATTCTTATCCAGCTTCTCAGCCACAATCTGTGTTATGCCATCATTAGACATCTTGCCAAACACACAATTTCACCAGAAACTGCACTCTGGTTTTTCCTGCACAAATGCTGTATTTTCTGCAGCGGTACTGTAGTACTCTCAAATGTCACAACCACTGACTTCAATGCACATACATACACCCAATGGCAACTGTAGACCTCTTTGCAGCACCCACAGTGTCTGCACAGTGAATCTGTCTTCCTGCAGTTCTTAAAATAGAGTTCTGCAAAGAATCGATGACTTACCGCAGTGCTCGAAATTGCCTGCTTTCTGAAAAACGGAGGTCTAGACGCGCCCGAAACGCGTTTTCCGCCCGAAAGGTAAAGTCCGAAGGACTGTATAGTTGCCCTATAGCTTCACTCCCGCGAAGAAAGCTCCTCAATCGGAGATCGTTTGCCGGTGCCTCCCGTAGAGCTCCCGACAAGGGTGTAGTCACCAACACAATAGGGAAGAGTAGTTGAAGCTCTTACCCTCGTACCGCTTCCTGTGGTTCTCTTGCTTGCAGCTCAGCCCTTAGCACGAACCAGGCTCTGATACCATGAAAAGATGCAGGGGGGAAGAGAGCTTGAGCTCTTGCAAGCACACACACACACTCACAAAACCCTAATAGAGAACACACAAGTTGAGAGGCTGAAAATCTTCTTCTTCTCTACTCAACACTCAACACACCATATACAAAGATAAGAGTACACAATAATATGAAAGGTACTCAACCAATACATACACGGGTTCTCTATAGTGTGAACCCGACTAAATGAGCTGGCGCTATAACTATGCCAGTCTCTAGAATGGCTGTCACACAGCCTGTCATCCCACTGGCCGCATATCACCCAAGATCTCACCAACCATGCCAGTGGTGTAAGTGTGGGGCCTATCCCCCAGGCGGGTCATCAGTGTCCACCGCCTCACTAGAGCTCGATATCTCAACAAAAATAACTCATAAAATAACCTTGTGCTTATTCACACATATAATATCCTTGTGCACATTCACACATTCCATTAAGCTGATTTCTGCACACATTAAATCAAGATCATTATGCATCAAAAATATGATAAAATATATACTTGTAACAGTCCTTGTGTTTGAGGAAGCAAATGCCCTCAATTGTGTGGAAGAAAATGCTAAAACAACAAAACTCGTGTGACACCTAAATTGGTGATTCTCACACTAATCATTAAATCACAAATAATAATACAAAATTATATGATACAGACAAGATCCCTTATGTGCGACACACACGCATTGCTCATTACCTATTTTTGTAAACATATCCCAATTAATTTCCTTCCCTACAATTAATCCCAATATGAAACATTGATAAGCACAAACACAACATATATTCACCACTTGTTTCACTATGATGAGAGTGTCATTATGTACACATCATCTAGCATGGTGTGAGTTACCATTTGTTACACTCCAAGAGCATGGCACATCAGTTGCATAAACCACTTATTATGCTTCGACCGTGTGTAGTTGTCAAGCATAGTCCACTTATTTCACTTTGACTACAATACAGTTGTCAAGTATGGCACTACTTGTTACACTTTAACAACTTACACCCGTCAAAAGCATGGTCTCAAGCTATGCCAATACCACTAGGTAATTAGTATTTAATGTGGAGTCACCCATGATACCAATTAACTAGGATGGCACACTAGTGTCCGGGCATCCTCGTATAACTAAAGAGTGACAGTGGAAATTATGTAACATCCCTCTTTCTTGGATAAGCAACTCACCTCACATGCACGTTTGCTTATTTGCGAGCAAAGGAGATAAATTGTCTTATAATATATAAATTCGAGTATCTTCTCTAATTATAACAAAAGACATTATATCTATGGCTTTTATGTGTAATAAATTCGTAGATGAAGTAAGGCAATATACTTCATGTGTAGATGAAGCAAGGTAATATACTTCATGTGTGCATATGAAGTCATGTCTAGAGTGGTTTCTTAGTGCGGGTTTTCCTCAAGTTTTCAAGCTAAGACCATAGTTTATCGAGCTCAGCTAGTGCTACGAACATTGATGATCCACTTGGGTGATAGCTTCTCCACTTATGCCACTGGCATAGGCAGACATGAAATTCATTCTCTCGGATTGAGACAGCCTCCTAGGTGAAGAAAGAAGAAGTCCTATATTATGTGCAATTAACTATGTTAAAGATATTGTTCGTGTTCCGACGTGATTCACGTGTGTTTCAAGCTTCCGTTTTTTAGCTCTGTAAGTTTTTCACAAGCACTTTGTGAAGTGTCAATTTTGACTGTGTCTGCCAATTTCAAGTTTGCTTCAAAGTTATAACACTCGTGAGATGCGAGTAAGAAGAGATGTTGCCTTTGATGAGATGAGTAGCTATATTTTAGAGCAAAAAAAGGTTATAGATGTTATAACCCTACCACTAATGAGATGCACGTAAGTAGAGATATTGTCTTTGATGAGATGAGGAGATGGTATGCACTAGTGAAGGAAATAGAAGATGTAGATGTGAGAAATAATGATGCTACTCTACATGTAGAGTAGCAAATCATAGGTACTTAATGGACCTAGAGAGTCCTCTAATAGTAGATCTAGTGTTAATCCATGGTCAGGTAGGTTGAGGACAAATGTAAGTACGCATTTATCATGTAAAGGAAAGGAAAAGGTAGATTAACCTTTTATGCTTGATCCATCATTAGGTCACTTATATGTGGATGGTGACTCTAGTGGCTCTGAGCAGAGCCTTAATGAGGAGCTTAGAATTTCGTTAGTGGGGTGGTTACTCCTAGTGCAAGGAGAACAATGGTTTTTTTTAGGACACTTGGCAGGTCTATTGTGGAGTTGAGCTCAATGGGGAGTGTTGAGATATCGAGCTCAACTAGTGCTATGGACATTAATGACCCACCTAAGTGTGATGACATTCAGACTTATGCTATTGACGTGGTTAGTCAGATTATGGTTAATATGCCCCACGAATGGACGACAGGCTATGTCACAACCACATTTATATTACTAGAGTATGGCATAGTTGTAGTGCCAGCTATAGTCAGTTTCATACTATGGATCGACCATTGTATGTTATAGTAGGAAAATACTTTCCTTTATAGTAGATACTCTTATAGTATGTACTCTTATCTCCTTATGTTAATGGTTATATAGACGAGAAGACAATTTTAAAAAAATGCAACCATCCATCTCTCTCTTGTACCTTGCTCTCTTAAGTGTTTTCTTACAAGGAACTCAAGATCTCCCTCCCTCCCACATTCTCTTTAAGGCTAGCAACTTTTAAGGAGGTATATGATACATTCTCATAATTACATAAGAAGTCAATTTTAAATGTTTTAAAATTCACCAATCTAAATTTGAATGTGCTTTTGCAAGCCCTTCCTAGAAGTATAAAGTTACTCTCAAACAAAATTACCATGATTCGATCTTCCTTTGATTGTTCAGCCAAGAAGGTGAAGCCAAAAAATGAGAACTCAATGAATATCATTTATTTCACCATACACTTTCGAATTATTTGCCAATTGTTTGAAAGGCATCACAATGCTTGGAAGAAGTCCTACTTTCTTGAGCCACACATAATGATATGACTTTTTCATGACATTATTTGTAGTGTATAAGGTTGGTACAAGGTGTATGAACATTCAAGACTACATTTATGTTATTTGACTTTACATGTCACTTTGAGGTTGGTACAAGAAGGTGGCTGAAAATTCAAAACCACATGATTTATATTATTTAGCTTTAAATGTCATTTTGAGGTATAAGTCTTACATTTTGAGAAGATATGAAGATCTTAAGAATTAGAAGCTCTATAAACATTAAAATTGGGATTTTTTTAAACATTGTTTTCTTATTTGTTAAAGGAAAAGTATAATATTCATGATTATGTATGACAATAATGAATAATGTGACTATCTCTATGTACAATTGGAAAATAGTTTTCTTCAAACATGATAATTTTCAAACTTTAACAAATTCTTTTAGCACTCTAGATTAAAGGTACAAATTTGAAGTTAGAGAAATCATAGAATAGATTAAAGTAAACCCCTAAATAGAGGAGATGAAAAAGCTTACCCTAGAATAAATGTGTGAAGTGTGGGGTGTAAATGTGTGAAGTGTGGGGTGTAAATGCACAGTACTCATAATGACAAAAATAAATGTGTTGAGAGAGTGTTTGAAGTGTGAAGAGTGGGGAATACATGCCTAGTGTTTGAAGTGTGAAGAGTGGGGAATACATGCCTAGTATGCATACCATCCAAAATTAAGTGTGTTGTTGAACCACTCCCAAGACCACCTACCACTACATGAATCTTTCAAATTTTCTAATAATTATTATGTATCACTATCTATATTTATATTTACAACTATAGTCTATTACTTCATAATATGTATTTAAAAAAGAGAACATGTTTACATAATAACCTTTAAAAAAATCGATGTGACAATACTTTTTTTTTTTGTAGTGTGATTTTACTTTGAGCAGCCAGACTAACAAATCCTATCAAAGAGAACATGTTTACATAATAACCTTTAAAAAAATCGATGTGACAATACTTTTTTTTTTTGTAGTGTGATTTTACTTTGAGCAGCCAGACTAACAAATCCTATCAAAGTGCAAGTTTCCATAGAAGCATAATTGGTAGTGTTCATAGCGCCACAAGGAATCGATTCAATACTCTAAAAGAGTCTGGGCCATTAGATTTTGGAATTTTTGTGAATAGGTTGATGGTTCGATAGTATTACTAGAGCTTGTTTTCGACGACAGATGTGAAAGTTTTCCAACAAGTTGCCAGTCATGTAGTGCCACTTTTGTTTCCACGATGCGTTTGGTGCAACTTAGGAGAGAACTAAATGAGAAGAAGAGAAAAAGCCCACAAATCTTGTGGTTGGGACTTGTTTCCACACTTGGGTTGGTGGGCTTGGTTAGAGAGGTGGTTGAAAATTCAAAAATCTAGCTAGCTTTTTTGAATTTGTGTTTCCATAGTCCGACGGACTAGAAATTCTTTAAGTAATTGCCACCCGTCATCCTCCATATGGCAGCCTACGAACGTGGAAATAGACCCAAAGTCATAACGTGCCAAACAACGACCATTTCAGACGCGCTTGCGCCCTTTTAACATCTTGTGAAATTGAACGACGATAGCTTCATCACTCTCCTAGCAACACTCCATCCCCTCAACCCTAGCTTCCAGCAAAACATTTTTTTTAATCACTCAAACCTCTTCAATCTACTTCTCAAAATGTATAAAAATAACTAAATATTATATCATAACTGCACAAATAAATCTCTCATCTAATAATAAGATTCTTATAGAATCATTAATTATTACTTGATGATATCATACCAAATATATTGATTAATTATAAGAATCATTAATTATTACTTGGTGATATCATACAAACTATATTGATGGTCCTATTTTTTTTTTAAAATTCAGTACACTAAAAACTAAGAAAGCAACATTCAGAAAACATCTTTTTCTTATAAAGTTAAATAAGAACTTTATAACATACTTACTTCATTACATGTTATCATCTACTATAAAAGATGAAAAAGATGCTACATGTACATACCATCAATCTATGATAGCTTAACTCTCTCAATAGCTAAGCTTAAAACCTTGGAGAAAAGATCTTTCAAGTTACTACTTGTTGGTTTTATAACTAAAATGTATAATTGATGAATCCTTAAAGTAAGGGTAATAAAAAATCTTACGTGATTTTTCTCATAATTCTAGTCGATAAAAATACACTAAGTTTCCTGTTGTTAAAAAGTACTTCTCATGCCTATGCTCATGCCTACCATTTATAGCTAAGAGCCACTCTACATCTAACTGCACTAATATGACTTTTAAAAAGAAAAAGCTTTCGTCAAAGACCGTGTCATCACGTAGTGACAATAATTTAGTTGTTCCAAAAAACAAAAAGCGAGTGTGTTACTAAGGGGGCTTCACACATGTCATGTGTCTATAAACATGTGTGACCCCCTCACAGCCACCAAAAAGGGGAAGCCCCCATTGAGCATGGATATCGATGTCCGTGCCTATCTTCAAATGCTAGCTAAGCGACCACCCCACATTCCATGTTGGCATGTTGAGTCACGGATGCAGGGAAGCCTTTTTTCTCTGGTCGGTTCAAACGCATCTTAGTCCCCCAATGTTAAAAATAACTTTTATTGTAACCAGTGAAAAAAGAATTACCTTCAAGCTCAAATGGTTTTTATTGAAAAAATGCATACGTTAACCGGTTTTATAACTAAAATTTTATAAATGTGAAGCTTTAAATTCAAGGCCAATAGGAGATATGGTCTCGGGCATGGGGGTTATGCTCCCATAAGATCATGAGTGATTGGTTGGATGTTTTCGTTGTGGACCTAGCCACCCTGGGTTTTCTTCAAGTATCGATTTTAGCATTTATCCTATGCCTTAAGTGAAAATAATTTGGGGAGAGAGGGTGAGCTTGAGCTCCTTGAAAACACACACACAAAAGAGTAGATAAGCACATGAGAGAGATAGATGGCTAAATTTCATTCTATTCTCGTCTCTTCTACAATCATATTCTTGTACAGTGAAACTGTGTGGTTATTTTGGGCTTGATCGGGCCCTAGTGGACATCTACATAGTTGTTTTGTCATATTAAAACCTACTTTTTTCCAAAGAAGTAAAAAACCTAAAAGGCCTACCCCTTTTCTAGAAATTCATAAATCCTCTCATGAGGGGATAATGTTTTCCTCGAGAAGTCAATCTTGCCACCACCAATAATGATTCTTCTTTTTGAAGTGTGTTTATGAATGCTTTATACCTTTAAGTGCGGGCTTCTCGATCTCACATTGCCAAGAACTATCGATTGGAGTGTGGGCTTCTCAACCTCACTTTGCCAAGAACTATCAATTAGACACGGGACACTATCACTAGCAATCTATTTGAGGAAACACCCTTGTGATGCTTCCAATGAACACAAATTGACGCATTCACACAAATCCTCAAATGTGTTACATTTTTGGTGTGGTTAGCATGGACATGTGGATTGCCAGCCAGTATCAGTTTTTTATAATTTCTCTATCTTTTTTCCAGCATGGATGGTGATTTCTTCTACCCTAGTGGTCCTTTGTTAGTGTTGCGTATAAGTGTTAAAGATAGATGGAGTGTTCAAGAACATATACAAAACTTAAAATATCGGCTTGAGAATGATGATCCCAAGATTGGTGATTTTCTTTGCCCCAAGCTATTCATTATTCATCAGGATTAGGATGCATTAGTATAGACTTTCTATACAAGATTTGGGCTAGTTGAGATGCCTACAAAGTTCTTGGGAGGGTCACTCATAAATATATAAGCGTAGCATGTGGGTTCAACAGAAGGGGTTTTTTAAATCACTTTTTTACACATTTTTTTTACATACAGAGGGGTACCCTCGGGGTACAATATAAAGGGAGTATTTATAGATTGAGGATTTGACTTGCATACAACTTAAGTTATATTTGTTCACACTTGTCCACCCATAACTTTCTTTTTTCCTAGTCTAGTCTCTAGCTATATATGTGTTCACACTTGTCCACCCATAACTTAATTTTTTCCTAAATTCCTTGTCTAGTCTCTAGCTCCTTATTGTCATAGCTTCTAACTTACTTATTTATTAGTCTAGTGTCTAGCTCCTTATTTGTCATAGCTTCTAACTTAGCAAAAGAAAAAAATAGGGGCTTTATGATGTCTTGTGGAAAAACTAGCAAAATTACTATTCTTGAGTGGGTCAAAGATAAAAAAAATTGCTAGAATTACACTTTATGTAGCACATAAGATAAATAATTTAAAGGCTTGCCAAATATTGCTATAATTTTATATATATTAAAAACATATACCCATGTGTATTCCTACCATGATAATATCCTCTTATTGTTTACCTTGCTCAAGCTAAAATCAATTTGGAATCATGTTGTTAGGTCACAATCTTTGAGCATTAACACTAGTTCTGTAATTGGACACTAAAGTGTCCTGAGGACACTAAAGTGTTCTGAAAAGTTAGCCATTTTCTTGAATTTTTGTGGGTAATCTATTAGGAGTATTGAAATGCTTAACATCCACAGATGTTCCTCAAGACCCAAAAAATCCTTGAGATTTTTTAAATTGCACTTTTCTTAGCTTTTGCAAGGCAATATTTTAATTTTCTTAGACACATGCTGATAAAACGCATGATTTTTGCTGTTTTCAAAATAGTAGTAATTTGGACATAACTTTTAGAAGGGACATATTTTGATCATGAAACTTGGCTTGATGGAAAGCCCATGATGTAAACTAAATCCTGGAATCAACAAACGACAATTATTGGATAAATTTTTGACTCGCTAATATTGAAATTATATTTTTTATACAGGTGGAGCATGAATTTTTCTCCTTCCATATGCAAGCTAATAATGTAAAATTTGAGGTGCACCCATGTTGTATAGGGTAAATACTACTTTGTTTTGAATTTTCCAAAACTTTATAGCCACTTTTTGGGCCTCTTCTCATACATGGCCTTTTGCGCAACCTGTTTGATTAGTTTTTGATAAAAGATGATCAAATTTTGTATTTTTATTTTTTACAGTTTTTTTAGAACTAGGCGATAAGAACCTACTTAAGTGGAGGCTAAGTTAGTGTCATACACATCAAATTATGGCTTATTTATCTCATCTCAAGCATGAAAACCAATAATCAACATTCTCATTGATAGGGCTACATTATTTTTTAGTGGTGTGATTGAGTTTTGATAATACGCGTTACTTTTGCTGATTATATGCAACTTTTTTGGAAAAAATTCTAGGAAAGGAAAATGATTTTTTTGGTGAACTTCCACCTCCTTGGCGGCCTGATGTATGCTATCAAAATATCTTGGGAAAAATGCTATTGATATCATTGGATTTTTTTTTTTGAGAGAATGAATATTTAGAGATTTGCTGAAATCAACTATTTGGAAAAAGAATGGATATTTTATTAAAAACCATTATCTACTATTAGTGGTAATACAAGGAGAAACTCAGCCTAGTTTAAAAATCAAGGAACCAGGCGGTTGAAACTACATAGGGTTGATCTTATGTTGGTTTGTTGTGTACCATTTTTCTCCTTCTATTTGGTGGAACCATGAAGGATACAATGAGCAGGAATATTATTGAGTCCAGGACAAAAACTATGCATGGTCTCTAATAAGAGATTTTTTAAGCTAAAATTATCTAGTCTGTGATTATTTTGATCTGGCAAGACTTCCAATTGCACTGAAGCCCCTTTCTCTAAGCTCTGAGCATTTGAAACTAGACTCTGTTCGGCTGAATACAAGTGAAATGGGTTTTGAGCTTGATCCAGATATGTGCTTGATCCAGATATGTATTAATTTTATAAGCTTTTTATTGACATGGATAAAAATAATGCTCCAAAAGATAATGTTTTGAGTGTGTTAAATGCTATTAGGGCACTTCCTCTCAATAGCAGTTTGCATGTTGCATTACATAGTGCCATCAATATACATAGAGTGGATAAGTTACCGGCATCAAATGATGGATATGTTGCTTATGAGCTACTGCCATGTGGGACTTCTTCTACAATGTATGGTATAGAACAGAGGCAAGATGGTCACTCATGGGTTGAGTACGTAACATGCAGTTCTGGTTGTTTTGATGACAGTGCTATTCAATTTAGTAGATGCTCTGGCCATTTATGTGTGTGAATATAGATTGTCCTTATTACGCCAGGTTGCACTTGCATAATGAGACACAATGGAAAAGCCGATTAAAAAGAAGTTGTCCAAAGGGAAGGGTTAGTTCAGATTGTGGTAATATTTCCTGCAAACATTGTGATCAAATACCGGAGTGTGTGAAAACATGCCCAGATGTTATCTATTATTGTCTACCAAGAGATCATTAGAACACAAGTAGATGTGCTATACATATGGGTAATCATGCGCATCCTTACAAAGAAGGCATAAGTACCGGAATGTGTGAAAACATGCCCAGATGTTATCTATTACTGTCTACCAAGAGATCATTAGAACACAAGTAGATGTGCTACACATATGGGTAATCATGCGCATCCTTATTACAAAGAATGCATAAGTACATGCATTTGAAAAATTTTGGAAGAGAAGGTGAACAATAGGGTCACCCTTAATCCTTTCACTACAGCAAAGGAGTTGCAAACAGCAATGGCCCAAGATGCTATATTTGACATGCTAATGAAGGATGATGCACATGGTTACTCAGATATTAGGGATGATGAGTTTGCACAAATGTTGGAGTATGTTACTCATTTGTCCAATAAGAAACACATTAAGAGATCTTTGGAATATGCCAAGCGGGATAGAAATATTTCAGCTACTGGTCTTGAGGCAGTACTTGAACTTAAGAACAAGTGTCGATACCCTTTTCTTCAAAGTGTGCTCTTTCCGGGCCAGCTAGGAGACAAACATCAACCCCATGTTTTTAAGATGTCTACAAAGGGTCCTAGTAGTGGATTAGACTTGGTCAATACGATGAGACTAGGTGGTAGTTTGCAGCATATGTGGGTCCATTTCTACCGTGTTCATAGGCATAAGGAATAAGTCAGACCAACAAGCAACTTGGGCTAGCACAAGACCTAGCCCTCACATTAATAGGCACAACGAGTAGCCCTCTCGCGAGACGAGTAGCCTAGCCAACAGCTCAAGCTGCCTCCTGAAGTGCTTACACAAGAAAGCAACTTCGCTTGGGTTTGGACAGTTATCTGCATCTCAAGTCGCCTCCCATCATACTTCCATTAACTCTACTTGCACAGGAGGCAACGACCCCACAGCGACCTGGTCCAGCTATCAGGCGAGGCATCCACATGGTAGCATGCTTTTATCTACTAAGGGTAATTAAAAAAAAAAAAACTAAAACCCTAGTGGTGCCTTCAAAGTAGTCACTGTTAATGATTATGATGGCTCTAAAGATACTTACTGGGACCGTTCCTTTCTCATTTAACACTACAAGGAGTAGAGTCAGTAGCTACTAGTACATTATCTTGCTCTTCATGGCCCTGTTAAAGAGTTGGGTCATGTCTTGGTAGACGTGACTTATCTCATAATGTGTCAAAGCATATCAAAGATCACCCCTCTCTTCTTGAATTTATAAGCACCAAGACCTAGGCAGTTATAGTTTGTTTTTAATTTAGTATGTTAGGTAATTATAGTATGTTCACAAAGTTTGGCATCTTTTCTTTTCTAGAACATACTATTTAAATTCTTAAACATACTATTTTGAACCTTATAAAATTTTTAAAACATATTATGTATATCTTTAAACATGCTATTTAAAATTTTTAACATACTATTTAAATTTTTAAACATAATATTTAAAAAAATATAATTTACAAGCTTAAAATAAATTTTTTAAGAATTTAATAGTTTATTTGAACATATTATTTTAAACCTTATAAAATTTTAAAACATACTATTTATATTTTAAACATACTATTTTAAACCTTATAATTTACAAGCTTAAAATAAAATTTTAAGAATTCAATAGTTTATTTAAACATACTATTTTGAACCTTATAAATTTTTAAAACGTACTATTTATATTTTTAAACATACTATTTCATTTTTTAAACATACCATTTAAAATTTTAAACATACTATTTCAAACCCTATAATTTACAAGCTTAAAATAACGTTTCTAAGAATTCAATAGTTTATTTAAACATACTATTTTGAACCTTATAAATTTTTAAAACATATTATTTATATTTTTAAACATATTATTTAATTTTTCAAACATACCATTTAAATTTTTAAAGATACTATTTTAACCTTATAATTTATAAGCTTAAAATAATGTTTCTAAGAATTCAATAATGTTTACAAGCTTAAGATAACATTTCTAAGCTTATAATAACGTTTCAATAATGTTTACAACCTTAAAATAACGTTTCTAATAACAACCACAATTTCTGAGAGGAGGAGGGTTTGTGGTAGTGAAGGGTTTGAGGAAGTGAAAGGGTGCTGCCTCTCCCAGCTTCGCCAAGGTTGATGGAAACCATCGGTATGTGCCTGAGTATCTCGCCAACGCCTAGGCAGGTGCTTTAGTTGTGCGATTCTCGCTTGTTGGTTTCCATTTACCTAAGCCTACTTGAAGAGATTTAAAAAATGCCTAGAAACAGGCCGACATTTTTTATATATATGTATTGGCCTCTCTTCGAAGAAATAGTAAGCCTTGTGAGTTCAAGGAGTGCTGTTTGTCTCTGTTCAAAGAGATTACAAAAAAAACCTAGAAACAAGTTGTGCCGGCACGGCCTATTTCTAGGAATTTTTTAAATATATGTTTGGGTATCGTTAGGTCTATGGATGGGCATTGATTAGGGCACATGTTTTTTATGTTTGGGTCTCTTAGAGCTATGGTCGAGGTCGAGATGCATCAAATGTTTTTTTAAAAAAATGTTTGGTTGTGCCGAGGCGTGTCTCTCTTCAAAGTGATTTAAAAAAAGCCTAGAAACACGCCGCACCTGTGCGGCCTGTTTCTGGGCATTTTTTATATATATGTTTGGGTAGGATTAGGGCTATGGATGGCCGTGATTAGGGCACATGTGAGGCATATTTCTTTTTATGTTTGGGTCTCTTAGAGTTGTGGCCGAGGCCGAGATGCATCAAGTTTTTTAAAAAAATGTTTGGCTCTGGAGATGCAAGGGGAGGGTCTCTATTCAAAGAGAAAGAAAAAGCCCAAAAATAGGCCACACTGGTGCGGCTTGTTCTTGGGCATTTTTTAATATATGTTTGGGTATGATTAGGGCTATGGATAAGCATGATTAGGGCACATATGGAAGCATTAAGGATGCATGGGCTGTGAGTTCAAGGAGTGATGTTTGTCTCTGTACAAAGTGGTTAAAAAAAGGCCCAAAAACAAGCCGCGCTAGTGCGGCCTGTTTTTGGGCATTTTTATATATATTTGGGTCTCTTTGAGCTATAGAAGCTTTGACAGTTGTCCCTTTTGATGGTAGTTGTCTCTTTCAGAGCTACAAAAGCTTTTGATGGTAGTTGTCTCTCTCAGAGCTATGAAGAGTGGTCAGTAACATATGATTTGGCATTATTATATGCTTGATGGTTGTCTCTTTTGATGCTAGTGGTGGTTAGTAACATATGATTTGGCATTATTATATGCTTTGTAAACATGCATTAGTGGCCACTTACATGGTGTTTTTTGTTGGCCATTACTAACGTGGATATTGTTTTAGTAATGTGGTTTTATCGATGTTGTCCAATAACTTGATAGTCATATTTTTGCAAGATTGATTCAACAAGGAAGAATGTGTTTGCAAGGGTGAATGGTCACGTGTTTGCAAGGATGAATGGTCATGTTTTTTGGTGATGCATAGTTGAATTGTTATGTTATGAAGGATTAATGGTGGTGTTTGAAAGAATTAGTGGTCATGTATTTTTTTGATCTACAGACAATCCACCTGGTGGTGGGGGAAAGCGTACCAAGAGAGAAAGGGTACAAGCATTTGAAAAGGAAGGGGAGTCTCAGGCAACAGTTAGCTTAGACCAAATTAGTCGAGTGGTGGAGACGAACTTTGAGGGTGTTCAGGATGTTTGAGAGGAGGTTGACAGTCAGACAATGACTGACTCTTTGCCAGGTAGCTCACATGTGGCTGTTGATGATATTATCATAGTAGACAACACTCAAGAAAAGGGTGGTAGCACTTTACGAGGTATCTCTCTTAATACTGTGGATGAGTGGACTAGCAAAGAAGCTTTCTTACCGATTGTGCCTTATGTGATGAGATCGGAGGTGCCTCCATTGGAGGACAACAAAGATGAGAATAAGATTTACATTGACAAAGGTTAGGACATCATGCAAAAAATTAGATTGTTAAGTTGTTTTAAATGTCCTAGATCCCTTTGTGTAGACTTATTCCTTACACCCATGTTAGGGGTTTAAGGGAAGATATTTTTGGTCTAAAGATTGCATTTGGCAAAGAGGGATATGTGCTAGAAAAGGGAGCATTTATAGTTTCTCTTTGGACATGTGAAAAAGAGACTACCTATGTGAATGATGAGATTACTAGTGGATGGGATGCTATTTGGCATGACATTAATAGTAGGGAGTTTGAGGAGGATGTTAGAAGTAGACCATAGTTGTAAATCCTTGAGGGTAGGATGTTTTATGTATGGAAGGGCAACCATCGTACGGTGACTTTGACACAAGCTATCAAAAAAAGATTTTTCTCAAACAAGAGCAAAGCACCATCATGTATTGTGTACGATCATTGATCCTACACGTGTGAGGTGAGATCACTCTCTTGGCAAGCCTGCAAAGGATAAATTAGCAAGTTGCTGATAATTTAGGTTTGAGATCTTGATTATGTAGTGTTTTGCTCGTTCAAACTATAATTTTTTGTGTCTGTTTTTTAAAGCATGAATACTCATGTTTTGGTAACCACAACCTTGCAGGAGGACAAGATTGTAAAATGTGCCAACATTAGAATTGCCAATCATGATGATTACATGAAATATTTTCTAGAGAGAGATAGAAAGTTAATTAATTTGATTAGAAAGAAGAATACAAAGGAGCCAAGCCTTGGTACCCTCTTACTCGTAGATACTTGGGCAAGCTTGTTTATAATGTGAGTATTTGATAGCTTAAGCTTTGCTTTAAATTTTCATGTGATGAGATTCAATGTTATGTGAAGGTTCAAATTACTCAAGCCTTGAACAAAAAGCTTGAGTAGGGAGAAGATGAGGTGAAAAAAATTGAAGATAAGGAGATAGAGGAATTGGCCACCACGAGATATGGTGACCGTATAGGGAAGGTACTTTGTAGTGTGTTTTGCAATGGTGAATTGGTTGACAATTGAGATTAATATAGTGTGATTCTAATTGCGTTTCAAGACAATATTAATTTTGTACATAGTGTATTAAGAATGATTTTCATTTTTGTAGATCCTTAACATTATTGATCCTAAGCATGGTGATGCATGAGACGGGCTAAAGTGTGGTCCTTAAAGTGGGATGTGAATAGCTTTGCAACACTGGAGAAGTTGAATTTATTAGCATTGTGTGATGTACCAATAGAGTCCAAAATCTTTTGGTTGGGTTTATTGGAGGCAGACAAGACAACCAAAAATATTTTTGGCCTTGTGCACGGAGATCATATCTATAGACAGTAAGTCATGGTTTTCTATAGCTATTTGTGTTTAGTTGTTTGCACTTTCTACAAATATGTCATATGTATACTTTTCCTTTGTGATGTGATTTCTTTTTGCTTTGAAGTTGGCTTCGAAAAGAGGTCACTCTTAAAAAGATTTTGCAAAGGGCAAATGCTGTCCTTAAAGATTTTGTGGATAAGCCTAATGGCTTGGTGGTACCCAATGATTGCTTGCTTTATGATTATTACACGAGGAGATAAAGATTGAGAAGAGGAAGAAATTGTTCCCTCTTGAGATAGGCCAAGGCACAAGGGAAAAAAGAGTGATGAAAAGGCATCAAAGAAGTCTGACATGGTCCAAATGGCTGCCTAGAGGTTAATTTACAAGTTGATCTTTTTTGCGAGTAGTGTTGTAAATGTTCTTAAGAAAATGCTATATTCTTTTTAACTCAAAAATCCATTCTCAATCATATGTTGCTTTTTCAGCTATTTTATGTGTTTAAAAGAAAGGGGTCATTTGGCTGTCATGCCTATAATGAGGCTTTGTGTCTCTATCCTCAAAGTGTACATAAGTTGTGCACGTGGGAGGTGGAGATGTGTCCTTGGTGGATTGACCTTGAGAAGGGTCATGTTTTGGAGAGGGAGAAGGAGCTCCTTCAACATTTCAAGCTTGGGTAGCCTATCAAGGTGGAGAAGGAGACCTACACAAAGGAGAGGTTAGTCGATTTCTTTATCAATGTATGCATCTACTAACTATTGGCCATTGCCTTGAGTTGCTCATTGTTTTTTTTAACATGTGTAAGACAAAGACAAAGTTGTGGAAGAGCAGCCAAGGGTGGACTTATTGGATGATGAGATAAACATGAATATTGAGGATGCTCACGATGATGGTAAGTTATTTTCAACCTCTCTAGAATCGAGCTTGATATATTCTTTTGGTTGTGTTGATAGTAGGTTATGTCAAGTTATGGTTTTTGACTTTTTGACTATCCTATCAACAAGTGCATGAATAAAGAAAGTATTTTGAGTGTAAATCTTTCTTTGGTTTGTTTTCAAGATGAGCCCCTTAATGGCAAAACAACAGGAATCCTTTCTAAAAGAATGACAACATACGTCCACAAGCCACATTTGCCAGTTTCGTGAAAAGATGCAGGGGGGAAGAGAGCTTGAGCTCTTGCAAGCACACACACACACTCACAAAACCCTAATAGAGAACACACAAGGTGAGAGGCTGAAAATCTTCTTCTTCTCTACTCAACACTCAACACACCATATACAAGAATAAGAGTACACATAATATGAAAGGTACTCAACCAATACATACACGGGTTCTCTATAGTGTGAACCCGACTAAATGAGCTGGCGCTATAACTATGCCAGTCTCTAGAGTGGCTGTCACACAGCCTGTCATCCCACTGGCCGCATATCACCCAAGATCTCACCAACCATGCCAGTGGTGTAAGTGCGGGGCCTATCCCCCAGGCGGGTCATCAGTGTCCACCGCCTCACTAGAGCTCGATATCTCAACACTCCCCCTCGAGCTCAACTCCATCTCATGTACACCAAGTGAAGCCCTGAATCTGCGGAGCTTCTCTGTACCCAATGCTTTGGTGAAGATGTCAGCTACCTGATCCTCTGTGCTGACATAAACAAGGTCAAGGTCTCCTGCCAAGACCTTCTCTCTGACGAAGTGGTAGTGGACCTCTATGTGCTTCGTACGAGCATGAAAGACTGGGTTCCTGGCCAACTGTATACTGCTAATGTTGTCACAGAAAATGACAACTTGTCTATCCACTGATAGACCCAAATCTGCAAGTAGCTTTCTCAACCAAGCTACCTCACATGCTGCCATAGCAGCTCCTCTGTACTCGGCCTCTGTACTCGATAGAGCAACCGTAGGTTGCTTCTTGCTGCTCCAAGTCACAGCAGCACTCCCCAAAGAAAACATGAATCCACTGGTAGATCTTCTATCTGAGATACTACCAGCCCAATCAGCATCTGTGTACCCATGTACACATATCTCTGTCCCAGTCTCATAGAATAGTCCACAATGCAAAGTAGACCTCACATACCTCAGTATGCGTCTCACTGCATCCAAATGCGGTTTCCGTGGAACCTGCATAAACTGACTCACCAACCCAACAGCATAGCTCAAATCTGGTCTGGTGATCGTCATGTAGATCAAACTTCCTACTATGCTCCTATACATAGTAGGATCCTCCAAGATCTCTCCTGAATCTGCACTCAACTTGCCATTTTGATCCAATGGCACGGAAATAGGCTTACAGCCTGACATACCATACTTGGACAACATGTCCAAGCCATACTGTCTCTGCAGTAATCCAATACCATGTGGTGACCTAATCACCTCAATGCCTAAGAAATATCTGAGCTCCCCCAGATCCTTCATCTCAAACTTCTGTCTTAGCAAGATCTTTACATCAAAGATCTCTGCATCATGGTCCCCCGTAATGATCAAGTCATCTACATAGATGACAACAAGCACAATCCCTCTATCACCATGTCCCACATACAATGAGAAATCTGCATTGGCTACATGAAAGCCAATAGTGACAAGATATTCAGAAATCTTGTCAGACCATGCTCTTGGTGCTTGCTTTAAGCCATACAAGGCTTTCTTCAACCTGCAAACATGCTCGGGGTGACCCACATCCTCATATCCAGGTGGCTGCAACATATACACCTCTTCTTGCAAATCCCCATGCAAGAATGCATTCTTTACATCCATCTGATGTAAAGACCATTGTTTTGACGCAGCCACTGCTATCACAACTCTCACCGTTGCCATCTTGGCAACTGGGCTGAAAGTTTCCTCATAATCAATCCCATATGTCTGCGCATATCCTTTGGCTACCAATCTAGCCTTGTACCTGTTTATGCTCCCATCACTGTTATGTTTAACTTTGTACACCCACTTGCATCCAATGGCTTTCTTGCCTTCTGGCAATTGCACTAAATCCCAAGTTGCATTTCCATATAGTGCATCCATCTCCTCATCCATAGCTTTCTCCCAATGCACATTTCCAACAGCCTCATCAATGCATGTGGGCTCAACAACCTGCACAACCTTTGCCATATATGCATAGTGATGTGCCACATAACCATCATATGTAAATCTCTGCACAGGGTTCTTCACTCTCCCTGATCTTCGCAGCTTTTCATTCATGGCTTCCATAGCCTTCTTTACACCAGGTGTTCTCATAGCTGGGATCCCAAGCTCCTCATCAAGACTCATATCTGAGCCACTAGACTCTCCATCAACATGAGAATGCCCTGCAGAAATGTCAGGCATACCAAGGGGCTCAACCACTTTCTCTTTTCCTTTACGTGATGTACTAATCACATTTGCAGGGCTGGTATTATGATGCAGCCTGCCACTCCATGGTCTATCAACAGACCCACTAGATGAGGACTCTCCTGGTCCACTCAACGACTGTGATTGCTGACCTGCATTCTGTGCAACCACACTTCCACTCACATCAGCCCCAACAGCTTCTTTTTCAGCAGCATACCAACTGCTCATCTCATCAAAGACAACATCCCTGCTTACCCTCAACTCACGTGTAGCAGGGTTATAACACCTGTATCCCTTTTGCTCAAGGGAATATCCAATAAACACACATTTTTCAGCTTTCGGATCCAGCTTAGTTCTCAGCTCATCTGGCACATGCACATATGCAATGCATCCAAAAACTTTCAGATGAGACAAATCTGGTTTTCTGCCAGTAAACCTCTCCTCTGGAGTTACATCATGTATGGCTGCAGTTGGAGTCCTGTTCATGATGTATACTGCTGTAGAAACAGCCTCAGCCCAATAGCAATGCGGCATATTCTTCTCTTCCATCAATGCTCGCGCAATCTCAGCAATGTGCCTGTTTTTCCGCTCAGCAACTCCATTTTGCTGCGGAGTGTATCTGCATGTAAACTGTCTCCGAATACCATTCTTCTTCAAGAATTCAGAGAACTCATTGGAGAAGTACTCTCCCCCTCCATCTGACCTTAGGCACTTTACATATTTCCCTGTTTGCTTTTCAACCAAAAATCTGAAATTCTGGAAGTGAGTGAACACCTCACTCTTCTCCTTCATGAAATATACCCACACTTTCCTTGTGTGGTCATCAATGAAAGTGACATAGTACCTGCAGCCTCCCATAGACACGGTCTTCGTAGGACCCCATACATCTGAATGCACAACATCTAGTGCATTTCTGCTCACATACCTGTTACGTGGAAACACATGCTTTGTTTGCTTCCCAAATTGGCATGCTTCACATATTTTCTGCATACCTTCCACTTTAAATTTTGGCAGCCCTGTCACAATTCCTTTTGTCTGCATAGACTTCAATCTCTGCACATTCACATGACCAATCCTTTTATGCCATATGTCTGTGTCTGCAACAACTCCTGAACCATTTGCAAACATTGCAGCACTCATTTCAGGCATGTCTACATCCAACGTAAACATTCTGCCCACTCTGTTGCCTTTTGCAACCAACCTGCACTTGTCTTTGAAATCTTCAACATAACACCCATCAGGGTTAAACCGAACCTGCAAACCCTGCTCAATCATCTGGCCAACTGAAACCAGATTCTTTGTTATGTTCGGTACATGAAGTACATCTGCAAGGTACTTCACTTTGCCATCCTGCATAGACAATGGCACATCTCCAACGTGGGCAATTGGATGAGCCGTGTCATCCCCTGTTTCCACAAAACCTGGTCTTTCCGGGTTTTTCATCTCCTTGAACCACTCTCCATGACTCGTCATGTGGTTCGAAGCGCCTGAATCCACATACATACATTATCTTTTTGTGCTGCATCCACATTTTCAGACATGGCATTCACGACATGCTGCATGACAAACAACCTTTCATTATCCTCATTATTTCTGCTTGAGGATGCATAGTTGTTTTGCTGCACTTTCCCATTTTGCATGTCAGCCTGCTTCTTATAACATTCTGACTGCACATGTCCAGGCTTACCACAATAATAGCATTCACGTGCATCATTATATTGCCTTTGCCAATTTCCACGGCCTCTTTGACTCCCCCTGCCTCTGAATTTGCCTCTTCCACCTGCGTGTTGTTGTTGTTGTTGATTCTGGGACTGTTGTTGTTGCTGCTGCTGCTGACCATAATTCTGATTACCTGTTCGGCCACCTCCTTGACCGCGTCCACGGCCTCCTCTACCTCGTCCTCTTCCTGAACTCGTGTAGAAGGCCTGTTGTTCTGAACTGTTTTTGCTTTGTGAAGACTGTTGGTCTTCACCCAAACTCTTCTCTTCGATAATCAGCATAGACACCAAATCTGTAAAGTTGGGAATGTTTTCCCGAGTCTGAATGGACGTCTTGAACGCCTTGTATTGTGGCCCGAGACCACGTAGACAGACTTCCACCTTGTCATCATCATCTACTGACACACCAATAGATGCAAGGGATTCCACAATACCCTTTATCTTCAACGCATAGTCATTCACAGACATGCTCTTTTTCTCCACAGTATGAAGTTCATTCTTCAACTGTATCTTACGTGCCTTGGTATTTGTTTCATAGAGCTTTACCAAGGTGTCCCACGCCTCCTTGGGGGACTTGGCATCCTGAATGTGCCCAATCATGGTGTCCTGTATACTAATGGAAAGCCAATACATAACCTTCCTGGCTCCTTGGTTCCAGTCTTTAAACTCTTTCACATCTGCAGCAGTCGGATTTATATCCGGTATCTCCGGTGCCTCTTCATGCTCACCTTCTATGTAGTCCCAATAGCCTTTTCCCATCAGGAAATTCGTTAACCTGAACCTCCAAGCATGGAAGTTATTCTTATCAAGCTTCTCAGCCACAATCTGAGTTATCCCATCATTTGACATCTTGCCAAACAGACAATTTTACCAGAAACTGCACTCTGGTTTTTCTGCACAAACTGCTGTTTTCTGCACAGCGGTACTGTAGTACTCTCAGATGTCACAACCAGTGACTTCAATGCACATACATACACCCAATGGCAACTGTAGACCTCTTGGCAGCACCCACAGTGTTTGCACAGTCAATCTGTCTTCCTGCAGTTCTTAAAACAGAGTTCTGCAGAGAATCGATGACTTACCCGCAGTGCTTGAAATCGCCTGCTTTCTGAAAAACGGAGGTCCAGACGCGCCCGAAACGCGTTTTCGGCCCGAAAAGTTTAGTCCAAAGGACTGTATAGTTGCCCTATAGCTTCACTCCCGCGAAGAAAGCTCCTCAATCGGAGATCGTTTGCCGGTGCCTCCCGTAGAGCTCCCGACAAGGGTGTAGTCACCAACACAATAGGGAAGAGTAGTTGAAGCTCTTACCCTCGTACCGCTTCCTGTGGTTCTCTTGCTTGCAGCTCAGCCCTTAGCATGAACCAGGCTCTGATACCATGAAAAGATGCATGGGGGAAGAGAGCTTGAGCTCTTGCAAGCACACACACACACTCACAAAACCCTAATAGAGAACACACAAGGTGAGAGGCTGAAAATCTTCTTCTTCTCTACTCAACACTCAACACACCATATACAAGAATAAGAGTACACATAATATGAAAGGTACTCAACCAATACATACACGGGTTCTCTATAGTGTGAACCCGACTAAATGAGCTGGCGCTATAACTATGCCAGTCTCTAGAGTGGCTGTCACACAGCCTGTCATCCCACTGGCCGCATATCACCCAAGATCTCACCAACCATGCCAGTGGTGTAAGTGCGGGGCCTATCCCCCAGGCGGGTCATCAGTGTCCACCGCCTCACTAGAGCTCGATATCTCAACATTTCGGATGTGTCAGGTGGGGATGGTCCAAAGTGTTTGGCTGTTATTGGGGATTATATTGCTACTAGCAAGGATTTTATGATTGGCGCAAAGAATGCATCTTACAGCATAGTTCATGAGCACATGCAAAAATTCTCACCCAAGGGTAGATGACAATATGCAAGGAAAGGGAGATGAGTTTCTTGGGCGGCTCATTTGATATTTTTGGATCTCCCCCCATTAAGAGTGGGTCATGTTCCATGCAGTCACAAAATTGTAGTTGGTGTGGTATTTCAAATTTTTATGGTGATTGACATTGTCCTATAATGTACTTCAATGATAGGAACCATGTTGCTTCAATCAAAGATTATCCTGCATGTGAATGGAAAATAATGTAACTGCTTATGTCGTGCTCACTTTGCATTATTTTTTGTTCTAAAAGTTTGTCAAGTTAATTCCAATTTTTTTTGGGGTTTGTTGCCAAGTTTCGCTCCAATTTTCAACTAGCTTAGAAAAGGTTAGTCATTGTTTGGCATTGTTTGATAAACTCCCTTCAAGGGACTCTCCACTCTTCATTTCAAGGCAAAAAAATTTTACCTTGACAGAGATACAAGAGTGCTTGCCCTTTGCTCCATACAACTTTGCCATCTCATTCCACATTGCCTTTGCGGTCTTCATGTTGGGCACATGATGGATGAGTATTTTGTCCATAATTAGAGCTATAATGGACTGAGCTCCTTCACTCATAATCTTCCACAACTTTGGAATCATCAAAATCCACCACCTTCATGCCTTTCACCAAAGGCCTTGCCCCATGAGAGCGTACCGCACTTGGACTTGCTAAGTGTGAAACCCTTCCGACATGATGATGATGGGGAGGTAGGATAGGTCTTACTAATTGCCTTATAGAATGGCAAGAGCAGTGTCTAGATTCTTTAGAAAAATTTCCATTGCCCGAAAAACCGAAAAAATTTCCCTTGCCCGAAAAATGGGGACGATTCCACCTTTTTGATTTTCTTAACGAATTTTCTAACGGGGTCAAGAGACTAAACTATCCTTCATCTGATTAAACCAGATAGAAGGAAAACTATCACTGACTTAGTTTGAAGAAATCAACGCTTTTTTCCTAACCGAAATCAGGCACAGCCGTTGATCTAATCATTTGAGGAAATCAACGCTTTTTCTCCTAACTGAAGTCAGGCACAACCATTGATCTACTCATTTGAGAAATTCTTCAGGTTTTTATTTAACTACTCGAATTCTAAGCGTATTCCTATTATTTCCATTTAATTATTAAAACTCCACTGATTCCACCCCATCCGGCCCATGGGTTAGCCACCATTGATTCTAGCCTAGGCCCATGGGTTAGCCACCACTAATTCTAGCCTACCATCCGGCCCATGGGTTAGCCACCACCCAACCACTAGAATTGGTAGAAACAGACAATTACTCATTTACCCATAATTGAATGCCTTTCTTAACTTTTGCTTTCGAATACAGATACGCACACACTCCTCTTTAAAACTTTAACATATAAAATAATCCATTGACAAACAGTTATTGGTTACAGATGTCATAACTCAAAAATTCCATCCAGTCCCTTGTTTCTCAAAAAAGAGTATCACTCTCGACTCTCTGTTGAGACCAACTGGTCAGCAACAACGAGATCTAGTAACAAATTACAATAATCATTTCATCCATCATACATATCTTCCACAACATACACATGGGTGTCATAGGCACCGCGAGCCCGTGCATCTCCTGGTCAGAACCCTCCAGGATCCTCCTTAGGTGTCTTGGCACTTCACTCAGGCACTTCACTCAGGGACCGCTTCGTCGGCCCTTGCCCATTGTACCGGAAGCGCACCATTTTTCAACCATACCGAGGCTGGTCAAGACTTGGGCAGCAGCAGGCTTTACCGCATGAGGAGCCGTCCTTTGAACACTCCCTGCCAGTTGTTGCAACTGAACTTCCCTTAGAAAAATATATACTAAATGCTCCCTCCAACATTCTGGCATTAAGAAAACAGGGATTCTAAGCAAGTTTTCAGTTTGATTTTCTTTTGAATACAAGGAGTATATCTTGAATCAATATCCCCAAAACTTCTTGATCGGAATTCTGAATTTCATACAAGAATTCCTCGAATTCAATAACCTTGATCCACAGATCAATTCGAAGGGTCTCAAACTTAGTTTTAGATTTGGTGGGAGTTTTGAGTGTATTTTTCTAAACTAGTCACACCTTCTTTCCTCAAAACTGACGAAAGAGTTTGGTCTTGGTCAAAGTCTGATTCAAGGTTCGATTCAAGGTTCGACTCGGATAAGATTTTTCCTGAACTATCTTTCTCGAAACGGTTTGATAATTTAGTTACTATTTTACTGAATTTCTTTCTTTAAATATTCACTAAACTGATTTCTAAATTAGTTACGAATTCCAATGAGGAATAAATTAATCATTTATCTAAATATTTTGATCTCGATAGATTTCTTGAATTTTCTTTTTACAATCCGTGTGAATATAAAACGATAGAAATTTCTCTCTTAGAGTATTTAATTATTCATTTATCAAATACTCATAGAATTTAAACATAGAATTTAAGAGAATTCTAATTTTGATATAAAAATTCTTTATGCATCTATTTATGCATAAAAATCAACTTCAATGGGAATAACACTTAAAAAAAATCCTTTTATGCATCTATTTATGCATAAAATCAAATTTAATAGGAATAACATTTTTAAAATAAAAAGAATTTCTTTATGCATCTATTTATGCATAAAAATTAATTTTTATAAGAATAACGCTTTTATATAAGAAAAATTCCTTTATGCATCTTTCTATGCATAGAAATCAAATTTAATAAATAACACTTTTGTAAATAAAAAAATTCCTTTATGCATCTTTCTATGCATAGAAATCAAATTTAATAAGAATAACACTTTTATAATAAAAAAGTTTCCATTATACATCTTTCTATGCATAGAAATCAAATTTAATAATTAATATCAGTGATATCCATGTATATTCATAGGTGAATATGTACATGGAGTAATTAGAATATTTCTTTTAAATGCAAAAATGGTGGGAATTACTCTTTTGGAATAACATAAAAACAAACTTTCTTTTTCACAAAATTTTGAAAAATTTTGCCATAACCTCCTTTGTATGGCTCACCATTTCTCATTTTTATCTTTCTTCACTTAACTTAATTAATCCAATTTGGAATTATAGAACTCTAATCTACACAATTTTCTAAATTCAAGAGAGTAAACAATAAGAAAAGTTTAATTAATCACTTAGTTAATCTTTCTAGGATTAAGAAAGGTTGGAATGTAAAGAAGAGAAGGGGGTGGCCTTTTCATCAAAGGCATAGCATTTGAATTTAATTCAATCATTTGCATAACATAAAAATGAAGAAAACCATAGATTTTTCATTAAAATTCGTAAACAAGTAAGAAAATTAGCTTACATGGAGCTTGTAAGCTCTCCTTTGGCTTGAGGGATTGAGGGTTCTACTCTTGTTTGAAGCAATAGTGGCCACCAATTCACTTTGGAGAGGATTAGGCCAAAAATAATTGAATTATTAAAAAATTCAATGTAGATGGCTCAGGAAGAGTAGAGTAACAGTGTATAAACACCATTAAGCTTTTACAAAGAGGGAGGCTTCTATTTATAGGAAAATGTGAGTCTCTAACCAAGCCAACTGATTCTAGAATTTTCCAGATCAGGGTCAGTTCAGCTTACTTTTTGGATCTAGATTTGAAACACGAGAGAGGAGAGATAAAAATATCTCATTTTATTGATTCAAAATTGGGGATAATGATGAGAAAAAGGCATTTACTTCATGAGGGGAGATCCCCACACTGAGGTGTCAAAATTCAGTTTTTTAATTCTTTTCTTTGGTCCTTAGTCCACTCTTCATCTTATGTGAGCATTTTCTCATTTTTGGGAGGTTTTTCTTTTATTCTTCAATTTATCTCCTCCCTACATTTGGATTAATCTCATTGGCCTGTCAAACCTTTGTTTGGACCTTAATCCAAAATTTTTTGAAAACAAGGGCCCTTAAGCTAAGGTCTTTTGTGCATATTATAATTTATTTCTAATGCACCTTAGGAATTTCTTTTTAAACTTTTATGTTGTGAAAATTTATTTTAATAAGAAGGGATATTTTTTCATCCAAAGATATCTAAAAATTGAATTATCTCTCTCTAGAATATTTTCTCTCTCTGCACCAAAACAGGTAGAAACAAGATCTTTTATTATTCTAAAAAGGGGATTGATTACAAGGAAAGAAACTGGACATCTTGAGGGGCTGGGGAGGAATCTTACATCCTGTCCCACTTGAAAAATGCGAGATGTCCTCATCTCGGTAATCCCGCATCAGTTTGGCTTCTTTCTCCTAGGTGGCGTCTTCAAAAGGATAGAACTTCCATTTGACTAATAATTCTCTCAAAATTCTATTCTTGAGAACCTTCTCTCGAACATCAAGGATTTCTTTAAGTTGGAGTTCTATTTGCCCATGGGTTGAAGAAGTTAAGAGTTCATCATTAAGCACATGATTCGGGCGGCTCGGTACATACTTCTTAAGTAGGCTGACATGAAATACATTATGTACTTTGAGATGAGGAGGCAGAAGAAGTTTATAAGCTAAGTCACCTACTTTCTTTGTAACCAGATATGGCCCACAGTATCTGGGGGATAACTTCTTGTACTTCCCATGAGATAGAGAACTTATTTTGGGGTGTACTCGAACGAAGACCATATTTGCATCTTCGAATTTTCTACCTGACCTCTTCTTATGTGCATACTGCTTCTGTCTATCCTGGGCAGCTTTTATATCCTTGCGGATTGACTGCATCTGCTGCTCCATGTCATCAAGCATCTGTTTAGACATCTCGACCCTAATCAATGGGTCGGCAGACCAAGTTAATGGTGTTAGGCAGTCTTGTCTATAGAGAGCTTTGAAAGGGCTCATCTCGATACTTTGGTGATAAGAAGCATTGTAGGCGAATTCAACTAGGTGTGCAGATAGCTTAGCCACTTCTTGGGTTCCCTGCCATAGCATGACCGAAGTATATCTTCGATTACTTGGTTCACCCTTTTTGTTTGACCATCGGTCTCGGGGTGGTAAGTTGTGCTGAGATCCAAGAAAGTTTCTACTGCTCCAAAGAATGCAGTCTAGAATCTTGACGTGAATTTGGGATCTCGATCACTTACTATTCTCCTGGTGGGTAGGCCATGCAATATGAAGATTTCCTTGAGGAACACTCTGGCCACATCCACTGCAGTGTAGGGTTTCTTTTACTGGAATCAGATGGGGGTAGGCCATGCAATATGATGATTTCCTTGAGGAACACTCTGGCCACATCCACTGCAGTGTAGGTTTCTTTTACTGGAATCAGATGGGTAACTTTTGTTAGTCTGTCAACTACCAAGAAGATGGAGTTGTAACCTGATTGCATTGAAGGTAGTCCAGTAATAAAATCCATACTGATACATTCCCACTTCATTTGGGGGATGTCTAATGGATGTAACTTCCCAGGCATTTTTTCTCTCTCGGCTTTGACTTTCTGACATATCAGGCGCATTGACGTACATGATTAAGTACATCCTTTTTTAGTCCAGGCCAAAAGAAGCTTTTCTTTATAGACATGTAGGTCTTGATGAAACCTGGATGTCCTACTATAAGGCTATCATGGGCTTCATTCAGAATTTGACCCTTAGTTCCCTCATCATTGGGAATGCATAGCCTGCTATTATAATACATAATTCCTTCATCTAGGCTGTACCCTTGAACTCGGTTCAACTCCTAAAGAGTTTTGCTTTCCTACATAAGTAGGGTAACAATAGGGCCAAAGAATCTATCCTGCATGATCTTCTCTCTTGCCTCATTAATCAATGGATTTGACACCACTGTGATTGCAAAGTAAGGAGGTTTTTCTGCTGAGGGCATCTGCTACCACATTTTCTTTGCCTGGGCGGTACTTGATTTCAAAATCAAATTCCTGCAGGATCTGCATCCACCTTCTTTGGCGCATGTTGAGATCCTTCTGAGTGAAGATCCACTTTAAGCTTTGATGATCTGTTCACTGGGTCAAAGTGAATCTTTGACCCAGTAGGTAATGTCTCCACAACTTCAGGGCATAGACTACTGAAAGTAGCTCTAGGTAGTGGACATCATAATTTATCTCATGCGTTCTGAGTTTTCGGGATTCATAGGCCATTGCATGACCTTCTTGCATGAGCGCACCTCCCAGGGCAAAACCACTGGCATCAGTTACTACCTCAAAGGGTAGAGAGAAATTTGGCAACTTCAGAATGCGATTGGTTATCAAAATTGCTCTAACACCTGGCAGACCATTAGAACGGGGTATTCTTCTTAAGAAGATTAGTCAGGGGGGAGCTATGAGAGTATACTTGGGTATTCTTCTTGAGAAGATTAGTCAGGGGGGAAGCTATGAGAGTATACTTAGGTATAAAAATTCTATACCAACCAGTTAATCCCAAGAATCCCCTGACTTCTTTCACTATCTTTGGTTCAGGCCAATCTATGACTACTTGGACTTTTATGGAAGCTGGAGAAATTCCATCTTTGGATACCAGAAAGCCCAATTATTCAACATGGTCGATAGAGAAAGTGCATTTGCTCTTTTTTGCAAAGAGTTAGTGCTTCCTTAGAATCTCAAGAACTATACGGACGTGAACTTCATGGTCAGCTGAATTCTTTGAGTAAATCAGAATATCATGAAAGAAAACAAGAACAAAATCATCCAAGTATTCTCTGAGAATGTCCTACATAAGGTGATTGAATGTAGCTGGGGCATTTGTCAATCCAAACGGCATGACAATAAATTCATACTACCCATAGTGAGTATTGATGGTTGTCTTTGGGATATCTTGATCATTAATCCTGATCTAATAATACCCTGATTTGAGATTTATCTTTGTGAAGATGTGGGTTCCATTTAGCATGTCCAGAAGTTCATCAATTCTAGGGATAGGATACTTATTCTTAATTGTCCTGATTGAGACCTATGTAATCCACATAGAGTCTTAACGTTCCATTCTCTTTTTCTGAAAGAGAACTGGGCGGCTCCCCAAGATGAAACACTGGTCTTACAAACCCTTGTTCTAACAACTGCCTAAGATATTCCTTGAGTTCAATGGCTTCAGGGACTGGCATTTTGTATGTGCGCTGGGCTACTAGCTGAGCTCCGGGGGTCAATTCTATCTCATGATCTACTTTTCGAATTGGAGGCATCTCAGTTAGCTCTGTTGGGAATACATCATCATACTCACTGGGCTACTGGTGGTGGGGGTCAATTCTATCTCATGATCTACTTTTCGAATTGGAGGCATCTCAGTTAGCTCTGCTGGGAATAAATCATCATACTCACTTAACCATTTTGGTTCCTTAGCCTCCTTTAACTTTGTGTCTACTAGATTCATTTTGACCATATAAATGAGCTGCTTCTTTCTAAGTCCTTTCAGTAACCTAGAAGCTTTTACTAATTGCAGATCTGGGGATTCGAAAATTCCAGTTTCTTGAACTTTGAAGGTCACAGAAGGAAATGGTTCCATTATGACAGTGAATGTCAACTTGATTTTTGTGGAGCCAATCCATTCCAAGGATTCCGTTGAAAACTCCCAAAGGTAAGACTCTAAACTGGCAGTCAGTTACATTTCTATCTAGATTAAACTGAATACGATCTGACTCATGCTGAGAGTGAAAAGAATCTTCCCATTGGCCAATTCAACTTGCATAGGTTTCCCTGATTTCTATTCTAAGACTAGCTTATGCAAGCATCCTGGGGAAATAATTGAATGAGTACTTCTTGAATCAATCAAACGCTTAAATGGCTTACCCTTATACTTAGCTGGAGCATGGATGACAGAGAATTGACGATTTGGCCCTTCGTTTTCAATCGCGGACCTCTTTCCTCTTCCACTACTTGTGCTATCGTAACTGCTCTAGCTACCCTGCAGATTGGGGTGGAACTCTTTCTCTTTGGTTACCCCAGTTCTAGGAGGGAGTTCTGAGATTACTTTGAACAGAGGCAAATGATTGAGCTGGAGTTCTATTGGGATTGCCCTGATTTTGGCGAGACGGACCTTGATATGATTGATACGAAGGGACTGGTCTTTGCACTCTGAGTTCTTGACTTCCCTATCCTCTTGACATGGCAGGAGTTGGGCAGTCTTTAAGCTGGTGATTGAAACCCTGACACCTAAAACACCTGTTCTCACTTCTAAGCTCATCCCTCTGAATCCTTGAAAGAGGTGGGGCTCCTGAGAAAGTGTTCTGAGGGAAGGGTCTTCCTCACTTCTGAATTTCCCAGCATCTTGATTCTGATTAGAGCTTTGCTGCCTCTTTGGGGGTGGAAAGTTTGAAGCACTTCCTGAGGTTTGGAGCCTTTTAAAGTTTGAGGGTGCAGGCTTCAGCAGGACCTTAACAACAAATGCTTTGGCAAAGTCCTTTGCCATTCTGCCAACTTCTGCCATTGAGATTGGTTTGGCATTTTTCACTAAAGTGTCCAATGGCTCGTTCATCCCTCAAATGAATCTGGCCATCAGAGCTGCTCTTCATCCACCAAAAGTGGAGAATATTTGAGGAAAAGAGAAAATGCTTGATGGTATTCTTTAATCGTCCGGCTATCCTGCTTCAGTTGCAAGAACTCATTCATATTGGTTTCCAGGAAGGCCGGAGGACAGAACCTCTTCCTGAGGTAAGCTTTAAGATTTGACGAGGTCTGGATATTTTGGTAGAGACACTTTGTCTCGCAATGGTTCCTCCATGCGACCCTGGCCGTTTCCACAATTTTCAATCTGGTGAGAGCCATCTTGCTCTTCTCGTTATAACCAGTTACATCAAAATACTCTTCCATTGCCTCGATCCATTTTTCCACTACTTCTCCTAACTGTTCCCCTTCACCCTTGAAGGGACCAGGTTGGAATCGGTGCAGGGCTTTACGAATGTCCAGATCTAACTCTTCATCATTGCTAAGAGGATCCGGCTGCCTCTCACGGGCCGTGCACCTCATGATTATGACAAAACGATATTTTTGTCAACTTAACTTTGTCATCAGATTTATGACTATTTAATTTTTGAGATTTATTTCTTAAAAAAATAAATATTCCATCATAATTCTTGAAAACAAGATTCACTCTAATAATTTTATTAACCAATATTCACAACTTTGGAATCTTTTGCCAAACATCATTTATTATCAAAAGTTTTGATATATACATAGAGCGTCTCGGCTCCAAAAGTCACCGCCTCAATTGTGTACGGATAAAAAGGTGATACTGTGATGGAGACATGCTATGATATACATGATTCATCACTGATAATGGTGCTGTAATTCTTCTCCTAAGAATAAAGCGGCTAAGAAGTCTAAAAATACGGCAAGAAATTCTAAAATTCTAGGGTGAGTGATTATAGAGTTGTACATAATGAACAACTCCTAGCCTTATCTAGATCATGGCTAGCGAGATATTCTGTCTGAGTCTCTATCGTTGATTGGTATTGACATGAATACTTTGCCCTCCAGAGAACCACATATGCTGACGTCGCTCTATTGGATCAGGAAAGTATAGATCCTCAAAGTGACGAGCGAGTCTCACTGTACTTCCTCGAGTTGTAGCGGAGTTGATGAGATTTTTGAAGGCAAAGGCGATCATCTCCTGACTCTAGGAGAGTCCAGGAATGCTAGACAGATTTGGGGTATCCATCTAAAAATCCATTTCAATTTATGAAGTACATTTCAAACATAATCTTAACAAAAGTGAAAACATTATTTCCCAGCTTTACTTTAAAATTTTAGGCAATTTTTGCTGCTGTTTCGTAAGTTTACAACAGCGCTCTGATACCAGCTATGAGACCCCTCTGTCCCCTCCGCACACCAGATTCCTGGTTGCTAGCAAGCAGAAGTAGCTTCCTCTTGTGCGGGGAAGGGTTTCCCACTCGGGGCCTTGCCCGCGAATGTCCGGACACGAGACTAATCTGGTGGTCATTCCGAAACCGAAATCCGAAACCGAAACCGAGATCGAAACTGCGAAAATTTCCCTTGCTCGAAAAATGGGGACAATTTCACCTTTTTGATTTTCTTAATAACGAATTTTCTAACAGGGTCAAGAGACTAAACTATCCTTCAAACTAGATAGAAGGAAAACTATCACTGGCTTAGTTTGAAGAAATCAACGCCTTTTTCCTAACCGAAATCAGGCACAGCCGTTGATCTAATCATTTGAGAAAATCAACGCTTTTTTCCTAACTGAAGTCAGTCGTCACACAGCTACCATTGATACTCATTTGAGAAATTCTTCAGGTTTTTATTTAACTACTCGAATTCTAAGCGTATTCCTATTATTTCAATTTAATTTTATTAAAACTCCACTGATTCTAGTAGTCTAACCCCATCCGCCCCATGGGTTTTAGCCACCACCCAACCACTGGAATCAGTAGAACCAGACAATTACTTGTTGAGATATCGAGCTCATCTAGTGAGGCGGTGGACGCTGATGACTCACCTGGGGGATAGGCCCCACACTTACACCACTGGCATGGTTGGTGAGATCATGGGTGATATGCGGCCAGTGGGATGATAGGCTGTGTAACAGCCATTCTAGAGACTGGCATAGTTATAGCGCCAACTCATTTAGTTGGGTTCACACTATAGAGAACCCTAGTATGTATTTAGTTGAGTACCTTTTCATATTCGGTGTACTCTTATCTTTGTATATGGTGTGGTGAGTGTTGTGTGAAGAAGAAGAAGATTTTCAGCCTCTCACCTTGTGTGTTCTCTTTTAAGGTTTTGTGAGTGTGTATGAGCTTGCAAGAGCTCAAGCTCTCTCCTCCCCTGCATCTTTTCATGGTATCAGAGCCTGGTTCATGCTAAGGGTTGAGCTGCAAGCAAGAGCATAGGAAGTGGTACGAGGGTAAGGGCTTCATCTACTCTTCCCTATTTGTGTTGGCGACTACACCCTTGTTGTCGGAGCTCTACGGGAGGCACCGGCAAATGATCTCTGCTTGAGGAGGTTTCTTCGCGGGAGTAAAGCTATAGGGCAACTATACTATCCTATCGGACAAAAAATTTTCAAGTCGAAAACGTGTTTCGGGCACCTTCTTAGGACCTCTATTTTTCAGAAAGTAGGCGATTTCGAGCACTGCGGCACGTAAGTCATCGATTCTGTGCAGAACTCTGTTTTAAGAACTGCAGGAAGACAGATTGGTTGTGCAGACATTGTGTGCGCTACAAGGAGGTCAACAGTTTTGCCATTGGGTGTATGTATGCACATTGAGGTCACTGCTTGTGACATTTGAGTGTAGTAAAGTATCGCTGCTACAGAAAATATAGTAGTTTGTGCAGGACAAACTAGAGTGTTGTTTCTAGTAAATTTGTGTGTCTGGCAAGATGTCAAATGATGGCATAAACTAGATTGTTGTTGAGAAGCTTGATAAGAACAACTTCCATGCTTGGAGGTTCAGGTTGACAAATTTCCTGATGGGAAAGGGTTGCTGGGACTACATAGAAGGTGAGCACGAAGAGGCACCAGAGATACCGGAGATCAATCCGACTTGCTGCTTTGCAGATGTGAAAGAGTTCAAGGATTGGAAACAAGGAGCTAGAAAAGTTATATATTGGCTCTCTATCAGTATACATGACACCATGATTGGGCACATACAAGATGCCAAGTCCCCCAAGGAGGCGCGGGACACCTTGGTAAAACTCTATGAAATGAATACCAAGGCACGAAAGATACAGTTGAAGAATGAACTTCATACTGTGAAGAAAAAGAGTATGTCTGTGAATGACTATGCATTGAAGAATGAACTTCATACTGTGAAGAAAAAGAGTATGTCTCTGTGAATGACTATGCATTGAAGATCAAGGGTATTGTGGAATCCCTTGCATCTATTGGTGTTTCAGTAGATGATGATGATAAGGTGGAAGTCTGTCTACGTGGTCTCGGGCCACAATACAAGGCATTCAAGATGTCTATTCAGACTCGGAAAAACATTCCCAATTTCACAGATTTGGTGTATATGTTGATTAGAGAAGAGCTTGGGTGAAGACCAACAGTCTTCAGAAAACAAAAACAGTTCAGAGCAATAGGCCTTCTACACAAGTTCAGTAAGAGGACAAGGTAGAGAGGAGGCCGTGGACACGGCCAAGGATGTGGCCGAACAGGTAATCATAATTATGGCCAACATCAGCAACAACAACAGTCCCAGAATTCACAACAACAACAACACGCAGGTGGAAGAGGCCAATTCAGAGGCAGGGGTTGGAGATGTGCCATTGTCTATGCAGGATGGCAAAGTGAAGTACCTTGCAGATGTACTTCATGTTTTGAACATAACAAAGAATCTGGTTTCAGTTGGCCAAATGATTGAGCAGGGTTTGCAAGTTCTGATGGTTGTTATGTTGAAGACTTTAAAGACAAGTGCAGGTTGGTTGCAAAAGGCAACAGAGTGGGAAGAATGTTTACATTGAATGTAAACATGCCTGAAGTGAGTGCTGCGATATTTGCAAATGGTTAAAGAATTATTACAAACATAGACATTTGGCATAAAAGAATTGGACATGTGAATGTGCAGAGAATGAAGTCTATGCAAACTAAAGGAATTGTGAAAGGGTTGCCAAAGTTTAAAGTTGAAGTTATGCAGAAAATATGTGAAGCATGCCAACTTGGAAAGCAAACAAAGCATGTATTTCTACGTGACAGAAATGCACTAGATGTTGTGCATTCAGATTTATGGGGTCCTACGAAGACCATGTCTATGGGAGGCTGTAGGTATTATGTTGATGACCACACAAGGAAAGTGTGGGTATACTTCATGAAGGAGAAGAGTGAGATGTTCACTCATTTTCAAAATTTCAGAGTTATGGTTGAAAAGCAAACAGGGAAACATGTAAAGTGCCTAAGGTCAAATGGAGGGGGAGAGTACTTCTCCAATGAGTTCTCTAAATTTTTGAAGAAGAATGGTATTCGGAGACAGTCTACATGCAAATACACCCCGCAGCAAAATGGAGTTGCTGAGCAAAAAAACAAGCACATTGCTGAGATTGCGCGAGCATTGATGGGCGAGCATTGATGGGAGAGAAGAATATGCCGCATAGCTATTGGGCTGAGGCTGTTTCTATAGCAGTTTACATCATGAACATGACTCCAACTGCAGCCATACATGATGTAACTCTAGAGGAGAGGTTTACTAGCAAAAAACCTGATTTATCTCATCTGAAAGTCTTTGGATGCATTGCATATGTGCATGTGCCAGATGAGCTGAGAACTAAGCTGGATCCAAAAGCTGAAAAATGTGTGTTTATTGGGTATTCCCTTGAGCAAAAGGGATACAGGTGTTATAACCCTGCTACACGTGAGTTGAGGGTAAGCAAGGATGTTGTTTTTGATGAGATGAGCAGTTGGTATGCTACTAAAAAAGACGCTGTTGGGGCTGACATGAGTGGAAATATGGCTGCACAGAATGCAAGTCATCAGTCTCATAGTCTTTGAGTGGACCAGGAGAGTCCTTATATGTAGTGGTTCAGTTGATAGACCATGGAGTGGCAAGCTACGTCATAATACCAGTCGTGCAAATGTGATTAGTACTTCACATAAAGGCAAAGAGAAAGTGGTTGATCCCCTTAGTATGCCTGACATTTCTGCAGGGCATTCTCATGTTGATGGAGAGTCTAGTGGCTCAAAGATGAGCCTTGATGAGGATCTTGGGATACCAACTATGAGAACACCTGGTGTAAACAAGGCTATGGAAGCCATGAATGCAAAGCTGCGAAGATCTGGGAGAGTAAAGAATCTTGTGCAGAGGTTTACCTATGATGGTCTCAAATGCATTCAATGAAGCAATGAAACTATTCCCTCCCTTAAACTAGTGTGTGCCACTCACAAAAAAGGTTCACATAGAATCTCACAAAGAGATTTGAATGTTGGCTCTCTTTATGCACAAAATGCTACTCAAGCAAGAAAATATCCCTTAAATGAAGCAAGAAAATAGCCCTCAATTGAAGCTAGAAAATATCCCTCAAATGCAATAAATGCAACCAATGCGTCTCTCACCAAAAATGCCACTCAATGACAGGAGACAATTCTTGTGCAAAAATCACACATACACCCACACACTTCTTTCATAGAGAAAGCTACCAAGAAAAGTAGTTCTTATACCATGTTAAAAGACATGGTGTGAGCTTGGGCTTCACAATGGAGATTATTATCACATAAGAAAACTCACACTAATAGAGCAACACATGAAACCACTTAGATAAAGATGAGATGTGACCAATGAGCAATGGAATGTACTCCAGGGTCACCACTAAGCATCACATAAATACATGGTAATGAAAATTGCAAAGAAGAGAGTATTTACACAAAGGAACACTTAGTATATTAGCCTCTTAGCAAGTACACAAATCATGAGTGGCCACCCTTCCCATACACAACCCTTTACAGATACATGACCCAACCCCTTCTCCACATAGTTCACTAGTCATCATTGTCAATTTACTCCATAGTACTACTATATATCCTACATCTTAGTAGTTTTAGATCAACCCTTCACAGGGGAGAATGGGTTTTGGTATGGGGCATTGCCATCTATTGTACCACTTCAATAATACAATATTCTACATCTTAGTAGTTTTAGATCAACCCTTCACAGGGGAGAATGGGTTTTGGTATGGGGCATTGCCATCTATTGTACCACTTCAATAATACAATATTCTTCTCTATCTCTACTATTGTGAAATTTGAGGCTTGAAGTTTTATGCTATGAAAGATCCTACTTCTTTTGGGTGTTCCCTTATATGTACTTCATGTTGTATCCTTTTACATGGTTTCAAAGCTCCAACTTGGTTCAAAATACCTCTAGTAATTGCTATCTTAGGAGAAATGGAATCTTTTGCAAGACCTCTCTCTCACTATTCAATGCTAATGGAAAGCTTAAAATATTAATGGCTCCAACTATCCTCTCTAGAAGTTCAATCTTCTTTCCTTCTACGATCTCTCAGAATCTATCATAACAGCCAAAACAATTAGGCACCCAACTCATAAGCACAAATACCCACTTGCAAGGGGTGACACTCTACTAGATGAGCTATATCCCCTATGCTCGAGTTGCAAGGGCATGGAAAACGATCCATTGTGACCATCGGTCTAAACCATTGCATGATAAGGGGGTGTGCCCGACGGGCCTGGTGCGTAGATGCACCATATATGCAAGTTGACCTAGCTTGATATTGATGTTCACCAACCCACCAACAAGGAAACTATATATCATGTGTTTCCAACCTTGTCCAAACTTAGATATGAAGCGATACATATTTCCTCTGTTCCATCATCACTAGCATCATAGACAATAGCATGCTTGACACGGTTTGGTTCAGCATGTCTCTATAGCTGTAGAAGTATGGGATTTGTTAAAGTCTATATGAGACCCTAGATCTCTCATGATTACTAAAGCTTTGTGCTACCTTATGCTAGTTTACAGACCTTGACATTTAAAAACTCCTTGTTGGTGTAATATTGGTCTTAGAGCACATGCAATCTCCCCTAGAGCATGGGTCTAAGGTTATGTTGGGGGTCGACAAGCTAACTGTGTGTGTATTACGTGCAATAATAAGGTGGAAACTCCTAAATCTCTAGAGGTCAATCTAGGCAATTTGGGGAAACTAGAGTTAGACTTGAAATTCGCTTCTTTCCTTGGAGCATGTTAAAATTGCACAGGGAGGATGCATGCAAAATTTGTAAGTGAGGAGAAAGAAATAGGGGGGATTGGTGGGGACAATAATGCTAAGGGTGTGGAGTCTAACTCAAAACAAGAAAAGGAAGGGAAAGGGAAATAAATTATATCTAGAGAGGGAGGAGATCAAGTAGAGGGATTCTGGATAAAAGCCAAAGGGAAAGCTAACCTTAGGCAATCTAAGGATGAGGCAATAAGAGATCATACTAAACTGGTGAGAGAAAGTAAGGGGAGAAAATCTTAGAGTAATCTGAATCGTCTCCCTTTAGTCCTATAAGGGAGGTGGATAGTGGAACATCTTTTGTACAAAGGTTTAACTGGCAAGTGGAAGAGGCTTGGAAGGAGATTCAGAAAGATACTGATGTTCAAAGGGATGATGAGGAGGTGGAAATGGTCCTTGAAACAACCATGTCATGAGTAATTCATTACAAGTTTATGGGTGTACATGGAATGTAAAAGGGATCAAGGATAGAAAAAAGAGTGCTAACTTTTTGGGACTAGTTAAAGATTGGGGATTTTCTATTATGGCTATTTAAGAACGTAATCTGTCTGGGTTAAAAACTTTTAGTTGAGACAAGTATAAGGATTGGACTGTGATGTATGAGGGTGTGAGAGAAGGTTATAGTAGTGGAGTAATGACTATTATCAAAAGAAATCTAAACCCTCAAAACTACAGTTACAGAACTGAACAGGGAACCTAAAGATAGAAACAAAGAAGTTTAGCAATGGGACACAGATAGAAGCCCTCCACCACAAGGCACAACAACATTGTTCAGTTGGGTGGAAGGAACATTTAAAAACTCCCAATAGAACTAAAATGACTGCATCAACAAACGCCGAAAAGTGCCTAGGTGACCCCTTGCTTGCAGTAAAATAGAAGGGTGTCCAATGGTTGCACAATGGGTACAAGGTAAGCAGGGTATTGTTGAGATTCAAGCTCGATGTCAATGTGAGCCAGCTATGCTATGTGCTGGCAGATTAGGTAGGAACATGTGTGAGACATAAATGACCGCGTGTCCAGCTGGTCATAGTGTGTGGACATTAGCTAGGGTTAGCAGAGTGTGGACACAACTCATTGTGTGTTGTGTGGATTATGGATTAGTGCATTATGTTTTGTGTGAGAGTGGACATGGCTTCCCTCTATGATTAGGGTTTGCAATATACATTAGGGTTTGCTCCTGTGTGTGTGTCTCCTCCCCCTCTACCGATCTTTCAACATGGTATCAGAGCCTTGTGCTGTTTATTAGGGTTTATGAGTGAGTGAGTGAAGAGGGAAAAGAAGAAGCTGTGAAAAGAAGCTGTGAAGCTTGCCATTGGAGCTGTGAAGCTTGGAGCACACCGAATCTTATCAGATCTGAAAGCTTGGCCTACCGGGTAAGGTCTTCTAAACATCCTTGAGCGGATTGCAGGTGAAATAGGCAAAAGCAAAGCATTTTAGAGCAAAACAAAGCAAAGCAAAATTCTGGTTTTTGAAGCTTTCCATTAAAGCTTGGGAACATTGATGTATGGTGGAAATACGTGTGATTCTGGCAAAAGACATATGTATTTGACAAAGAGGGATGTATTAGCAACCCATGTGCAAGCCTTGAACAATTTTTGGAGCAATTTACATGCATTTGATTGAGTGAAATTACTGGTTTTTTGAGCTCTCACAAAACAGAGAAGAGGAAGCCCAAAATTGATGCATTTGGAGTGACATTTTCGCAAAATTTGAACCATTGGTGGATCACACACATGCCTAGATGTCTTGGGGACTTAAAAACATCTTCAATTAGCATCACAAAGCCTCCCAAATCCCCTAATTACAGGCGGCGCAGCTCACAGAGTGAAAACAGAGCAGAATTCTGGTTTTTTAACCTACGAGGAGATTGATTTCTCATTGGGTACTTGATATATTCCACAACTTTCTTAGCAATTGGATGATTTACATCTTGGAGAAGAGGGATATGTGATTTGTTTGGTCAATGATGCCTAATTGAGCTAGGAATGAGCTGATTAAAACAGGCTATCCACTGGTTGTAGAGAAACAGAGCATTTTAATTGAGCAATTAATCTTTGGTGTTTTACAATTGGACAAATTCCTCTTACATGGAGTTGATGGACACTATTGCTAAGCCAATGAATGCCTGGTTGCCCAATTTGGTGAAATATTGAAGAAATTAGAGCCAAATCATTACTGGTTTTTCTGGTTTTTCTGGTTTTTCCAAAAACAGAAAAAGGGGTTTTCAAAAATTGATAATTACACATGTCAGATGGAGTTGATACTCAACATTGAGGTTCATTAGGTGTCAATGCAAGTTGCCCATACTTGATTGCACCATTACATTGCGATTTGGAGCCTTGGAAGGCGTGTCAATTCAGGGTATCCCGCACTGAGTGAGTCAGTTCATCTTGGATGATTACAGGTTGATTTTCTACATCATTTTTGGAGTTTGTTGGCTACCTTGGAGTATCTGGAACATTAATTGGAGTGTGGTTGAGCTGAGGAAGGCTCATTTACAGATTTGAAGTGTGCGGAAGGTGTATGCATTGAGCAACATGTCGGATAATCCAGTTCAGATTGTTGGTGAAAAGCTGGATAGGAAGAACTTCCAGGCATGAAAGTACAGGATAAAGAGTTTCTTGAAAGGAAAAGGATTTTGGAATCTCATTACAGGTGCTGAGCCTGAGCTACCTCGGAAACCTACACAGCAGCTTATTGCTCATAATAAGCAATGGTCAGAGAGAGCATTCAAAGTGCTGCATTATTTGTCTATATGCATTTCTGATGCTATGCTCATACACATTCAGGATGCTGAGAATCCCAAAGATGCATGGGATACTTTGGTCAAGATGTTTGATACAGATATACGAGTGCTCGCAAGTCTCAATTGCAACAGCAGATACACAATGTAAAAAGGAATAAAAGGAGCATACATGATTATGTGCAAGAAATCAAGAAGTTTGCAGATGCATTGGCCACAATAAATGCCCCCATGCCTGATGATGATTTGGTGGATATTACCGTGCGCGGACTTCGATGAGTTGGTTTCACTCTTATTGGTTGAGGAAATCAAGCTCAGTGATTCATTTCTGGATGCATCTTCTAGCCATGATGATGGCAGAAATCAGGCTTTCTACTCGTCGTCGTCTCGCAGAGAGGTTTTAGAGGCAGGGGGAGATTCGCATCACGTGGACGTGGTGGTAATGGTCGTGGATGGCAGGATAGGCCTCCACAACAGAATTTTCAGCCTTCATATGGTGCTCGAGGTGGACGTGGATATGCACCTCAGCGAGGCAGAAGTACCCCCCGTGGTCGAGGACGTTGGCAAGGCCAACAAAATTCTATGCAAGATGTGGAATGCCATTATTGTGGCAAATATGGTCATATGGCGAGAGATTGCTTTCGCAAACAGAATGATTTGAGAGGGGGAAGAGCACAGTGTGGTGGTCATTATGGTGGAAACTATGCACAACATGGTGGTAACTATGCATCAAGTAGCAATGATGGAACTGCAAATCATTTGTTTGCCATGAAGCATGTTGTGGGTTCTATGACAACAAATGCTGAGAATGATGATACATGGTACATGGACTCAGGAGCATCAAATCATATGACATGCCATGGTGAATGGTTTGAGCACATGAAGCCAATGGATGTCAAAGGCTATGTGGAAACAGGTGATGATACCCAGCATGTCATTACACATGTTGGTAGTGTACCATTGGTCATGCATAATGGTCAGACAAAGTCTATGTCAGATGTGCTGTATGTGCCTTCGATCACTAAAAGCTTGGCCTCAGCAGTTGGTCAAATGGTGGAACAGGGATTACAGGTTAGATTCAACGAGCATGGATGCTTTGTTGAAGATTTCAAACATGGATATAGAGTGATTGCTAAAGGCAAGAAAGAAGGAAGACTGTTTAAGCTGGATGCTGGAATTCCTGAGCTAAAATCAGCCATGTTCTCAAAGAGCAGGAATGTGGTACTACAGGACATTGATATGTGGCACAAGAGGATTGGCCATGTCAATATACTGAGATTAAAGAACATGCAAACAAGAGGCATTGTCAATGGATTGCCTAGGTTCAAATATGATGGACATATGCATGTTTGTGAAGCCTGTCAGTTTGGAAAGCAGGCAAGATTGAGATTTCCTAGAGAAGGAAATATGAGTAACAGGCCACTTGAGATAGTACACAGTGATGTATGGGGTCCTGCACAAAACCCATCTATCAAAGGCAGTTTGTACTATGTTACATTCATAGATGATTTCAGCAGGATGACATGGATATACTTTCTGAAAGAGAAGAGTGAAGTGTTGGAAAAATTCATGGATTTCAAAGCTTTTGCAGAAAAGCAGTATGGCTGTTGGATTAAATGTCTGAGGACAGATGGAGGTGGTGAATACACCTCAAAAGCTTTTGAGCATTTCTTGAGGAAGCATGGGATAAGAAGACAGTTGACATGCAGGTATACACCTCAGCAGAATGGTGTGGCTGAGAGAAAGAATAGAGTTATATGTGAAGTGGCAAGGGCAATGCTTAATGAAAAGAGCATGCCAGATTACTATTGGGCAGAAGCATGTGCTACTGCAGTTTATATATTGAACAAAACACCTACAGCAGCCATTCATGGAAGCACGCCAGAGATGCGGCTCACAGGTTACAGACCGGACATTGGGCAGCTTAAAGTTTTTGGATGCATAGCTTATGTGCATGTGCCTGATGAAAGAAGAAGGAAGTTGGATCCTAAAGCAGAGAAATGTATATTTGTTGGATATGCACAGGATCGAAAGGCCTACAAGTGTTATAATCCACAAACTAGACAAGTGGTCATCTCACGTGATGTGGTGTTTGATGAGCTTGCTAGTTGGTATAAAGCAAAAGATGAAGGTGTTATTGAGTCACTTGAGGCTGATGTACATGTGAACTTGCCACCACAAGCAAGTTCTAATTCTACTACTATGTCTGGGCCAGCAGAGCAGAAGCTGAGAGTAGCAGTGTACATCCATGGTCAGGACGTTTGAGGCATGAGAGTGTAAGCACTGGCTATGGATAAAGGCAAAAAGAAAGTCGAAGGAATTGGAATCACAGGATATGAGTCATCTAGTTCTGAGAGTTTGGATGAGGAGCTTGGCATACCTGTTTTACGCACACCTGCTGGTGCTAGGCAGGACAGATGTGTGCCACCACATGCTAGAGTTACAGGTGTACAGAGTGACCCGCATGCATTGCGGAGATCCCAAAGAGTCAGATATCCTGTTGACAGATTGACATATAGAGATTTTGCTATGCACTATGCATATATGGCATCTATGGTGAAGCATGTGGAACCTACATGCTATACAGAGGCTATTGGAGAGCATGTATGGGAAAAAGCAATGGATGTGGAGATGGACGCATTGGTCCATAATGATACATGGGACTTGGTTGCACTACCAAAGGACAAGAATGTTATTGGATGTAAATGGGTTTACAAAGTAAAGTGCAAATCTGATGGTTCTATTGAGAGACATAAAGCAAGATTGGTAGCAAAGGGTTATGCACAGACCCAAGGATTGGATTATGATGAGACGTTTAGTCAGTGGCTAAGATGGGCGCACAGTGAGAGCAGTCATTGCTATGGCTGTAGCTAATGGCTGGGAAATGCATCAGATGGATGTTAAGAATGCATTTCTGAATGGAGATCTACAAGAGGAAGTATACATGGCACAGCCAGAAGGGTATGTACACCCTAGATATCCCACTCACGTATGCAGGTTGAAAAAGGCATTGTATGGTCTGAAGCAAGCACCACGTGCTTGGAGTGATAAGATGAGCAGATATCTTATCTCACTTGGTTTTCAGACTTCTACAGCAGATTCTTCACTCTATGTGAAGAAGACACAGCATGGGATTGTTTTACTAGTCATCTATGTGGATGACTTGATTATTACAGGTGATCATAGTGCAAGAAAGCTTTGAGTGGGCAATTTGACATGAAAGATCTTGGTGAGTTGAGATATTTCCTTGGCATTGAAGTGGTGAAAGATCATGCAGGTACTTGGTTAGTACAGCGCCAATATGCATTGGATATGTTGGCAAAGTATGGCATGACAGGGTGTAAGCCTATGAGTACACCATTGGAGCAAAATGTGAAGTTGCGGGCTGATTATGGCGAGGAATTTGATGATCCTTCCATGTACAGGAAGATGGTTGGTAGTCTCATATATATGACTATCACACGCCCGGATTTGAGTTATGCAGTGGGGCTAGTCAGCCAGTTTATGCAGAGCCCCAGGAAACCACATTTGGATGCAGTGAGACGCATCATGAGGTATGTGAAGACCACAGCACATTATGGTTTATTCTATGAGAGTGGTAAAAGCTTGGACATACATGGCTACATAGATGCTGATTGGGCAGGTAGCGCATATGACAGGAGGTCTACTAGTGGATATGCTTTTACACTTGGAAGTGCCGTGGTGAGTTGGAGTAGCAAAAAGCAACCTACAGTTGCTTTATCCAGTATACCGAGGCTGAGAACAGAGGTGCAGCCATTGCTACTTGTGAGGCTATATGGTTAAAGAGTCTCTTGGCAGATTTATGTGAGCCTCTTGATGGCAAAGTTGTCATACATTGTGACAACATGAGCAGTATACAGTTGGCAAAGAATCCAGTGTTTCATGCGAGGACCAAACACATAGAGGTCCATTATCACTTTGTCAGAGAAAAGGTGCTTGGATGGTACAGTTGATCTTCACTATGTGAAGACTGATGAGCAGGTGGCAGACATCTTTACGAAGCCACTTAGCAGGGAGAAATTTGAGTACTTCCGGACTATGTTGGGAGTACATGGGATGAGCTTGAGGGGGAGTGTTGAGAGTCTTGATATCCCAAGCTCATCTACATCTTCATCGGCAGTACATCATGAGCTTGAGAGGGGCGGTTGAGATTCAAGCTCGATGTCAATGTGAGCCAGCTATGCTATGTGCTGGCAGATTAGGTAGGAACATGTGTGAGACATAAATGACCGCGTGTCCAGCTGGTCATAGTGTGTGGACATTAGCTAGGGTTAGCAGAGTGTGGACACAACTCATTGTGTGTTGTGTGGATTATGGATTAGTGCATTATGTTTTGTGTGAGAGTGGACATGGCTTCCCTCTATGATTAGGGTTTGCAATATACATTAGGGTTTGCTCCTGTGTGTGTGTCTCCTCCCCCTCTACCAATCTTTCAACAGGTATCATGCACTCATTATGTGCATGTTTGACTACTTGAGCATGAAGAAAAAAATGAGAAGGTATCGATCTTATGCATTCAAAATGTGAAACGGTTCACGCCATGAACAAATTCACAAAGGTTCATGCTATGAACCAATTCACAAAGGTTCATGCCATCAACAAATTCACAAAGGTTCACGTCGTGAACAAATTCACAAAGGTTCACACCGTGAACCAATTCAAAAAGGTTCACGCTATGAACCAATTCAAAAAGGTTCACGCTATGAACCAATTCAAAAAGGTTCACGTCGTGAACAAATTCACAAAGGTTCACGTCATGAAAAAATTAAAAAATGTTCACGCCGTGAAATGGTAATTTCTCACGGACCAATCAAGCAATGCCACGTGGTTTTCTTCATTAAGGCAGCCGCCTTGTCCGACGGCTACGTTATAAAATCAAATTTCTTTTCTCTTTTGTGATTTTGCATCGTGTGACCTCCACTTTTGCTTGCGCGTCGCTTCCACTCTTGATCGCTCTGCATCTCCCATCCCGCCATCCCGTATTGTGGAATTAATCGACTGTCTCCTTTTGGGGTGGGAGCTTGATCCTTTTTCCTTTCGTTTTCTTTTTCTTCTTGTATTGTTTGTTGATCTTCATGATTGATCAAAATCTTGTCAGCACTGCTTAGTGTACATACATCATCATAATTATTCTAAATAATTTCTTCATGGTATCCTCTCATAAACCTTAACAATGAAAACCCTCATAACAAACAACCTTAACTGAAATTATCACCCTACGGTTTCACGAAATCTCAAGTTCCAGAACTTGCAGTTTCAAGGAACCTAACTTTTTCACGAAACCTGTAGCTTCATGGAACCTCAATGGTTCATGCCTAACCGGTTCATGGAACCTCAATGGTTCAAGGAACCTAACTTTTTCATGGAACCTCAACGGTTCACGGCTAACTTTTTTATGAAAACTAACTTTTTCACGAAACCTCACCTTTTCAAGGAACCTCAATGGTTCACGGGCTAATTTTTTCAGGGAACCTGCAGTTTCACAAAACCTAACTTTTTCACAAAACCTGTAGTTTCACGGAACCTCAATGGTTCACGTCTAACTAGTTCATGGAACCTCAATGGTTCACATCTAACCAGTTCACGGAACCTCAATGGTTCATGAAACCTAACTTTTTCAATCACAGAACCTCAACGGTTGACGACTAACTTTTTCATGAAAACTAACTTTTTCACGAAACCTCACCTTTTCATGGAACCTCAACAGTTTATGGCTAACTTTTTCACGGAACCTCAATGGTTCACGGCAGCTAACGTTTTCAAGAAACCTAACTTTTTCACGAAAACTAACTTTTTCACAAAACCTAACTTCACGGCCTGAAGATTCACAAAACCACTCTAACCCTACACCTTCACGCCACAGCCTTCACCTATCTATTAACACACGCTACACTAACACACTCCTTAATTCAACTAACCAATTACCCATTAACCCAAAAAAAAGAGAAGAAAAGATGGTATCAACCCCACGAGTTGGAAGACTGATGTGTTGTGCATGTACAGATTTCAGCCTCAAAGTCGGAAGCTCTCGAGAGCCCAAACTACGACTCAAGCCAGCACCACTGGATGCTTAGCAAGTTAGAGAGAGTCTAGCGTGGGTCCTAAAGTTGAAATTTTTGGGCCCTTATGACCAGGCCTTCCATGGGGCCATCATCAGCCAAAGAAGCCCTCACGGCCCATGGAAAGGTAGCCATACATTACCACAGAATGCCTCCAAATTTTGGAGGAGGCCGAAGTCAAAGAAAAGCTGGACAAGGTTGGTTTGGGAAAAATGGCACACATACTCCCAAGAAGTATCGACACAGAACTCTGCGCCAAATACCTCAAGACCTACGAGAAGGGCACCAAAAGGGGAGCCATCACCAAAGCTTATGACACTATTGAGCAACTCCTCATCACAGAAGAGGTCATACGGGATGCTCTGTAGCTTCCCCCCACAGTCAAGGTCCATGCCACGCCATCGACACAATGCCTCTGGATGCAATGCTCAAGAAAAGTTCTTACAACTCAAATGGGGCTGAGTATGAAAACATCCGTGATGATGAGGCTACAAAAAAAGCTTGCAGGGCCATGTCCTTGATGATGTAGGTGAAGCTTGTGGATAGCTATAACAAGGTGCCCTTGAACAGAATTACAAGGGTACATGAGGAGAAAGAAGAATAATGGGCCTAGTATATCTATAGAGATATGGAGAACTACTTAAAGGCACACCAATCCAAACTTTGTAACCCGAACCTACTCACATAAGTTCTAAATCACGTAGCAAAAAGGCCTCTCCAAAGCCCGAAGAACCAGCAAATCACTTGCAGTTGGCACTACTACCATAACAACCCACATTAATAGTTGGCACTGCTACCAGAACAACCCACTTACAGTTGTTCTGGTAGCAATTGGCACTGCTACCAAAACAACCCACATCAATAGCTAAAGATATGCAAGAGGGGTAGGCTATCTTGATGGAGACCAATACAGGCTGAGGAAAGACAAGGCGTTGAGGTGACCACAGCTCCCTAGTACAAGAAATAGAGTCCCCAATTGAAGCAAGCAAAAGACAACGAAGTCCTGAGCCATCCAGTCGAAGCAAGAGAAGGCAGTTAGAAGATGACGTAAGAATAACCCAGCTGGCCTCCCTACAAAACATGGACTATCAACAATTCTTGTAAGAGACCATGGAAGGACTAGATTAGCTGCTCAACCAACCCACAGACTGGCCTGGAAGAAGAACCAAGCACAAATGCAATCTAGGAGCAAGAACAAAAGGTCTAACGGTGCCACCTCCGCATAATGCACATGCTCCACGACTATAATGCCGCCCTCGAGGAAACAAGTTAATGATGCAAGCACACAAGTGCAAACATTAAAGGCCCACTTGTCAGCAACTGAAGCTACCCATAAAGACCACGGAGGCGCGCGAGAACAGGTATAAAGCCCTGGAAAGCAATAACAGGTATAAAGCCCTGGAAAGCAATAACATGATCCTCAGCCAAACAATCGTGCAAAGAATCAAGGAAAATGTGGAACTCAATTCAAAATTAGAACAAGCTAAGGAGGAGCAGCTTCAGAAAGAGGTCACCCACACAAATGAGCTCACTACACTTCATGCCCACCAAATACAGAAGCTCCAAACCAATGCCAGGGCCAAAGAGAAGAAGACTTGCAAAGCTAAATCCAGCAGCTAACCTATAGCTAAAGGCAGTAGAGGAAAGGGCAACTCATTTACAGCACGAGCAGGAAACAAACAAACAAAGCCCATGCAAAAAAGATTAGAACACTTAATGACACAATAAGTGCAAGCCAGGCCAAAGTACAAAGGAAAGAGTTGGCACACCAACAGGCAATGGCGCAGCTTACACAACAACTACATGACATTCAGAGGTTGGCTGCCCAAAGGCTCCAACAAATCATTGAAGCCGCTCAGGAAAGAGAAGCAACGGCGAGCTGTGCCTAAGAGGATGCAACTAGAAGGTTCGAGGAGTTAGATGCTGTAAGCATGGTGTGGGAAATGGAAATTTTAAACCTCCTTAGCAACACTGACTCCTACCTACAAGAGTTAGAGTGTCGGCTATTGCTGGCGGTCCAAGATAGAATGTAGCGGTCGGAACCTAATCTCCGCCTCATCCTTGAGCGCGCCTCTGAGTTGGGTTAGCTGTTAGTAACTCCTTGGGCCCTTCTTCAAACTCTCACCTTGTTTTTGTCTACACTAGCACTCTCTCTATTTCAGTATGACATAAATCTATGTGAAGATATAGGCCTAGGAGAACTAACCCTAATTAAACAAAATACTAAAAGAGATGCTTACCCTACCATAATAATGGGCGTTTTGCGGGGAGACTTAGTATTAACTAATCCACAAGACATCTTCTTCTACCCTTTACATCCTGTAGTGCTAAACCTTTGTAGTTGGTGTCGTGTCCTCCAAAATTCAAAAATTCTGGACAAGAGTGTCGAAAAATTAGACTTGTTTGTCCCAGATGACGTTCTTGAGACACTCGCCAACTATGAGGTAGTAGCACATAGTTACCAATAAGTCATGGATGGCTGGAAGTATATAACACTCACCAGCATCTAAATTTATGTGAGTCCACTTTATATCATCCTTTTGGCATTCTAAAACTCTACCCTAATAAGAAGCCATGCCAAAAAATGTACCCACATTGAATATCCCACTATCAATTCCGAAGAGATTCTGGACTTACAAGAATTTATTAAGTCTCATAAGCCTAGCCGCCCAACCCCTAGCAAAGGTCAGGCTCAAGAAGAATCCTCTTCTTCATCTTCAAAATCAAATTACCCTTTCTATTCTAATGTCACCCAGTAAGTTACTTAAGAAGCAGTTAAAGAATGGAGCACAGGATACCACAAGGGAACAAGCACTCTACACAAACAAGGGCACAAAAGAATACTACCACTACATAAGGAAAGGACACTTTAAAAGCAAGTGCATATTCAAACACAAGCCACAATATGGACACTATAATAAACTCAAGCACAAGGAAGAGGAATGCATACTGATGCCAACTACGTGGAGTATTCATCAAGCAAAGAGAAGACCCTCAATGAGCATCTCTTCTAAAACCAAAGCTACATCGACAAGACTCACCACCTTAGTCCATGATTCATCAAATGAGCAGACCTAGTCTTTTGTTTTTTTATCGCACTTGACCACCTGAGAGTAGCTTGATGTTTGCACCCAAGGGGGGTGATGACATATTGTAATACCACACTTGACCACCTTAAGTAGCATGTTACACTAAGGGGGAGTGATGGATCTTCTATAACTCACATCCAACCACCTTGAAGTAGCCTATAACTCACATCCAACCACCTTGAAGTAGCCTATACATCATGGCACCAAGAGGGGGTGTTGAGATTTGTGGTGCCATTGAGCACACGATAAGAGCAAGCAATTAGTAGCATGTTACACTAAGGGGGAGTGATGGATCTTTTGTAACTCACATCCAACCACCTCGGGAGTGATAGATCCAATCACATCCAACCACCTCGGGAGTGATAGATCTTCTGTAACTCAAATCCAACCACCTTGCAGAGTAGCCTATACATGGCACCAAGAGGGGGTTTTGAGATTTGTTGTGCCATTGAGAACACAGTAAGAGGAAGGGATAGAGGACCAAGATAAGGAGTATGCAGCAACATCACACTTGTACATTCTCCCAAACGTGCAGAGTTGTAATAAGAGGTGTCAAGATTTGTGGTGCCATTGAGCACAAGGTAAGGGCAAGGCATGAGTAGAGGACTAGGATCAGAAGAATGTAGCCACAACACAATTGGACATTATCCCACATGATCACATTTGTAAGAGGTGTACCTCCCTCATATAAAAGGGGTCATTTTCAAGCAATGAACACAAGCAAGTATCGTCTTTCTATGAGTACAAGTTTCCATCTTGTAACCTAAGTGAACTTGAGTCAATCTTGATTAGTTCAACTAGCTCATCATTATGCTTGTAATTAGCCTCCATCCTTGATAGTATTAGATTATCTTAATGAATGTGATTAGGGTTATCTTCCATATCCATTGATTAGGATTCTATAAATTTCATCATTGTATCAGAACCATCATTCTCTCCTAGAGCTTCTCATTAGTATCGCTCTAGCATCATTTGCACTAATTATGTCAACAAATAAGGTACTAATCCTAATCTTATCCTCTCATCCCCTTTGTGGCTCAAACTAGTTAGGCTCAATTCTCATTGCACAAGCCACCATTGTCTCTCAAACTTTTGGAGGACCTCTCCCACACCTAGCAACCTACTTCACTAGAGGATTTCATCGTATTCATGTTGTGCTACTTGTTTTTCATTTATTTTCACCGACTGGTTATTTGCTTCATTCGTCATCCCTACTTCAAATCAGGCCAATCCCTCTTGAGGATAGCATAGCATTGGTACAAGATCCCTACAAACCAAATCGTGGCTTGGTTCATCCACTGGATTAAGCACAGTCATTAAAAATTGCATATTTTCACATATTTAAGTTACCATTGGAGGGGTTGTTAAGCTTGGAGACTTTTAATCAACCAAGGGAAACATAGCTATGCTAAAACCCCCATTAAATTTGCCTTATAAATGCTCAATCAATCTTCCAAATTCAATTGATGTTGTTAATCAAGCCTAAGGCTTAATTAGTGTGATTAAGAATGAGTTAATAGTTCAAAGTAAAAATTGATGCTGTAACTTATGAATGGGTGTGACATTTGACACTTGCAAACACTCGCATGCATTCAAATCACATCATTATGTGAATTTTCACTTAAACATTCATTGCATTGCCAATTTGTAAATAATTAGACACTAGCGAGAGTCAAACTTCGGTAAGACCTTTGCAATGGCATCAGGCACTATCACAAATGTTGAGAAGTTCTCAAGGGAAGTCTTTCACACCTGGAACACACAAATGAAGTATCTTCTCATCACCAAGAAGCTATGGAAAGTAATTCAGGAGTGCACCTACTAATCCAACTGAGGATTGGAATGAAAAAGATGAACAGACATTATCATTAATTGGATTTCACTTGGGCACCAACCTTATTCATCACATTGATTCCAAAACCGTGGCAAAAAAAGCATGGTATGAGTTAAATTTAACATTTGATTCTAAGGACAAGAATTAGTAAATCCATTGGCTTAGAGATGAAATTTCATGAGTCACCCTAGCACAATTTATAAGCAAAATGTAAAGCATCATGACCCAGTTAGATGGCATTGATGCAAAGATAGGTAAAAAGGATACACTTTCCATACTTGTAAAAACCATGCCTGAGGAATATGGTGCACTCATGACCACTCTTAAGAATTTACCTGAACCAACATTTGAGGGTTGTATTTCATCCTACTTGAAGAAGAGAAGCGGTTAAAGAATAGAACAGAAGATATCACAAGGGAACAAGCACTCTATACCAAGCACTTAAAAAGTGAGTGTAGAATCCAAAAGGGCACTTCAAAAGTGAGTGTAGACGTCAAAATGACACTTTAAAAGCGAGTGTAGACTCAAACATGTCAAGCCAAAATGTGGACACTACAACAAACTCAGACACAAGGAAGAGGAACACTAACTAAAGAATTAGGAAGCGAACTACGTGGAGTCTTCATCCAGCAAAGAGAAGACCCTCGATGAGCATATCTTTTAAAACCAAAGCTACATCAACAAGCCTCATGACCTTAGCCCATGATTGTAAAAGTTCACCAAATGAGTAGACCTAGTCTTTCATTTTTTATCACACCAAATGAGTAGACCTAGTCTTTCATTTTTTATCGCACACCTGACCACCTAAGAGTAGGAAATTTTTTACCTAGGGGGTGATGACATATTATATTACCACACTTGACCACCTTAAGTATTGTGTTACACAAAGGAGGAGTGATGGATCTTTTATAACTCGCATCCAATCACCTTACAGTAGCCTATACATCATGGCAAGGGGGAGATTTGTGGTGCCATTAACCATAGGGTAAGGGAAAGGCATGAGTAGAGGACTAGGATCAAGAGCATGCAGCCACATCACACTTGAACATTATCCCACATGAGCACATTTGTAAGAGGTGTATCTTCAGCATATGAAAGGGGTTAAATTTTCACATTGTGAAATCTTTGAACCTAAATCCCACTGCTTCAAAAAGAAATTGACTACTTTCAAGTGCTTTTCATGTGATTTTAACTACTTTTAATTGCTTTAACTACTTTTAATTGCTTTAAACTACTTTAAAGCAATTGTCTTCTTTCATGTGCTTTTCACTGCTGCTTTGTAATGCTTGTCCACTGCTTTCATGTGCTTTTCACTGCTTTGCAATGCTTGTCTCACTGCCTTAAAGTAGTTGGCTAATTTCAAGTGCTTTTGATGTGCTTTAAACTTCTTTGAAGTGCTTTGAATTGCTTTAAAGAAGTTGCCTACTTTCATGTTCTTTTAACCGCTTTGCACTCACTAATTTAAAGAAATTGTCTACTTTCAAGTGCTTTTAACTTCTTTTAACCGCTTTGCACTCACTAATTTAAAGAAATTGTCTACTTTCAAGTGCTTTTAACTTCTTTTTAGCCCTTGTCCAAAGCTTTAAAGTAGTTTTATGTGCTTTCATGTGTTTTGGTACTTTAGACTACTTTGCAAGGCTTGTCACTACTTTAAAGTTGGCTACTTTTATGTGCCTTTTATTACTTTAAATTGATTTACAACCATGAGTATAGCCTTTGTGATAGAGAAGGCGTTGCTCTAATACACTCACACATGGTGAGGGCAATTAAGCTCCACATGGATCTAGTACCATGAAAGACTAATGTCTATAAGCTATCGCCTGAGATAGAGGAAGCCATTCACAATAGCATTCCCTTGGAGCTATCGCTTTCTTTGTTTACTTAACTATTTGAAACACTATTGGAAGTGAGACAACTTTCAAGTTTTTTGAGTGACGTGATGATTATTCAATGTGCTCAGTTATCTTTTATTTCTTTGAAATACTTTGTACAAGTTACTTTGAAATACTATATATAGTTTGTGCTTAACTCTTTGAGAGACTTGTGAGTGCTAACGAGTATACAACAGGCTATCATTGGTTTAAGCTTTTAGTGAGAATGTAAATCTTATTATGAGACTATGGACCAAGTACAAGTAGCTCTGCAAAACATGGATCTATACAAAATGGATCTTTTAATAGAATCTTCCTATCTTATAAAAGTCCATAGGCAGCTCACTAAATTGGTTCTCTTGAAGCAACATTATCTCTTCTGATATTTCAGCAAATATATAGTCTGGATTCACTATTATTTCATCCACAATGTGCATACCAACTCCAATTTTAGCTGGCTACATACACAGTACTCTTAAAGTTTCCTTGCCTCCCACATGTAATGCATGCAACAACACAATAACACAATCTTCCATCATACATGGCCCTACCTATGTATAGTTTCCTGGTTTTAAGTTTAAGAGGGCCATACTATTTTACATAACATCACTATATCTTCTTCTACCCTAAAAGATAGGTTCAAGGATGAAACTCAGTTATGCACTCTGTACAATTAATTTAAAGAAACAAAAAAATTACATTACATATCCATGAATAGAAGATATTGTAACCCATATTTTATTACAGTTGTGAAACTTAAGCTTTCAGCCATCCACTTTCAATATAACTGTGAAACTAGTCCAATACATATATAGGCTTTCAACCATGAAGTTTCCATACAACTAGTCCAAATAGAGGCTTTTAACAAGGATGTTTCAATTACACCTACTGGGGTGGGCTCATCTCCGTCACCATCCCCACATCGTACTAGGTCTCTTGGCGCAACTGTTAATGGGTGGTTGCAAGATCAAGGTGCTCAGTTTTGTCCACTCAGGCACCCTGTAAACAGTAAAAAAACAGGCATTTGTCTACCTTTAGTGGCTAATCTCTCCTAGTAAATGAAGGAATTTTGTTTCAAGTTCTTTTGTTGGAACATCATATTCAAAGTTAGAAATATAGTTGCATAATTTGATTAAGCATTCGATAGTCAAAAGTCCTCATTTTCTTAGGTACAAAGTCAATGTATACACCCTGTCCCAAATTTGAACTGATTCCATAAAATGCTAATATCTTTTACATATAAACTCATATGAGATTCCCACTTTGTACCTTAGATCTTCACATAATATAGAGCTTAACTTTATTTTTCAAGAAAATTTTAAGACATTTGAATTTTTTTAAATATTTCAAGGTCTTTAAAGTGTTATAATATACGCCACTTTTTGTACCCACAATAACTACCACTTAAAATCCTCAATCTTGTAGATCAAAAGAGTGGGTAGATACTGAGACATTAGTAGAATGTGGTGGTTAGTAAAAATTACAAATCCAATGGTTGGATTTTTAATGCTCTTTTTCAAGATTCTTCCAGACTATCAGAAGGCTTGTAAATATTAATAATCTAATTAGTAAAATTACATTTTTGATGTGAATCATCTAAAACCTATAGGGACTAGTGTACTTGTAAATGGTGCATCTATGAAAAATTAAATTGGATCACTCTAAGTATGGAAAGATCACTTGTTTATCATTTCATCGTATTTTTTATTAATTTTGGTTAATTAGACTAATTTATATTAATTTAAGTTATATTGGGTTAATTTAAGAGCAAGCGTATTTTCTATTAGTTGCTTGATTTCATTTTAAGTACCTTGCTTCCCAAAATTTACTCTCCAAGCATTGTCCTAGTCCAGCTTAAACTGGATAAAACTGGACACCTTGATCTTGCAACAACCCTAATGTGGTTGATATTCTTATGTGTCTCCTCCATGTGTGTGCTTGTCTTGTTCATTTATTTATTCTCTTTCTCCCCAAGACATAATATTTCCTCCCTATTTAATCTTCCTGGGTATAAATGAAAATTGTGGTGCCTGACATACATCATGTGACTTGCCCCATGAGTTGTGCCTTGCCATTACTAGTCGATCTTTTGCATGTAGCCATTTATAGAGCCACACCCCAATAGATGTCATAAGGAATATGTTTATATCATTGACTGATTTCTCCTAGAACTTTGGAAGAATAGTAAAAGTACTAGGCTTATTGAATGCCATATTGTACAAGCTTTCATCCAGTAACATGGTACTTCACTTATCATAATTTGACAACTTCCACCAGAAAGATTACAGATTCTGGAAGAAGCATGGCTTTCCTTATGGAAAATTGAAATGTGTAATGTCGCATTCCTCTTGGCTAATCCACCCTACAAAGTAATGCAATATGTGTGGGAAGAATAATCTCAAAAGCTGCTCAATGTTATGAACCATTGGGTAGATATAGATGTAGACATCAACTTATTTATTTGCTAACACTAAGAGTCCATTTGCATGTTCTTGCACATAGTGTGTGACATTCCTATCCTGTTTCACTCTCCGAAGCAATTTGTGTACTAAGGAGGTTTAGGGTCCCTCCTAGCATCATGGGTAACTTGATAAGTATACCATTGATCATTGTTGAGCATTATAAGGGTGCGAGTCGCTGAAGTGATTATCTATTGACCTCCTCAATGGGCTCTTCATCATTGTAGTACATAGTACTTGCCACATTAGGACTAATATGTACTCTTGAACACATGACAATACAATTTAACTAAGATGGAGCTCATAAAACCTCCCAAGATATTATAGGAATCCCATCTTGAGCACATGACACTCTCATTCAGTTAATGAAAGAAAATAGAACACACGACGCTCTCATTCAACCAAGATAAAATAAAATAGAACACATGACACTCTCATTAAGGCAAGATGAATAGAACACATGATACTATTATTCAATCAAGATGAAAGAAAATAGAACAAACTTGGACAAAGTTGAAGGTCTTTCAATAAATTAGTATGGAGTTACAAAATACACAAAAGGGTCCTTCACACGGTCCATTAGGAAGTGAATGGGGTCTTCTTGGGCCCTTTAATTTGCCCAAGCCTAATCAAGGTGATTAAGGAATAGCCAAATGGGGGGTTGCCATGTGGACTGAAATGTTGGGTTTTTAAGAGAGGTGTAAGAGTGGTCAAAGGGTTCACTTATCGATCTTTTGCATGTAGCCATTTATAGAGCCACACCCCAATAGATGTCATAAGGAATATGTTTATATCATTGACTGATTTCTCCTAGAACTTTGGAAGAATAGTAAAAGTACTAGGCTTATTGAATGCCATATTGTACAAGCTTTCATCCAGTAACATGGTACTTCACTTATCAAATCTGAAAAGGGGGGGGGGGGCAATTTTACAATTTTCGGACCTCCATAACTTCTACATACAAGCTCCGATTTGAGCAGAGATTATAGATCCGTGATCTACGCATCAAGAGCTTTCCATAGATATGTTACATGATATGGTTTTATCCGCTAGATTTTAAATTCCATTTTCCCCCCAAAATTCAAATTCGAATAAAGTAGCCGTTTTGAAGCTTCTAATTAGAAAACGTTTCTTCTTAAGAGAAAAGGTTTGACTCCCTTAAACTGCCAAATAAAAGGGCCCAAGAAGCCTTCCATTGAGATCCTAATGAAGACAACCACACAAAATTCGCATACATGATACATGGAACTACATAATACCAACATAATACATGATGCTAAGCATTAAAACTACTAAAAATAGAGTGTGAGGTGATTCCATAATTACAATGCATAAAAATTGTGCACACAATGTGGTCAAAATTACAACTACCATGCATATATAATATGCAGGGGGTACATGGGATTACAGAATCACAACATAGAAAGGTTGGGCATATAGTGTGCTGAGAATTACAACTCCCATGCATATAGTATGCAAGAAGTACAAGGGATTATAGAATTACACCACTAAAAGGTTATGCATACAAGGTGCTAAAATTAAAAAATAACATGTATATTGTATGCAGGAGGCATATGACATGGAAAAAACCATCTTAGAAGAGGTTGAAACTTGGGAGTTACTTTGGTCTCCAACCACATTGCTATTGCTACGTGTATGCACCATTTTTCCTTTCTTTCCTTTAAAATCTACAAAGCAAGGGAAATATTAGTACATTCAGATGTTTGTATGCAAGAACTTTAAGAAATGAAAAGAAACACACCAATGGAATGGATATCTTGACTAGCCTTGTGCTTTTTGGTAATAACCCTTGCCAACGTTTCATTATCACCTTCTGTACCATTTCCTCTTACATCATCACCATTCTAATTGCCATGCACAATATCACACTGAGTTGCAAATGTTGTTGCATCGTTGGCCACTACTATTCTCAAGCATATTTTCACCCCGAGATACAGTTCTTGTTGCACCATCACTCTTCCTATTCAAAATTTTTTTGTGGTGTAGGTGTTGCTACATCATGGCCCTCATTCTTATCTTCTGCACCATTAGCCTTTTCCTTCTCTATATAGGTTTAGGTTGGCCATCATCAATAGAACTATCAACCTAACTGCCTTGCTTTGTTGATATACCTAAATTTATAGCCTCTCCTCCTGCATCCTCTTTTTCACCTTTATCTTTGACATGGCTGCCATCCTGCTTGCCCATCTCTCCAACATACTTCTCATGTTCACCACCTTGGAACTGGGTGCGATCTAGGTTCATTGCATTCTTGTTCTCTTGTTCACCACCTAGGACCTGGGTGCCATCTAGGTTTACCTCATTTCCATCCATATACTACTCTCCTGCAACACATTCTTTGAAATTCAATGGTATAGTCTAAATAAAATATTTTATGTTACATGCTTGCTACAAGTACAAATTATAACCTATATTATCATTGAAATCCCTTCCATTCTTGCCACTTGTAGGTATCCCATGAGTAGACGTGAGACTCAGTTGATGATTATTGTGGCTTCTAGTTGGACCTTGCTTGGGAGGCCATAGGCTTAATAGAGAATTGATGGTTTGCAAAGCCAGAGGTATAATCAAAGCCACAGTCAAAGCCGCCTGACTCTTGCTCTTTTTCATTTTTTCTCCTTGTTTTTTTAGTCAAGATGTTAATCCTATGTTGCAATGTAAGAACAAGGATACCTTGAAGGCATCTAAGTGCAGCACACACATTTCTTCTTTTGCAAAGGTTTGAAAAGAAAAAAAGATGGTATTGATGTGTACATGGTAGGATGTACACCCCAATGACGTATGTTTGTAGCAAAGAGAAGCCACATGCCACAGTTTCTCAAAACAACTCTCCGAAGTATACCCAATTTATCTGAATATGCTTGAGGAGGTGTAGGATCCATGTAAAACCTCTGTCCCTTCTACCCAATAGTAGAGTAGAGCTGCATAAGTAAAGTGGATACAAATGAGCACTAACATTGGACTTCTTCCGATTCTCTCATTTGAATATGCTTGAGGAGGTGTAGGATCCATGTAAAACCTCTGTCCCTTCTACCCAACAGTAGTAGCTGCATAAGTAAAGTGGATACAAATGAGCACTAACATTGAACTTCTTCCGATTCTCTCATTTAACACTAGTTCTGTAATTGGACACTTAAGTGTCCTGAGACACTAAAGTGTCCTGAAAAGTTCTTGAATTTTTGTGGGCAATGTATTAAGAGTTTTGAAATGCTTAACATCCACAGATGTTTCTCAAGACCCAAAAAATCCTTGAGATTTTTTTTAATTGCACTTTTCTTAGCTTTTGCAAGGCAATATTTTAATTTTCTTAGACACATGCTGATAAAATGCATGATTTTTGCTGTTTTCAAAATAGTAGTAATTTGGACATAACTTTTAGAAGGGACATAGTTTGATCATGAAACTTGGCTTGATGGAAAGCCCATGATGTAAACTAAATCCTGGAATCATCAAACCACAATTATTGGATAAATTTTTGACTCGCTAATATTGAAATGACGTTTTTTATACAGGTGGAGCATGAATTTTTCTCCTTCCATATGCAAGCTAATAATGTAAAACTTGAGGTGCACCCATGTTATATAGGGTAAATGCTACTTTGTTTTGAATTTTCCAAAACTTTAGAGCCACTTTTTGGGCCTCTTCTCATACATGGCCTTTTGCGCAACCTGTTTTTAATACATAAAATGTCTAATTATGAGCCTAATTTTGATTTTCATCAAAGGGGAGAGCTGTGTAAGTGCATTATTTGTTGTAACTATAGGTGTAGACTACTTGTGCAAGCATAGTTATGATTAGTTTTTGATAAAAGATGATCAAATTTTACATTTTTATTTTTTACAATTTTTTTAGAACTAGGCGATAAGAACCTACTTAAGTGGAGGCTAAGTTAGTGTCATACACATCAAATTATGGCTTACTTATCTCATCTCAAGCATGAAAACCAATAATCAACATTATCATTGATAGGGCTACATTATTTTTTAGTGGTGTGATTGAGTTTTGATAATACGCGTTACTTTTGCTAATTTTATGCAACTTTTTTGGAAAAAATGCTAGGAAAGGAAATTGATTTTTTTGGTGAACTTCTACCTCCTTAGACTGATGGATGCTATCAAAATATCTTGGGAAAAATGCTATTGATATCATTGGATTTTTTTTTTAGAGAATGATGCTTGCATATTTGGAAAAATCCTGAAAAATGTTCATTCTCAAGACATGCTACTTTGTTGCTTATGTACTTCCAAATAAAAAGGCATTTTATATGTTTAGCATTTTTTACATAAGCATAGGGTTATGTTCTACATGCTCAATGAAGCATTTTGGTTTTTAGAGCCTACATTAGGAGTTTGATTTTTTTTCGCAACCCCCAAAAAGGACACTTAAGTGTCCTGTTTTGGTACCAAACTAGTGTTAAATATGCTTGGGGAGGTGTAAGATCCATGTACAACCTCTGTTCCTTCTGCTAGCAACAACTGCATAAGTAAAGTGGATATAGATGTGCACTAACATTGAACTTCTTCCGATTCTCTCTCTAACATGCCACATTGATCTTAAAAAACATGTGCAATATGAAATTTAGAGACCAACCATAACATTTTGTAGTACTTTTCTAGTAATCAAAAGCACTTCAAAGCACCCAAAATCACCTTAAAAAGTGGATTGAGGAGAGAACTTTGCCTCCCTAGTATTAAAAGCACTCAAACACACCTCTAAAAGAACTGGCTTGAGGAGGACACTTTACCTCTCTAGAACTCAAAAGCACTTTAAAGCACCTAAAAGTAGTAGAGAGAAATTAAAAGCACTAAAAAAGCACCAAAAGTGGTGCCTTGACCAAGGCACCACCTAAAAGTAGTAGAGAGAAATTAAAAGCACTAAAAAAGCACCAAAAGTGGTGCCTTGACCAAGGCACTTTGTCTCTCAAGCAATAAAAGCACCTAAAAGCGGTGTATTAAGGAGAGAACTTCGCCTCCCTTGTGATAAAAGCAGTCAAAGTCATTTAAAAGAACCTAAAATTACTAAAAAGTACTTAAAACACTCAAAAGCACTTTACCTCTGAAATAATAAATACACCTACTAAAAGTAGTGGGTTGAGGCTGGTTTACCTCCCTAGTAGTAAAAGTAGTCCAAATCATTTCAAAGCACTTTAAGGTAGTAGAAAGCAATTAAAAGTACTCAAAAGAACCTAAAATCAATGCCTTAGCTAAGGCACTTTGCCTCTCAAGCAATAAAAAGCGCCTGAAAGAAGTGTGTTGGGTAGGGCATTTTGCCCCCTGGTAGTAAAAGCAGTCAAAAGCACCTAGAAGTATCCAAAAGTACCTAAAAGTAGTACAAAGCACTTAAAAGCACCTAGAAGTAGTAGGAAGTAATTAGAAGCACCTAAGAGTACTCAAAAGTACCTAAAAGCACTCAAAAGTATGTAAAAGCACTCAAAAGCACCTAGGTGAAAGCATGATAAGGTGGACTGAAAACCTTTGTCGTGGACAATGGTTTACAATTGGTTGTGAAACATTTATGTAGAGTTAGAGAATTAAAACATAGTTGTTTAATCTTGTTTCACATTTATTATATCTAAAAGGCACTAAATAAATTGCGAAATACACCTTATGATGATATTAAATCCACTAATATTGGTTGTCTTCAAGTGTGATAGCAACCAATGTAACTGGTAGAAAGTGTACCATCTTATCATGCTTTCATCACCTAATCAAAAGGACCTAAAATTACTCAAAATTATCTAAAAGAAGCCAAAAGCACGTAAACGTACTCAAAAGCTTCTAAAATCATTTACGAAGCACTCAAAGGTACCCAAAAGTAGCCAAAAGCACCTAAAAGTACTCAAAAGAACCTAAAAGTAGTAAGAATCAGTTCAAAGCACCAAAAAGTGCTAGGACCTTATAATCACCTAAAAGTAGGTAGGTAGCACCTAAAAGCACTAAAATATAGTGCATTGAGCAGGGTAGTTTTCTTTCCTAGCAATAAAAGAAGTTAAAAGCACCTAAAGTACCCTCCTCAAAAGCACATGGATTGATCTATACACAAAGAACTGAAACATCAAAAAGCATAGAAAAAGCAGCTTACAAGAACTTTAAAGGAGCTAGAGGCACAGAGTAGTGACCTTATAAAAGAACTAGGAAAATTACTTACAATTCTGCCACATTAGCCTTAAATTTAACATTTGCTCATCTGCATAGATAGTAGCTAGGAGATAAGTGCATGATGAAATCTGTACTTCTAGCACTACAACAAAACCTCCCCCTTAGCGATAGGCCCAAAATGACAGGTTTTTACAAATACATTGCTTAAACGATCACGAACATCGCTTAAGCGATGGTTTTTTGAATGTGATAATGAAGCATCACAAATCCCTTTTGCAAACGGGTGTCGCATAAGCGACGCTTGCAAAACTGGAGTACGTCGTATATGCAACATCACTAATAGAGGGGTCTCCTACACGACAATCTAGGAATTAAAAAAAAACCCCAGAACAAATGGCTCCCACGAATTGGTAGGATCCATTTGCATTCTCACCATCAATGCCCTCTTCTTCAAGCAGACATATGATCAGCGCGCCTGCCACCCGTTGCTTCTCCTCCCATCCACACCCGTTCTTCATCTATCCAAGGAATGCATTGAGAGCTTTGCTTTATATTATTTTTTGTTGATTACTACTAATATAAACAATCGCCCTTGGCCCTTATGCGCAACCTCTATGTTTGGCCACCTATGGGCAACCTTTGTGCTTGGCCGCCTAGCTAGGCAAATCCCCAGCTGCTTGGCCAAGCCCCATGGGCTAGCCGATAGCTACCCATCCCTTCTATGTGAAAAGATGCAGGGGAGAAGAGAGCTTGAGCTCTTGCAAGCACACACACTCACAAAACCCTAATCGAGAACACACAAGGTGAGAGGCTGAAAATCTTCTTCTTCTTCACTCAACACTCAACACACCATATACAAAGATAAGAGTACACACATATAAAAAGGTACTCAACCAAATACATACTAGGGTTCTCTATAATGTGAACCCAACTAAATGAGCTGGCGCTATAACTATGCCAGTCTCTAGAATGGCTATTACACAGCTTGTCATCCCACTGGCCACATATCACCCATGATCTCACCAACCATGCCAGTGGTGTAAGTGTGGGGCCTATCCCCCAGGCCAGTGTCCACCGCTTCACACTAGATGAGCTCAATATCTCAACACTCCCCCTCGAGCTCAACTCCATCTCATGTACACAAGCGAAGCCGTGAATCTATGGAGCTTCTCTGTACCCAATGCTTTGGTAAAAATGTCAGCTACCTGATCCTGTGTGCTGACATAAACAAGGTCAAGGTCTCTTGCCAAGAGCTTCTCTCTGACAAAATGGTAGTGGACCTCTATATGCTTCGTGCGAGCATGAAAAACTGGGTTCTTGGCCAACTGTATACTGCTAATGTTGTCACATAAAATGACAACTTGTCTATCCACCACCACTGATAGACCCAAATCTGCAAGTAGCTTTCTCAACCAAGCTACCTCACATGCTGCCATAGCAGCACCTTTGTACTCGGCCTTTGTTGTACTGGATAGAGCAACCGTAGGCTGCTTCAAGTCACAACAGCTGCTTCTTGCTACTCCAAGTCACAACAGCACTCCCCAAAGAAAACATGAAGCCACTAGTAGATCTTCTATTCTGAGATAGTACCAGCCCAATCAGCATCTGTGTACCCATGTACACATATCTCTATCCCAATTTCATAAAATAGTCCACAATGCAAAGTAGACCTCACATACCTCAGTATGCGTCTCAATGCATCCAAATGCGGCTTCCGACAAGGAACCTGCATAAACTGACTCACCAACCCAACATCATAGCTCAAATCTGGCCTGGTGATTGTCATGTAGATCAAGCTTCCTACTATGCACCTATACATAGTAGGATCCTTCAAAATCTCTCCTGAATCTGCACTCAACTTGCCATTCTGATCCAATGGCACTGAGATAGGCTTACAGCCTGTCATACCATACTTGGACAACATGTCCAAGCCATACTGTCTCTGTAGTAAATCCAATACCATGTGGTGACCTAATCACCTCAATGCCCAAGAAATATCTGAGCTCCCCTAGATCCTTCATCTCAAACTTCTGTCTAAGCAAGATCTTTACATCAAAGATCTCTGCATCATGGTCCCCCGTAATGATCAGGTCCTCTACATAGATGACAACAAGCACAACCCCTCTATCATTGTGTCTCACATACAGCGAGAAATCTGCGGCTACATGAAAGCCAATATGACAAGATATTTAGAAATCTTGTCAGACCATGCTCTTGGTGCTTGTTTTAAGCCATACAAGGCTTTCTTCAAAATCTCATAAAAAACAACATCCCTGCTTACCCTTAACTCACGTATAGCAGGGTTATAACATCTGTATCCCTTTTGCTCAAGGGAGTATCCAATAAACACACATTTTTTAGCTTTTGGATCCAGCTTAGTTCTCAGCTCATCTGGCACATGCACATATGCAATGCATCCCCGATGAGACAAATCAGGTTTTCTACCAGTAAACCTCTCCTCTGGAGTTACATCATGTATGGCTATAGTTGGAGTCCTGTTCATGATACTGTAGAAACAACCTCAGCCCAATAGCTATGCGACATATTCTTCTCTTCCATCAATGCTGCTGTTGGAGTCTTGTTCATGATATAAACTGCTGTAGAAACAGCCTCAGCCCCAGCCTCAGCCCAATAGCTATGCGGCATATTCTTCTCTTCCAGCAATCTCAGCAATGTGCAATCTCAGCAATGTGCTTCCGCTCAGCAACTCCATTTTGCTGCGGAGTGTATCTACATGTCTCCGAATACCATTTTTCTTCAAAAATTCAAAGAACTCATTGGAGAAGTACTCTCCCCCTCCATCTGACCTTAGGTACTTTACATATTTCCCTGTTTGCTTTTCAACCATAACTCTGAAATTCTGAAAGTGAGTGAACACCTCACCCTTCTCCTTTATGAAGTATACCCACACTTTCCTTGTGTGGTCATCAATAAATGTCACCTGCAGCCTCCCATAGACATGGTCTTCGTAGGACCCCATACATTTGAATGCACAACATCTAGTGCATTTTTGCTCACATTTCTGTTAGTGGAAATACATGCTTTGTTTGCTTTCCAAATTGGCATGCTTCACATATTCTCTGCATACCTTCAACTTTAAATTTTGGCAGCCCTGTCACAATTCCTTTAGTCTGCATTCTCTGCACATTCACATGTCCAATTCTTTTATGCCAAATGTCTGTGTCTGCAACAATTCCCTGAACCATTTGCAAACATTGTAGCACTCACTTCAGGCATGTTTACATTCGTCGATGTAAACATTCTGCCCACTCTGTTGCCTTTTGCAACCAACCTGCACTTGTCTTTAAAGTCTTTAATATAACAACATCAGGATTAAACCAAACCTACAAACCCTGCTCAATCATCTGGCCAACTGAAACCAAATTCTTTATTATGTTCGCAACATGAAGTACATTTGCAAGGTACTTCACTTTGCCATCCTGCATAGACAATGGCACATCTCCAACATGGGCAATTGGATGAGCAGTGTCATCCCCTAGTTTCCACAAAACCTGGTCTTTCAAGGTTCTTCATCTCCTTGAACCACTCCCCATGACTTGTCATGTGGTTTGAAGCACCTGAATCAACGTACCATACATCATCTTTATGTGCTGCTTCAACATTTTTAGACATGGCATTAATGACATGCTGTATAACAAACAACCTTTCATTATCCTCATTGTTTCTGCTTGAGGATGCATAGTTGTTTTGCTGCCTGCAATTTCCCATTTTGCATTTCAGCTTGCTTCTAAAAATCTGTCTGCACATGTCCAGGCTTACCACAATAAAGCATCCACGTGTATCATTATACTGCCTCCTTTGCTAATTTCCACGACCTTTTTGACTCCCCTTGCCTCTGAATTGGCCTCTTCCACCTGCGTGTTGTTGTTGTTTGTGAATTGGCCTCTTCCACACACCTGCGTGTTGTTGTTGTTGTTATTGTGAATTCTGGGATTGTTGTTGTTGCTACTACTGGGCCATAATTCTGATTACCTGTTCGGCCACCTCCTTGACCGCGTCCACGGCCTCCTCTACCTCGTCCTCTTCCTGAACTTGTGTAGAAGGCCTGTTGCTCTGAACTGTTTTTGTTTTGTGAGGACTGTTGGTCTTCACCCAAGCTCTTCTCTTCTATAATCAACATAGACACCAAGTCTATAAAATTGGGAATGTTTTCCCGAGTCTGAATAGACGTCTTGAATGCCTTGTATTGTGGCCCGAGACCACGTAGACAGACTTCCACCTTCATCATCTACTGAAACACCAATAGATGCAAGGGATTCCACAATACCCTTGATCTTCAATGCATAGTCATTCACAAACATACTCTTTTTCTCCCCAATATGAAGTTCATTCTTCAACTGTATCTTTCGTGCCTTGGTATTTGTTTCATAGGGTTTTACCAAGGTGTCCCACGCCTCCCTGGGGGACTTGGCATCTTGTATGTGCCCAATCATGGTGTCCTGTATACTGATAGAGAGCCAATACATAACGTTTCTGGCTCCTTGGTTCCAATCCTTGAACTCTTTCACATCTGCAGTAGTCGGATTGATGTCCGGTATCTCCGGTGCCTCTTCATGCTCACCTTCTATATAGTCCCAGTAGCCCTTTCCCATCAAGAAATTTGTCAGCCTCCTGAACCTCCAAGCATGGAAGTTGTTCTTATCAAAGCTTCTCAGCAACAATTTGGTTTATGCCATCATTTTACATCTTGCCAAACACACAAATATACCAGAAACAACACTCTAGTTTGTCCTGCACAAACTGCTGTTTTTTCTGCAGCGGTACTATAGTAGCGGTACTATAGTACACTCAAATGTCACAACAACTAGTGACCTCAATGTGCATACATACACCCAATGGCAACTGTTGACCTCCTTACAGCACACAGAGTGTCTGCATAGCTAATCTGTCTTCCTACAGTTCTTAAAATAGAGTTCTGTAGAGAATCAATGACTTACCCGTAGTGCTCGAAATCGCATGCTTTTTGAAAAACGAAGGCCCTGAGGCACCCGAAATGCATTTTCGGCCCCAAAAAAATTCTATCCGATAGAACGGTATAGTTGCCCTATAGCTTTACTTCCACGAAGAAAGCTCCTCAATCAGAGCCGATGCCTCCTGTAGAGTTCCCGACAAGGATGTTGTCGCCAACACAAATAGGGAAAAGTAGTTGAAGCTCTTACCCTTGTACTGCTTCCTGTGCTTCTCTTGCTTGCAGCTCAGCCCTTAGCATGAACCAGGCTCTGATAGCATGAACCAGGCTCTGATACCATGAAAAGATGCAGGGGAGAAGAGAGCTTGAGCTCTTACAAGCACACACACACTCACAAAACCCTAATAGAGAACACACAAGGTGAGAGGCTGAAAATCTTCTTCTTCTTCACTCAACACTCAACACACCATATACAAAGATACGAGTACACACATATAAAAAGGTACTCAACCAAATACATACTAGGGTTCTCTATAGTGTGAACCCAACTAAATGAGCTGGCGCTATAACTATGCCCGTCTCTAGAATTATCACACAGCTTGTCATCCCACTAGCCGCATATCACCCATGATCTCACCAACCATGCCAGTGGTGTAAGTGTGGGGCCTATCCCCCAGGCAGGTCATCAGTGTCACTGCCTCACTAGATGAGCTTGATATCTCAACACTATGGACTAGTGGGCAAATCCTAGGGCCTTTGTTGGCCCCTTGGGGTGGCCACCTCTTCGTGCACGCACAACGCAACACATGCATCATTGCTACAATTGCCTTCAATTTTTATTTCTTTACTGACATCATCTCTAATTTTGTTTTTCTAGTTTGGCATGTGCTCCTCATAGTCATTACTTTCTATGTGCTTTAGAATTATTTTGTTGTAGTACATGTACGCCAATTTCTCAGCCCTACTTGCAATTAGTTGATTTTGAGTAGTACTATGCACATAGTCCAATTTATTTTGGAGCATGAATTTGGAGAACATTGAGAAAGCACCTTAATTTCAAGTGGCCTTAAGTACTTACATGATATCCCGTTTAGCATCCACCATTCCCAAGCTAGCTTTTCCTTTGCTAGGTCTTGTAGGAATAAATTGCTAGACCTACCTTCCTACAATCTCTATAATTAAGAAATTCTTGAACACAAGCTACATCAAACTCTGTGTACACAGAGTTGAAAACATCATAAACATCCTACAACACCTCCTCATTTGGTGTTAATGTCTAGTGACCAGTACTCAGGATCCATCAAATAAGCCACATTGTGTAAAGGACTATGAGTAGTGATTCATTGTGAATGGAAATGCTTGATCATAGTATCTTTTTTTTTTTTGTATGTTGCTCGTTCAAGGAATGCAACATCCCCTTCTTGGGGTATCGCTAAGGGGGGATAGCCCCGTCCTACACATGCAAGCTACATGCTTTCTACAGATGCATGGTGTCCATTCAAGGAATGCAACATCCCCTTCTTGGGGTAGCCCTAAGGGCTGGCCCTGTCCTACTACATGCTTCCTACAGACGTATGGAGTCCAGTTCTTGCAAATCCAACACTCAGATCATCAGACATCATTCGAGAGTAGATTGACACTGTGTAAGGAAATGCACTACTTCTATGCCTTTCCTAAATGATTATCATTCTCGAAAAGAGAGAGGTGTTGATGAATGATGATAATGAATGACTGATCCTTTATCCAATGACGAGGTCCACCCTTTGGATGATGGTTTTCCTCTATGTAGGAGGCAAGAGATGAACTGAATTCTAAATGCTAACTGTATGATGACTATGCTACTGATTCCCTTGCTCCTTAGGCTAGAAACACTAAAAAGAAGGAGATATCAAAAATGAATGATGTGTTTTTCTATATATATGGAATGATGTTGCTGGTCATCTTATGTTGTGAGCATGCATGTCTATATCTTCACGACTTCATATATGCCCCATGGTTCCCCATGCCCCGATCTGATGTGATGCATGCTCTAAATGTTGTTGATGTCTTGTGTACTGTTGTAGGTGCTACAATAGCCCCATTCAATGTTGCACACGCTGTAACTACTATGATCTAAGATTGTTAACATTGATTTAACTCCTTGGTAAATGCTAGATTAATGATTGAATTCCTAGAATGCCATGTCACCTGTACACCAAAACTGGGTGTGCACATGGCATTCCTCTCTGCTAAACTGTTGCTAGGTGGTACACCTATAAACCCTTAAACCTCCTCCACTAAAAGCATTGCCCCACTTTGTCTTCTTTTGCCAAGACTGACATGTTTGTGGAATCCTTTCACACACCATCTCTGAACCTCGTAAGGCAATGTTGGAGCCACTTCTATCTTCTTATGTGGAAGAGAAACCCTTCAGTTGAAGCCCGAAACTCCATTTACTCCTTGATGATGGATGTAATTCTTCCCTAGAAAACTCATGGGTAAATCATGTATGCCTTGTAGAAACAAGATGCTTAGATTGACTATCTTTCCTCGACTACTAGGATGACTACTCTGCTGATGTAGGCCATGTGCTACCCTATATGCTATGAAAGAATGCAAATGAATGGGTTACTGATGCATGCCTAAGGGGAAAACCCTAAGGATGGCCTACAAGATCTTGAGAAATGGATTTAATTGAGCATAAGCAACTATCATGATGCTTTATTGAATGACTTTAGAGATGAACTAAGGCTGGTTACCCTGTACCGCTCTGATACCAATGTGACATGCAAGGGATTGATTGTATAGTAAAACAACCTTAGGCTTGACTAAACTTCATTATTATAAACACTTAAGAGAAAGAGAATGGTTGCAATGCAGCTATATTAAATGTGATGGTTACAATGAGATCTATGCATGTCCTAAATGAGTATCCTTCTCGGGAGGAGAGAGATATGTTGAACGATGATGATGATTGACTATTCCTTTCTCCAATGCCAAGGTCCACCCTTTGGATGCTGGTTTTTCTCTATGTAGGAGGCAAAAGATGAATTGAATGTTGAATGCTAAATATGTTGTTGATTCCCTTGATCCTTAGGTTGGAAATGTTGAGAAGAAGGAGACAACTGGAATGAATGATGCACTTCTCTATATATATGGAATGATTTTGCTGGTCGACCAGGCTTATGCTGTTGGCCTACATGTTTAGAGCTTCATGACTTCATATATGCTCCATAGCTATTGTCGGCTAGTTTCCCATGCTTGTGTACTACTATAGGTGTTGTAAATAGCCCCATACAATGCTGCACACACTGATGATCTAGGCTTGTTCACATTGATTTAACTGCTTGGTAAATGCTGGATTAATGATTGAATGCCTAGAATGCCATGTCACATGTACACTAATTAGGTATGCACGTGACATTGACTAGGTCTGGTCAGCTAGCAAAAAAATAGGCCCCCTTGCTAGCAAGCTACTATAGCCAACCAGGGAAAAAAATAGAGCACCCCCTCATGGAGAAAAACTGGGAAAAAAAGAACAATGAGCAAAAAATGGAGAAACTCCTACACAAGGCGAGCACACCCACAACAATGGCCCTCACTCCCTACTACTGAGTAATATGTATAGACATGAGATGACTGCTAATAGCTCCTGGATGTGGAACCAATCCTAGTGAACTCGAGTGCTGATAGAGCATCTATTGAGGTAGATGCTTCATGAAGAGGTCTGCCACATTATCCTCTGTTAAGCAAAAGACTAGCAAGATGTCACCAGCCAAAATCTTCTCTCTCAAGGTACAATTCTAGTAAGAAGATTTTGACTAAGACGGAGCAATATTAGAGCCTTGTAGTTGTTGATGCCTTCAAGTATCCTCCATGTGAATTGATTATGACCTAGATTCAGGTATTATAACTTAGACAAAGTTGTGATTTGGGATGAAATACCACCATCAAGGTTGTTGAGTAGCAAAGACAGCCAAGTGAGGTTATTGAGCCTAGCTATGGTGTCGAGAAAGGGCACACTGATGAGTGCATTTTCCCCTAGATCTTGCACTTGCCCAACAACGAGGTCAATGAGCCCAAGGTGCTTGGTATAGTGCCAGTCAAGTTGTTTTGATGTAAGTACAGGGATCAGAGGCTTTTGCAAGCACCAACCTCAATGGGAATGCTTCTAGTTGTTAGGCGGTTTTCGAAAGCAGAAAAATAATTGAGGCTCTTCAATACTCTAATATTTGAAAACAAGGTGCTAGTAAGCTGATTCACTTGAAGCTATAGTGTCACAAGGTCGGTGTACTTTTGTAGGGATGTGGGGATGGGGCTAGAAGAGCCTTAGATCGATGAGAAGGTTCAGGTTCCCAATTTCCAAGGGGATATGGCCTTCTAGCTTGTTTTGATCAAGGTAGAGGGCAAAGAGACTGGAGCAATTTCCAATTGTCGGGGGAATGGTGGCTGTTAGATTGTTGTCATTTATAACAAGATCTATAAGGTTTGTGAGCTTTCCCAACTATGGGGGTTAGGGACCGCTAAGATCCTTATTAGAGAGGAGAATGTGAGGGCAAAAGGATGAAAGTACTAGATGTATGAGAGATAAGAGAAAAACAACAGAGCTTGAAATGGGTGGCTGATGATGGTGAGTGAAAATATGTACAAGAGGTCCTGTGATGTGAGGAGACTCTGAGTAGAAGAACATTGCAGAAGTAGAGATGATGTAGCAGTTGAAGCACGGTTGATGTGACGAAGGCTCACATTGATGTGAGGCAAAGGCACTCCGTGGTCAATGTTGAAGGCTCGCATCGTCGATGGATGCAGAGGCACTCTGGGGTGGTAGCGGTGGCGGGCAACAGTGGAAGATGAAGTGATGATGATGCAAACTAGTGACAAGGGTGTTGCTATACCTAAATGGTGATGAAGAGCAGAGAGGGCTGCCATCTTGAGTGGTGCAAGCTTTGGTGACAAGGGTACTACAATACCTAAGGGGTGGTGAGTGAGGAGGAGCAGAGAGGGATGTTGTCCCCCCGCGACGATGTGAGATGGTGAGCATAGAGGGCTATTATCCCAAGGTAAGTTATAGAAGAAAAACAATGATGTGTTGTAGCAACGAGTGGGCTATTGTCCCAAGATATGTATTGATGATAAAATAATGATGTATTGTACAATAGTAGAGAGTCGGTTGTTGTCGGATGGTTGGAAACACTGATGATGCAAACCTTGGTGACAAGGGTGATGCGGTACCTAAATGGTGATGAAGAGCAGAGAGGGCTACAGTCCTTAGTGGTGTAAGCTCCGGTGACAAGGGTGTTGCAATACCTCAGGGGTGGTGAGGAGTAGAGAGGGTTGCTGTCCCGAGTGACTTGGGCTACACCAAATCAAACTAGGTGAATTTGAGAGACTTGGGCTCACCGCACAGCTCTTGGTGGAGCGGGTTCATGTGGGCGCTGCATGGATTGCTAGGGGGGTCACCACACCGCTCCTAGCGGGGTGGAGTCACGGCATGGTATGGCCCGTGAGGGGGTGGCTAACCGCATGACAGGGGTGGGGTCGCAGCATGGCACAGCTCCGGGTTTGTGTGTTGGCACAATCCAAGGGGGGTTATTTGTAGAGTTCCTACCCAAAAAAGGGTGTAGCACCAGGATTTCCTGGGAAGTCACCCATCCTAGTACTATTCTGGCCCAAGTACCCTTAACTACAGAGTTCTAATGGGATCAGATGTATTAGCATTGGTATGACTGCACCACATCAAAGTAGGTGAAACCGAGAGACTACAAGAAAAATAGAGGAGGAGGTTTCTCGTATCATAAACATTCCACGTTTCCAAGACATTGAAGGGGCGTTTCCAAGAGAGGAGCGAGAGCATCCAAACAACACCCTTGGCAAAAAATAGTCCTCCTTACAGATACTTCCAATCCACCCACGTGAACACTTAGACAAATACTCCTCCCCACATCCATCCAAGTCCACCACATAATCACTTAGACAAATACTCCTCCTCACATCCAAGTCTGCCCACAAGAAGATAGCTTAGCTATTGCATACACAAGATCAAAGCATTCTTCATTCTCAAATACTCATTTCCCTAGCATGCACAAAAACCTTGAAACTATCAACCATAAAACATACACACTAGAGAATAGACATGAGAAGAGAGACAAATATCAACTCATTGCATTGAATTAACAAAAATAGAACTTACAATAATGTAGATGGGGAGAGAGAAGAGCTTGCATCTCTATGGGAAAAGAGGGAGAGCTAGTCTCAAGAGAGCTCAAACATGAGTTTGTCCAATGTGTCCATAAGCTCTCAAATGAGCCACTTTTTATACAAAAACTCTAAAACTCCCACAAGTTCCCATGTGGGATTATTGTCAAGCCCACTCCCACACTCATCTACAACTTGGAACTCTTTACAAGAGTCCTAAGTATCTTTTTGTTGCATCCTTGCATTGATCACGCAACACTCCCCCTTCCTATTTTGCGCACGTCCTCGAGCGCGGTAGAAACAAGAGCTGCAAAAAACAATGGATACAAGTAAAGCCTTTTATTGAAAAAAAAAAGAAAAGAAAAGGAAAGAAAAAAAAAACCAGCAATGACAATTTCACACGTGAACATACAAGTGAAAGGCTGATTAGAGTTTTAAAGAGTGCTAAAATAGGTGAGTAAAGACTAGTCAAAGTGAGACTAAGTGGTAGATAGTGCTATGCAAAGGCAAGTGTGCTTGCACACCACAGGTTATGACTGCAGTCTCAATGTCCTACAAGTATTTAAGTTATTCCTAAGTGGCAAACCTACTCCTAAATATGAGCAATGGTGATTGGACCTCTTCTTCTTATCTTCCTTTTTTTTTTTTGTGTGTGTGTGTAAAAGATGAATAAAGAGGAAGGTTCCATCCCAATGAGACCCAAGTAATGGCCAAGAGACCTCCGCCAAGAGAATCTAAAGGCCGCTAAGTATCTCAAAGGCGACAAACCCGTTTCTTTCTTTTTGTCCTAAGCAGTATCCCATGAAGATGAGGGCATCGGTCTCGAGGGCCCATAATGTACCCCAGAGTCCTACCAACATCTATCAAGGCGATAAATTCCTTGAAGGTCTTTTTCTGAAGCTTTTAGACGTCAGTGTTCACCCCATGGAAACCAAGGCATCGGCCCCAAGGTGCTAAGACAAGGTCCTACCAAGCATTCCACATGGCTGTAGACACGTCATGTCTCAATTCACTTGTATATATATATTTTTAGGGTATATTTTTGTAAATTTTTATTAATCCTAGCACCTAGCTCATACTTAAGAGCTCATACTTAAGAGGTAGCTACCACTAGTAGGGGTAACTAATATACCTTGAGAGCATAAGAACTTGGTCTACTCCATTGGTATATATCCTACACTGTCTTTAAATAGAAATATCTTCTACTAAGTCCTCTAAGAATCTAGAAATCACTCACCACATTTTAACAACTAATCTAAAACTTAAACCAGCCAATTGTGTGTGAACATGCAAACAATGTATCCAAAAGTTAAAAGCACATAAAGAATAAAAGATTATGATTTGAATACACCTGTTGTAGTGCTCGTTGATGTTGTTCGTTCGCATTGATTCATTGCTGATGCTGATTGCTTCTCTTTGCTTCTTGTAGGCATTGCATGTCTCCCCCCTTTTCTAATTTGTGTGCACGGTAGGTGGACTGTTGGGGCGTGTTTGATGCTCTTGTTTAGTTGAGATCTCTGCAAAATGTTTATGAACAAACAAGAAAAGAAAAGAAAGGAATAAAATTTGTTATTGGTGCTAATCACCGAATATAGCCGAGGGGAAAAACCCAGTGGAAGAAAAGTGCCCTGGCTTGTTAATCTTATTGTGGAGTCGCTGAGCTTACCCTTGCGCTGGTGGTGGATTCGTGTCCACGTCTGCTGAAAAGATGGTATCAATTTCTTTAGGATGGTATCAATTTCTTTAGGATGCAAGGACAACCCTTCACAAAAACCGGCCTCTGGAGAAGGTGGTAGAGGAAGGAGTGCTTCCTCGCTAAAATATGGCATTGGTTCTATGGGAAGGTTAAGTAGACAATTTCGATTTTGGAACTGCGCAATATAAGTACTCATATTGATCCAAAGTTGACATGATGAGGCTTGGGGAAGGAGGGCTTGCAAGATAGGTGGTTGCAAGTCATTTAAGCATGTATCTCTCCATTGTTGTGCTTGAACCTCCTCAAGTAATCTACGTTGATTTGGTCCTCTCTCTGGTATTCTCACATTAAGAAGATTATGGCGTTGGGGTGTAATTCCCACAATTTGTTTCATTAAGCCCGTGCCATATTGTCTAAAGTAAGAGCGGCATATCCAACAAATGTGTGAAGCTTCTCCTAATACAAGTCGTGCACACTCTTGACAATGTGAAAATGGGTGATGCTGTTGATAGAATAACGTGACAAAGTGATGCCCACAGCTGTAAGGTTCCTCCTTTTAGAAATGGGAGAAACACTTAAGATAGTCCGCTAAGTCATCTTGGGAAAAATTTCCTATTCATCGACACCTTGACCCTGTAGAGATTCAAGGATACGATTCATAGGTATGACCTAGCTCTATCTCGCAGGGGAAGCATGATTTTCTAAACATCAAATCACCCATAGGGTAATTGATCAAAAATTGGGCAACTAGAGACAACGCTTTTTTCCTCATCTTATGCAAGGCACAGCCGCTGGCCTAGTTTTCTTGAATAGAGTTGCCCGAGAACCTAACTATCTAACGTAGGGCTTTCACTTAATCTGTTGGAAAGCTACCCGACTAATCGGGTCCACCCGTCCGTAGGATGGTGCCGTCAGGGCATTCCATCCTCCCACTTTCCACCCTACTCACGCGTCAATTTGTTTTCTAATTAATCCTACCACACTGTTTGACATAAACAAACATGTTCCTTACTTAAGGCCCTTTCACAAGGTTTATTAAAACAGCCTTCTTGCACAATACAATCATACCAAAGACAAGATGTAATTATATAAAAAGTTTATACATGAATCCATTTCCATACAAGCCAAACTGGCTCTCTTATTCTTATTCTTTTATACCTCCACATGCTGGGCAAAACCCTACGGGACCATACACCTCATCGTCGGCCTGGCAAGGACTCAAGCCGGCCTGTCGCCCTGCCTGTCGCCCTCTCAGGCTCCATCGCTCGATCCTCCCACCCCTCAGAGGGATGTCTGCGCACTAGGGTGGGCTAATTTACCGCACTAGCCTGGGCCCTCAGAACTAGGCAGCCTCATAATCTCTCGCCTCAATTGACGATCCTTATTCTTCCAAAGGTATGAGGGATACCTTGGGCCATTACCGGGCTTTGCTAACGACGCCGCCCGGCTACTCAAGCACAGAACGGAGTTAGCGTTGAAGCCAAAAAATCTTAAATTCCAAAGATAACATCTTCAATGCAATTTACCAAATATTCATAATTCATGAAGATAACAATTTCAACGCAATTTATCGAATACAACATCACATAGTTCATAACTTCATATAATTTTTATGTCGTCATTTTAAGAGGAAAAGACACCATTCATTAATACTAATTTAAGGAAAAATCTCTTCTTTTGAAAATTAACCAAGCTAACCTGGCCACCATTTCCTTGAGGGGCTTGAAAAGGCACTGCGTTGGGCGCATCTTCCCCCATCTCGTTGTTACGTGCTCCTCTTGAGGCAATATTTTGTCGTCTCCGAGATGAGGCCATCTTAGGCGTTGCCTTGTAGAGCTCGCTGCTGCGATTGAAACGCTTCAGTCGGATCTGAATTCCGAGCTCGTTTGCTCACCGTATGAGCAAAAGAATATGGCGCACGAACCCTCGCTCGAGTCAAAAATCCCTTACTGGGGAGGGGGGGATTGTGAGATGTCCTTAAGGGCAAAGGCAAAAACGTGGAGAGGGTTGGGAGGGGTGGCTGCAAGCCTCTCTGTAAGTCTATTCACACGGGGGGAGGGAGAAGAGTTAAGGACAATGGCTCTTGGCAAGAGGGAGATGGAGGAAATTTGGCTTATCTGAAAAGAGCCAAATGAGGGGGTGTGAGAGGGGTGGCTGCAAGGGCGGCTGTACTTGCAGCAAGTACGCTACACAGGGGACGGATGACGGTACGGACGGCGGCACAACAGGGCATACGCTACACAAAAGTGCGTGCCGACTGAGGAGCAACCCGGGGGTTTATATAGCTGAGGGGTGAGGGTACAGGCGCTGCGCAAAGCAAGGACGAAAGGACGGTGTACCTTCAAAGGCTATGGATCAGTGGCCTGCATGGGTCTAGGGGAAAGGTACGGTGTCAGTTGTCTGGGAAAGGAGTGGTACGCATGTACCTTATCTGGGGGTACGCGTGGACCATACAGTGGGCGGCCGTCCTTTGGTTCTTGGGCGGCCATTGTACGGGTGTCCTAGTAAGTGTGTACGGACCAAATTTTGGGGTGGGGTACCCAAATTTGGGGCACCTGCCTCGATTTGCGTGCCAGACCACCCCGGGGGGGCGAAAATTTTTTTTGTCTGGGAGGTTCTCCTGGTCGTCGCAGGGGTTCAGACCATTCGTCAATCGGACGTGCGGTCGTGCATTTATTAAGGTTTAAAGATCGCCGTTTTATAACTAAAATGATTGAAATTAGCGTATAGGCTTGATCCGGTGTCCGTTTTGGATGTTGTAAAATCCCATATTAGGGTAAAATCGCACGTAGATTCCAAATTTGGGCTCAAAATTTGAAGATTCCAAGTAGAAATGACCCAAATAATAAAATCATTGATAAAAACTCATAATTACATGGACATTTCTTTATTAGTGAAGATGGGTATGTTACATCCTTCCCCCCTTATTAAAGAAACCGAGATGTCCTCATCTCGTCATGAATTGGGGATAATCCTTTAAGAGTGTAGCTTCATCTTCCCAAGTTGCATCCTCTTCAGGGTAATCTTTCCACTGAACTAGATGTTCTATGAGAGTTTCTATTTTGGAGTTGCCTTCCCCTAGAATCTATGACAGCCGGGTGGCGCGCTCTTCTTCAGCCGCTTCCAAGGTCGGTTCTTCACTTATAACACAGGCAGTTCTAGCAACTGTTCCTCCGCGGCCTCTCCCATGGCCACTGCCTCTTGCACCTTGGTGGGTAGGGGTTCCATGGCCTTGATTTCCTCTGTTACCTTGGGGAAATAATGTTGCCATCTTGGGACAGTTGGCTCTGAAGTGTCCCGGCTCATTGCACTCAAAACACAAAGGGCCTTCTCTGGAAGAAGCAGCATACGAGCGGGGGGCAAAAGAGTTGCCTTGTCGCCCTCTGTTGTAGTAGGGGAAATTCTGTTGAGGTTCCTTGTAGGGTTGATCTCTAAGGTTTGCCTCAGGGTAAGATCTCTTTTGATTCTTCAATTTGTTAGCCTTCATTTCTTTCACAAGGGGCTTCAGGTTGGTTGCAAAAGGCAACAGAGTGGGCAGAATGTTTACGTTGAATGTAAACATGTCTTAAGTGAGTGCTATGATGTTTGCAAATGGTTCAGAAATTGTTGCAGACACAGACATTTGGCATAAAAGGATTGGACATGTGAATGTGCAGAGATTGAAGTCTATGTAGACTAAAGGAATTGTGACAGGGCTACCAAAATTTAAAGTGGAAGGTATGCAGAGAATATGTGAAGCATGCCAATTTGAGAAGCAAACAAAGCATGTATTTCCACGTAACAGATATGTGAGCAGAAATGCACTAGATGTTGTGCATTCAGATGTATTGGGTTCTACAAAGACCATATCTATGGGAGGCTGCAGGTATTATGTGATGTTTATTGATGACCATACAAGGAAAGTGTGGGTATACTTCATGAAGGAGAAGGGTGAGGTGTTCACTCACTTTCAAAATTTCAGAGTTATGGTTGAAAAGCAAACAGGGAAATATGTAAAGTGCCTAAGGTCAAATGGAGGGGGAGAGTACTTCTCCAATGAGTTCTCTGAATTTTTGAAGAAGAATGGTATTCGGAGAGAATTTACATGTAGATACACTCCGCAGAGCAAAATGGAGTTGCTGAGCGGAAAAACAGGCACATTGCTGAGATTGCATGAGCATTGATGGAAGAGAAGAATATGCCACATAGCTATTGGGCTGAGGCTGTTTCTACAGCAGTTTACATCATGAACAGGACTCCAACTAGCCATACATGATGTAACTCTAGAGGAGAGGTTTACTGGCAAAAAACCTGATTTGTCTCATCTGAAAGTCTTTGGATGCATTGCATATGTGCATGTGCCAGATGAGCTGAGAACTAAGCTGGATCCAAAAGCTAAAAAATGTGTGTTTATTGGATATTCCCTTGAGCAAAAGGGATACAGGTGTTATAACCCTGCTACACAAGAGTTGAGGGTAAGCAGGGATGTTGTTTTTGATGAGATGAGCAGCTGGTATGCTACTAAAAAAGAAGCTATTAGGGCTAATGTAAGTCTAAGTGTGGTTGCACAGAATGCAAGTCAGCAATCACAGTCTTTGAGTGGACCAGGAGAGTGCTCTTCTAGTGGGTCTGTTTTTTATAGACCATGGAGTGGCAGGCTGCGTCATAATACCAGTCTTGCAAATGTGGTTGAGCTCCTTGGTATGCCTCACATTTCTGCAGGGCATTCTCATGTTAATGGAGAGTCTAGTGGCTTAGAGATGAGCCTTGATAAGGAGCTTGGGATCCCAGCTATGAGAACACCTGGTGTAAAGAAGACTATGGAATCCATGAATGCAAAGCTGTGAAGATCTGGGAGAGTGAAGAATCCTGTGTAGAGGTTTACCTATGATGGTTATGTGGCACATCACTATGTATATATGGCAAAGGTTGTGCAGGTTGTAGAGCCCGTTGTAGAGCCCACATGCATTGATGAGGCTATTGGAAATGTGTGTTGGGAGAAAGCTATGGATGAGGAGATGAATGCACTATATGGAAATGAGACTTGGGATTTAGTGCAATTGCCTGAAGGCAAGAAAGCCATTGGATGCAAGTGGGTGTATAAAGTAAAACATAACAGTGATGGAAGCATAAACAGGTACAAGGCTAGATTGGTATGCGTAGACATATGGCATTGATTATGAGGAAACTTTTCCAGTTGCCAAGATGGCAACACTGAGAGTTGTGATAGCAAGTTGTCATTTTCTGTGACAACATTAGCAGTATATATAGTTGGCCAGGAACCCAGTTTTTCATGCTCGTACTACGAAGCATATAGAGGTCCACTACCATTTCATCAGAGAGAAGGTCTTGGCAGGAGATCTTGACCTTGTTTATGTCATCACACAAAGGATCAGGTAGCTGACATCTTCACCAAAGCATTGGGTACAGAGAAGCTCCACAGATTTAGGGCTTCGCTTGGTGTACATGAGATGGAGTTGAGCTTGAGGGGGAGTGTTGAGATATCGAGCTCTTCTAGTGAGGCGATGGACACTGAGATGACCCGCCTGGGGGATAGGCCCCACACTTATACCACTGGCATGGTTGGTGAGATCTTGGGTGATATGCGGCCAGTGGGATGATAGGCTGTGTGACAGCCATTCTAGAGACTGGCATAGTTATAGCACCAGCTCATTTAGTTGGGTTCACACTATAGATAACCCTTGTATGTATTGGTTGAGTACCTTTCATATTATATGTACTCTTTTCTTTGTATATGTGTGTTGAGTGTTGAGTGAAGAAGAAGAAGATTTTCAGCCTCTCACCTTGTGTGTTCTCTATTAGGGTTTTATGAGTGTGTGTGTGTGCTCTCAAGCTCTCTTCCCCCCTGCATCTTTTCAACTTAGGAGTTGGTAGAGGCGAGAGTGGAGATTGACTACCTTAGAGCTATATTATGGATGGCAGAGAGGCAGCTATTGCAGAGGCATGGCATGCGAGAGAGTCTGACATCCAACAGTAGGTTTCTCTTGTACATAAAAGAGTTATAATTAAGGTCCTAAGTTATAAATTTCTTTAAGTAATACCTAATGAGAGAGACTAATCAATTATTTTTATGCTTTCCTTTTTGCGTAGGCTAGGACGAGACTGAGGTAGAGAGTTCTAGAGCTGAGATGCAGCAGCACATGATTATGGAGCGGATTGCATAGCATAGGGCAGAGCAGTTGATGCTGCCATGTTCTGGAGGTCCACAGATCCTCAGACGCGATAATGCCTTTCTTGCCTCTATATCCACGGCCTGTTTATAGAGTTTTTCAATGACCTCTCCCTGAGGATGCACCACCATTCCTCCGTGATGCCTTCTGTGCGAGGACATTGACAGTACCGGTGGATATGCTCTAGGATGTGGACATTTTTTTCATTTTTCTTGCATCACCCCCAAGAGCTAGTACGCTTCTCTCAGCATGTCCCTATTGCCGTGCACGCGTCAACCTAGCGACATACAAAGTTTTGGGCATTGACGATCTTCACCTAGGCTTTGCTCAAGTAGATTCTAGGACTGGCATGCCTCTTGATTTTACCTCAGCTATACTAACTTTGGGACTTGATGCCGCGCCGATGAATAGAGATCAAGAGCATGAGGTGCCTCTAGAGATTGAGTGGAGTGCACACGAGTTTGATGCATACCAGAGAGTCCTTCAATCACAAGAGCTAGATCACAACATATGGGTGTGTGGGTGGTGCTGGTTCTAGTGGCACCTCAGGTGGTGGTGCTAGCAATAGTGGTGCTTCTCATGATGAGCAGCATGTCCAGCAGAGGAGCTTACATGCGCAAAGTGGTAGGCATGTACCATTGCTGATTACAGATTTTGGGTTTATAGTAGATAGAGACGTCTTGCAGTAGCACAATGTAGAGAGAGGGAGAGGGCTATAGCAGATTATGGGACTCATGAGCTCCCGAGTACACCGGCACTAGCTCATGATCCTGTCTTTGAGAGGCAGACCTCCTCACAGATATTCGACGACCCCAATAGGCCGACACAGCCTCCTCGACATGCATGGGAGCCTCGATGCTCATGTTGACTAGTTGGGTTAGCTCACTTACATTGCACTTAGATTTATGGGTAATGACTAACCTTAGACTTAGCTAGGGTAGCTCATTTTCATTATGCCTTGATATTTTGAATTAGTATGGATAAACCTAGAGTAGCTGGGTTAGCTCACATTCTGATGTACTTATTTGATGTTTATATCATTATGAGTGTTTTCATTATTGAGTATCATTACATTTTAGTTGATGTTCATTTTTTTTTATTTTTTAAACACTTTGGCTATCATATTGTTTGTTGAAAATCTCCATGCCATCATACCCAAACATGCTCTGATTGGGGACCAAACTTTGCAAGCATGTGGGGAGCAAAGTTTGGTCCCCATCTCGGAGCATGTTTGGGTACGATGGTATGAGGAAGACCCGGATTTTCCATGGCCTCTTAAGCACCAAGAGACTTGAAAAATCTGCACACCATGCACTAATTACTAACCCAAACATGCTCGAATCATGACCAAACTTTGCAAGCATGTGGAGGTGGGGCCTCCCCACATGCTTGTTGTGCAAAGTTTGGTTATGATTCGAGCATGTTTGGGTATGATGGTATGGGAAAGCCTCGGATTTTCCATGGCCTCTTAAGCACCAAAAGACTTGAAAAATCCACACGGGGCACTTGGATACAATGGTATGGGAAAGACTCGTATTTTCCATGTCCTCTCAAGCACCAAAAGACTTGAAAAATCCACACGGGGCACTTGGATACAATGGTATGGGGAAGACTCGTATTTTCCATGTCCTCTCAAGAACCAAGAGACTTGAAAAATCTGCATGGGCACTAATTACTAACCCAAACATGGTCCAATGGTGACCAAACTCTGCAAGCATGCGGGGGTGGGTCCCTGGATTTTTCAAGGCTCTTGGTGCTTAAGAGGCCATGGAAAATCCGGGTCTTCCCCATACCATCGTACACAAACATGCTCCGATTGGGGACCAAACTTTGCAAGTATGTGTAAGGGGCCACCCCCATGTGCTTGCAAACTTTGGTCATGATTAGAGCATGTTTAGATTAGTAATTAGCGCCCGGTGTGGATTTTTCAAGTCTCTTGGTGCTTAAGAGGCCATGGCATATCTGGGTCTTTCCCATACCATCGTACCCAAACATGCTCCGATGTGGACCAAACTTTGGTTTGCATGATCAGAGCATGTTTGGGTTAGTAATTAGCGCCCGGTGTGGATTTTTCAAGTCTCTTGGCGCTTAAGAGGCCATGGAGAATCCGGGTCTTCCCCATCCCATCGTACCCAAACATGCTCCGATGGGGACGAAACTTTGCAAGCATGTGGGGGGGCCCACACCCACATGCTTACAAAGTTTGGTCATGATCGTAGCCTGTTTGGGTTAGTAATTAGCGAGTGGTGTGGATGTTTCAAGTCTCTTGGTGCTTAAGTGGCCATGGAAAATCTACATCTACCCCATACCATCGTATCCAAACGTGCTCCGATGGGGACCAAACTTTGCAAGCGTGTGGAGAGGGGGAGCAACCCCACATGTTTGCAAAGTTTGGTCACCATCAGAGCATGTTTGTGTTAGGAATTAGCGCCCCGTGTGAATTTTTCAAGTCTCTTGGTGCTTAGGAGGCCATGCAAAATCCGAGTCTTCCCCATACCATCGTACCCAAACATGCTCCGATGGGGACCAAACTTTGCAAGCATGTGCGTGGTGTGCCTCTCATTGGCGATCACCCAATCCCTTTATCCTTTACATGTGGTTAACATGCCTCCTTTCCTGATGTAGATTCCGTCTTCGAAAGCTATGGTATGGTAAGCTCCTCGGAAGCTTTAGGGTTTGTTGTGGGAGCCCATCTGCAAAACAGGGAAGTAGAGTGAAAGTATGCTGGAATTCAAAAGATATAGAGGGTAATAAATTCAAGCATGTTAGACCACAATGGATATTGCCATGAGAACTTAGTTTAAGGGGTCACATGAATGAGCTAGCGTAGCAAATTAATAGGAGTTTAAAATTAATGAAAGTAATTCAAGAGTTAGCAGGGTGTCGAAGGTTAATCAAGGTCTATAAATGGCCTAAGTCAAGGAAAATTACCAAGCTTAATAAATAGACAGATGGCCGCAATGTGTCTACTCTAAGAACAAGCTGATCCCAAGAGCCTAAGGACACAAGACATCAGAGTTATAGGAGTCTTTTGCCTTTATTTCTTTATGCACGTGACAATTTTTACACACAATGGCGACCTCCCTAAGGCAAAACTAGCATCGATCCTGGTGCCATATTTAACACAAGGCATTTTCTAGGAATCTATTAGTTCACCTTAGGCAAGGCTATCCCCTATCAACCCGGGGCATCAATCTAGAGTAGAATACTCCTCGCCTACCAAGTGTTAATAAGGCAATAGGCCAACATTAGAGCACATAATAGACTTGCATTGCCATTTATTGTAGGCTTTTTTTTGGTTTTTTTATCTCTTTTGATTTTCGCTCCTGAACTATAATGTGTTCTTACAACCTTTCAACAAAGGGGTAAAAGCTATGTCTCAGAGGTCAATACACATACGGCCAGGTTGTTCAAACATTAAGATGGTTTTAACCCTAGACCTAAGACAACTATATGCCCAGGTTAACTAAAGACTTCATGCATTCCCAGGAATAACTCAATTAAGGTTAAACTCATTAATGATTTACACTAACACGTTAAGTAACTTCAAAAACTAAGTAGTGCTTTGACAATTTTCATGTGGTCGTGCATTATAGTTCATGCAATTAATTGAATAATAAAAATTAAAGAGAGTGGGCATGGAAGAATTACACCTATAAATTGGAGATCTCCTTGATTCGATGAGAAAGCTTGCAATTTGATGTAGATATTTATGATGAACATTGCGGCAGTCTCAGGACTTGGAAGCGAACCCACCTCAAACTTTTCGACCTGTACAATTAACTAACAAATACTATACCTCGAGAGGCAGGCACATCAGTGGGAAAAAATAAAGACTCGTTTAAGGACTCAAAACTAGAAACAACTTGAAAACACTAACCTACTACTAGTTTCACCACACTACTACTGAGGATATGGTAAGAGGATGTTGTAGAGTCATGGCTCTAGCCCTAAGGCTAAGCCTCTATCCGCATCATCCAAATAAATAAAGTCAACCTCGATAGTGCCATGAGTTTCATCCGTCCATTCATCGTCGTCAGATATATCTTTTTCGTTTTCCCATCCACATAAACTCATCAAGAATGTAACCATGCAAATGTAACCATGCGAGGATAGTCATCTTGTTGGAAAAGGAAAGTCTTGGGCTATCGGGGATATGTCCTTTACGGAGTAGGGGTCAGTCATGGTCAATAGGCGAATTAGCCATTCTAATTCCTCAATATTTTCCTCTCTGGCTAGTACATCTACATGATCCAATTCGGTTTTTAATTATAGGATAGCACATGTGAAATATCTGAGAAAGGTACAGATGATACCTCTCACTAAAGGTGGGAGTGGATGAAGTGTGTGATGCTCGTGCATCTGCCACATTAGGACCTCAATGGAGTCTTCTTGGGCCCTTTTATTTGGCAGTTTAAGGGAGTCAAACCTTTTCTCTTAAGAAGAAACGTTTTCTAATTTGAAGCTTCAAAACGGCTACTTTATTCGAATTTGAGTTTTGGGGGAAAAATGGAATTTAAAATCTAGCGGATAAAACCATATCATGTAACATATCTATGGAAAGCTCTTGATGTGTAGATCACGGATCTATAATCTCTGCTCAAATCGGAGCTTGTATGTAGAAGTTATGGAGGTCTGAAAATTGTAAAATTGCCCCCCTCCCCTTTTTGGGGGAAAAAGTGCACCCTTTGATCACTCTTACACCTCTCTTAATCACCAATGGTTTTTGCTTACATGGCAGGCTCCTATTTGTCAAAAAGTTAAACGTTTCCATAACCTCATGGCAAATTAAAGGGCCCAAAAAGACTCCATTGAGTTCCTAATGTATCTGCAAACACAGATATAGCATCAGTAGGTTTATGAAGATAGGTCAATCTAGTTCCTAATTGTATGCGGATGTTTCTCCTCTTAATGTGCTCTTGCTCTTTTTACTATTTTTTGTTGTTCTTTTCTTTTTTGTGTATGAAGCTATATATATACATCCCCTCAAATTTAGGAATTACATGGTCAGGGGAAAAGGTTAGGGAGGAAGCAATAGAATGTCGAGTGTGAGTACATGTGTGAGTACATGCTCCCCCTTCCTTGGGTAGATTATATTTTTTGCAATGATGTTGCAGCCTCTTGGAACCAATTTGTCCAGCGGATCATAGGTGATGATGTGGTCAGATAGCTTTTTATGACCCTTGTGGCTACATCAAATTGCAGAGATGGTAGTGTACGCTCCCATGAACGAATGGAGGAAATGGTCTCCCGATGATACTTTTACAAGGGGAGATGTAGACTCATCGGTCTCTTGTTGGGTTTTGACAAGAGTAGGTGTAGAGCATGTAGAAACTTCTATATCAACGTATGCTTGGCATGAGGAGCTAGAAGCTTCATGTGGCTCCCCCCTTCCTGAGCTAGGTGGTATTGATCGATATCGTTTGGGAATCCAAACTAGCTTTGGAAGAAGTGGTGCGGAGCACTCTGTTACCTTTTCCTTACCACGGTCTTGAATTGTCATCATTGGGGTGGCAACATTTGGTTTGCAAGGTTTTACACATAATGATATAGAGGGATTCAGCTTATGTTTAGGGATCCAAATCTGGTCATTCCCTTCGTAGTACCCTTGGGCTACTAATAATTTTTTAGGAATCCAATGTGATGTTATGTTGCCTTTTCTCTGGCAAGCAGGTAGCTGCTTTCCTACTACGAGGCTTCTTGTTTAAATGAGATTGAGTAGTGGAGGTAGCTATTAACGAAGCTTTTGGGACCCATTTGTATGTACTCCTTGGTATAGTAAGCGGAGCCTTGGAGACCACACTGCCTGTTTTCACTCTTGGCATTGAAGCATTAGAGGGGTAGCAAACAATCAAAGATGGTTTTGCCACTTGACTTTGTGATTTTTCGTTATCTAACATTTTGTCCTAAGTCGATGGCTTAGGTGTGGGATTTTGAGCGGTCAGACCGAGAGGTGATTCTTGCGTTGTATCTCGCCTGGTTGCCCAATCAATATTGAACTTGGTGGCTAGCATCCATTTGTGCCCTAAGTTTACAGTCCTCTCCACATGGTATGTGACGTGAAAAATTGATATCTTTCATTTTTAATTTTGTGCAAATTTTGATGGTTTCTCAATGGTAATAAGGTGGAAGCTTGTTGTCCAAGAAGATTGTGGCGCCCACAATGGAATAACGGCGTGGTGATGCAGCGGCTTGGCGGCTACCCCGATAACAACATTCTATCTTCAAATGTAATGGTTTTACTTGATTTAGGGTGCACACATTGTAAATGCCACAAGTATGCTTGATAAATACTTTGGTATGGTAGATAAGCTAGTGATGTGGAAAATAAAAGTGGGCCTTCATGCTCACATGGATTTTAATTATATTATTAATATGGTATTCACCATAAGGCTACAAGTTGGGGAGTGTGGAAGGCATGTGGAGGAGTGTGTGTAGGTGCATAATTGGGAAAGATTCTTCTAGAATGCCTACATGGAAGAGGAGAATTCCGCCATGTGTAAGTGGGATCTCCACCTACATGCCACTTAGACTTGGCTATTATCTCATCACACTCTCAAAGTCAAAAAGTCTTCAATTTAATAATCAATAGAAGACTTAGCCTAAGAGGTGGTGACATCTACCCTTATGTCACTAAAGGGTTGAAGATTTTTATGTTGTAATTTGTAACAATGGAAGAGAGGGTGATTCTCCACCTATAAAAGGAGCCCTCCTCTCTCTTTCAAAAAAAAGGAATGAGCCTCCTCAATTGAGCATTTTGTGTCATTGCCATTCTCTTATCTTTCAAACCCCTATTCAAACACTCTCTTTATATGTGAATGTCTCATTTAGCATTAGCTCCTCATGCTTAACCCAATTTTGGACCTCTTTGATGATTCATGGTAAGTGGGATAAGGAGTTATTATCTTGGCGGGCCTGTGACTTCTCAAGGTAGCCCTTGCCTTATTGCCGCCCTCCTTTGGAGGTACCAATGGTTTTAGCGGTAATGAGCATGCAGAAAGACTTTGGGGACCATAGGTAAATCTTTATGATTGTCCGCTGAGCAATCTTAACCCTTACCCTCTAGCTTCAATCATGAAGGAGATGAAAGGCAAGAGGCTATGTGAAAATTGAGGTTTCGTGCAAAGAGAGGGAAGTGCAGTTTTTGTGGTCCAATACCCAATTTTCAATCGGTAATTACTCATCACTCGGGTGTTGGTTTCTTAAATTGATCATATGGCTAGGAAGCTCTTTATATGCTCTTTCCACTCATGTAACTAATTTCTTAATCCCTTACTTCATTGATGATCATAATTTCTCCCAAAGTTGCTAACTTTTAGGCGAATTTTGGCAGTTTTATAGTCTTGTGGTAAAATGCTCATAGCTTTTCGCTCGGTTGTCTGTTTTTGAAAGTTTTTATGTGGGCGCGAAGCTCTCTTCAAGCTCTACGCACTTATGTAATCCTCTTTTGCATAGCCTATATGGATTTAAAACTGCAATTCTCTGCATATCTCTGTTTTTATAGAATTTTGGCAGTTTTATAGTCTTGCAGTAAAATACTCATAACTTTTCGCTCGATTGCCCATTTTTGAAAGTTTTTATATAGACGCGAAGCTCTCTTCAAGCTCTACGCATCTATGTAATCCTCTCTTGCATAGCCTATATGGATTTAAAACTGCAATTCTCTGTGTATCTCTGTTTTTATAGAATTTTGACAGTTTTATAGTCTTGTAGTAAAATGCTCATAACTTTTCGCTCGGTTGCCCGTTTTTGAAAGTTTTTATATAGACGCGAAGCTCTCTTCAAGCTCTATGCATTTATATAATCCTCTTTTACACGGCTTATATGAATTTAAAACTACAATTCTCTGTGTATCTCTATTTTTTATAGACTTTTGGCCATTATTTCTTCTTAATCATGATTAATTCTTCTTAATCTCTTATCAAAAGGTCAATCCCATGTGTCTTATCCTCTTGTAAGTGATTGCTATATTCATTTTCTTTAATATGTTCCGTCCAAATTGCCCAATTTGAACGAATGAACCTTACCAATATTCCCCGTATGTTTCCTTTCACATAATCCTGAGTCGGAAGATTTTCTTCCAATAACAAAGAATCGCCCTCTTGTTTGGAGCTGCAAGACTGGCAGAAATCCTTGCTTCTCTTGAGCCTTTCATCTTTCTTTCCATGAATTATGATCTCACCTTTGATGTGTATATCTTTATCTTAACCTAGGGAGAGAAAGGGAGGTGAGGAGGCTGTGAGGTTTCATTCAAATGTGTTTTTGATTCTAAGAAGTGACCGAAGTCCAAACCCCAACTTCGTGTCACATCTTTTGGTGGAGTTGACATGCAGGTTTTACTTAGAATTATTCTATTTTAACCTCAAGGTCCCGTATGATTAAAGGAAAGTTGTTTTGAAAACAAGTAAATTTTCCTTATTGCTACTCATCTTTTGGTGGAAGATGTTCAACATTCCGGTGTTCCAAGGATCGAAAGGAGAAGACCCAGGGAGTTATCTCCGAGAGTTTAACCGAGCATGCTGCTTGACGGGTTGGTCTATGAAGGAGAGGGCAGAAATACTCCCAGATTTCTTAGAGGGTGTGGCCTTAACTTGGTATGAGGCTTTGCCAGAGGAGTCCAAGAATGATTGGGAAAGGTGACCAAAGCAATGAAGGAGAGATTTGGGACAGTGGAGTCGCCAAATGCTTTACTATTGCACTTGGATCAAATTTTCCAAAAGGATGGAGAGTCAGTTTCTGCCTTTTCAGTGAGGTATGAAGCCTTATTCATCAAATATCAACAAGCTGCTTTACATGTTGTTGCTTCTTCTTCTTCACCTTCTATGGAAGATTCAAAGAGTTCTTTAGCATTGGAGCACCTTAAGATGAGCAAGTTTATCAGGGCTTTGGATCCCCGCTTGCATGGAAAAGTTCTTAGCAAAGATCCCACTAATTTTAAAGAGGCTCTTCGTATTGCTTTGAAGAAGGAGGCCACTCTTCATATTGAGTCCATATTCCAATCTTCTCCGAATGTGCCAACCCCACCACGAGTAGAGATAGCCTCAACATCTCAGGTACAAGCTCCATCCTTGGATCATAACATCTCAGGTACAAGCTCCATCCTTGGATCATAACATTGCACAACTTATGGCAGAATTTGCTGATTTAAAGTTACACTTAGTCAATGCAAGGCCACCTACTAGGGTTCCACGAGCTAGGGATAGAAGTAGTGTCACATGCTATGAATGTCAAGAGAAGGGGCACTATCGCACTGACTGTCCAAAGTTGAGAAAAAGTGAGTATAAAAGTTTATCACTTTTAGAGAAAATTTGCTCAGACGAAGAGGAAACATTGATGCCATTAATGGCAAAAAGGGGTCGTAAAACTAGAAGCCAGGAAGAAGAAGAACAAGAAGATAAATCTGAAGAAGAGGAGAAAAATAAGAAGAAGAAGAAGTCGTCTAGGAGAAAAATTGGATAATCTGACTTTCCTCTTGGACAAGGATCTCTTAGTTATGACCTCTTAACAGATCTTAGGAAGAAAACAGCACAAATCACATTTGGGCAGCTTTTGGCACTCTCTCCCAAGCTCAGAAAGGAATGGGGTAAGCTGGCTAGCACAAGGGAATCTAAGAAAAAGAAGAAGAGGGATAATGGGACTCCTATGGTTCAGAAGGTGGATATTGATGTAGGAGATGACGTGCCTGTGATTGATGTCATCATTGAGGGACAGACAATTTCTAATGCATACATTGATGGAGGTGCATCAATCAATGTCATGAGTGAAAAAACAATGAAAGATGCTGATTTAAAGTTGTCTTCTACCAACTCTCCCTATCGCATCAAACTTGCTGATAATAGTAGAGTGAAAACCTTAGGAATTGTCAGGAATTTGGGAGAGAGTGGATGTATGTGGTATTTCTGTGCCTATAACTTTCCAGGTCATTCCTACAAAGCCTGATGCTAGGGCTTACCCATTGATATTGGGTAGGCCATGGCTTCGCCAAGTGAAGGCAATTCAAAAGTGGGAGACAGGTGATCTTATTCTACAAGGTGAGAATAAGAAGATCCACTACAACATCAAGAGTCGTCGCAAGAAAGTGGTAAGAGGTGAACCTTCAACTTCCGAAAGTTCAGAGTCAGAGTCATCCGATGAAGAAGAGACAAGTGGTAGCTCCGAGGATTCCATCTCAGAAGGGGAGGTGGAGGGAGTTGCATTTGGTCTTTCACTTGGAAGGGATCGAGGGGATGCTGAAGACAATGGAGCCTTGAAAGGGGAAGCTTCTTCAACCATGTGCAAGAAAGGAGATGTGGACCTCACTAGTCTTCACCAACAGAATGAACTTCTTCTTGATGAGTCCATAGTAGCAGGTACTGAAAGGGAGAATTACTTAAAAATGTTGGATGGATTTCCTAATCTTTTTGCAAACAGCTACTCACAAGTATGCCAAGTTACCTTAGTAGAGCACAAGATTGATCTCAAGCCCCAGAGTAAGCCAGTGGTGCAGCGGCGGCTAAGGCATTTGGGAGTAGTGCAAGCGGAGGTGCTTAAGAAGGAGGTAACTAATTTGCTTGAAGCTGGATTTATTTTTGCAGTAAAGAATTCAGAGTGGATTTCCCCAGTTGTAGTCACTCCCAAAAAGGGTGGAAAATGGTGTGTGTGTGTGGACTTTCACCCTCTGAATGCATGCACAAAGAGGGATTAATATCCTCTACCCTTTCAGGATGAGATTTTGGATCAAGTTGCAGGTCATGAGTTGTATTCAGTGTGTGATGGATACTCTAGATATTTTCAAATCCAGATTTGTGGATCAAAGGAAAACCTCATTTATCACCCCTTGGGGAGTGTATGCCTATAGGGTGATGCCATTTGGCTTGACCAATGCACCAGCAACTTTTCAACGCTTCATGAGTCGGGTATTTGTACCTTACTTGGGAAAGTTTATAAGGATCTTTTTGGATGATTTTTTCATTTATTCAAGCCGCATGGATCACTTGGAAAAGTTGAGGTTGGCCTTGCAAAGTATTGATGATGCAAAAGGGTGTCTTAATCCTAGAAAATGCCGCTTAGCACGAAGGAAGGTGGTTCTCTTGGGACATATCTCAGAAGAAGATATAGAGATGGATCCTGAGAAGGTGCAGGCAATTGTGGCCCTCCCACCACCTACCAATGTACGGGAAGTAAGGAGGATTTTGGGTAAAACAAAGTACTACCAACGCTTTGTTGATATGTTTTCTGAGAAGATGTATCCTATAAATCTGTTGACAAAGAAGAATGTTTCTTTCCAATGGAGACCCGATCAAATTCAATCTTTTTGTTTGCTCAAGGAATGCATGAGTCAAAGTCCAATTGTGCAGCCTCCTAGGTGGAGGGAGGACTTTTATGTGAACCCAAGTGTCTCATCACATTCAGTGGGTGCTATACTCTTGCAAAATGGAGAGCAAGGGCGTATGCAACCAGTGTATTATGCAAGCCGACAACTCATTGATGCCGAGGAGAGGTATGGTAAAATGGAGAAAGGTGGTTTGTCTCTTGTTTTTGCAGTAAAGAAGTTCAGGTCATACTTGTTACCTCGCCCTTTTTTCTTCCTCACATTTCAACCTTCTTTACAATTCTTGGTCCACAAACCCAATCCTGTAGGAGGAAAGTTTGCAAAGTGGATTTGCGAGCTTCAAGAATTCTCTTTCACTTTTATTACAGAAAACACCACTAGGGCCTCTCTTGTAGATTTGCTTACAAGGAAGGAAGAGGAAGAAGGAACAGGAGCAAAGGAAGAAGTATATGAAGATTTGGAAATGCCACCATTTACTTTCACTATGCATTTTGATGGAGCCTTTAGCCCTTCCAAGCAATGTGGGGCTGGGAGGATAGTTTTATTTGATCCAGGAGGAAATGAGATGGCCGTGTGGAGAAACGGCTAGATAAGAAGCTTCTTCGACGTTGGGAAGGCCCCTTCAGGATAAAGCAAAAGTTCAAAAATAACACCTATCTTCTAGAGGATGCAAGTGGCCAGGAGGTTCCCGGACGTGCCAATGAGTACCGGCGGCGGCTAAAGATATTTTACCCTCGAGCACCATGGCCAGCAGATCCCCAAGGCAAGCATGGAGGATCTGCTGGGGGGAAAAGATGTGACATGAAAAATTGATATCTTTCATTTTTAATTTTGTGCATATTTTGATGGTTTCTCAATGGTAATAAGGTGGAAGCTTGTCCAAGAAGATTGCGGCGCCCACAATGGAATAACGGCGTGGTGATGCGGCGGCTTGGCGGCTACCCCGATAACAGCATTCTATCTTCAAATATAATGGTTTTACTTGATTTAGGGTGCACACATTGTAAATGCCATAAGTATGCTTGATAAATACTTTGGTATGGTAGATAGACTAGTGATGTGGAAAATAAAAGTGGGCCTTCATGCTCACATAGATTTTAATTGTATTATTAATATGGTATTCACCATAAGGCTACAAGTTGGGGAGTGTGGAAGGCATGTGGAGGAGTGTGTGTAGGTGCATAATTGGGAAAGATTCTTCTAGAATGCCTACATGGAAGAGGAGAATTCCGCCATGCGTAAGTGGGATCTCCACCTACATGCCACTTAGACTTGGCTATTATCTCATCACACTCTCAAAGTCAAAAAGTCTTCAATTTAATAATCAATAGAAGACTTAGCCTAAGAGGACAATGGAAGAAGAGGGTGATTCTCCACCTATAAAAGGAGCCCTCCTCTCCCTTTCAAAAAAAAGGAATGAGCCTCCTCAATTGAGCATTTTGTGTCATTGCCATTCTCTTATCTTTCAAACCCCTATTCAAACACTCTCTTTACATGTGAATGTCTCATTTAGCATTAGCTCCTCATGCTTAACCCAATTTTGGACCTCTTTGATGATTCATGGTGGTAAGTGGGATAAAGAGTTATTATCTTGGTGGGCCTGTGACTTCTCAAGGTAGCCCTTGCCTTATTGCCGCCCTCCTTTAGAGGTACCAATGGTTTTAGCGGTAATGAGCATGCGGAAAGACTTTGGGAACCATAGGTAAATCTTTATGATTGTCCACTGAGCAATGTTAACCCTTACCCTCTAGCTTGAATCATGAAGGAGATGAAAGGCAAGAGGCTATGTGAAAATTGAGGTTTTGTGCAAAGAGAGGGAAGTGGAGTTTTTGTGGTCCAATATCCAATTTTCAATCGGTAATTACTCATCACTCGGGTGTTGGTTTCTTAAATTGATCATATGGCTAGGAAGCTCTTTATATGCTCTTTCCACTCATGTAACTAATTTCTTAATCCCTTACTTCATTGATGATCATAATTTCTCCCAAAGTTGCTAACTTTTAGGCGAATTTTGGCAGTTTTATAGTCTTGTGGTAAAATGCTCACATAACTTTTCGCTCGGTTGTCTGTTTTTGAAAGTTTTTATATGGGTGCGAAGCTCTCTTCAAGCTCTATGCACTTCTATAATCCTCTTTTGCATAGCCTATATGGATTTAAAACTGCAATTCTCTGCGTATCTCTGTTTTTATAGAATTTTGGCAGTTTTATAGTCTTGCAGTAAAATGCTCATAACTTTTCGCTCGGTTGCCTATTTTTGAAAGTTTTTATATAGACACGAAGCTCTCTTCAATCTCTACGCATCTATCTAATCCTCTCTTGCACAGCCTATATGGGTTTAAAACTGCAATTGTCTGTGTATCTCTGTTTTTATAGAATTTTTACAGTTTTATAGTCTTGTAGTAAAATGCTCATAACTTTTCACTCGGTTGCCCGTTTTTGAAAGTTTTTATATAGACGCGAAGCTCTCTTCAAGCTCTACGCATCTATATAATCTTCTCTTACACAGCCTATATGGATTTAAAACTGCAATTCTCTATGTATCTCTATTTTTTATAGACTTTTGGCTATTATTTCTTCTTAATCATGATTAGGCGTGGAGAGAGGGAAGGACCTGCTGTGCTGGACAGAGAGAGAGATGGGTTCTTTTTGTTTGTTTTGCTAGTTCTTTGCAGTTAGTGAGGCCAAAGAGTTTTTTTCTTGTTGGGGTGTAGCTCGTAGTAGTAAGTAGGGACAGCCTGGTGTGTTGACATGAAGGTGTTGTGTATGTGAGATGGTTGTGTGAGTAAAAGCTTCTGTATTGGAAGAAGCTTGTATGGAAGTGTTGGTTGGGAATTCAGGGGATGAATGATACTGGTGATGTATCTAGTTATGGTGTTGTGTTGGTACCCTGTGTGTGTATTGATTTTGCAGGAGAAGGCATGATTGATGTGTTTGGTGGTGTAGTCCACCACGGGTTTACACTCTCACAGCACACTTTGTGCCAGCCTTCGATTACCTCGTCATGCACACGGTGGAAGTGTATGTGTTTGCTAGGTGTTTACTTTGACTATGGTGCCCCTGTTTTGGCTGTCTTTCTAGTGTGGGTGGTGTGGTGAATTGTTCGAGAAGTGTTCCAGCCAGTGTGTTGGTGGTGTCCCAGGTTTGTGGTGTTTTCCAAGGCTGTTGGATGGACAGCTATAGACACAGGTGATTCCGTGTCCGGAATTTCCGACAACGGCAAGGGGTAATGATCTCTTCTAGTGGCTGCGTTAACCTTTTTGAGATCAAGCACACTTTGAGTTTCCCATTCTTCTTTGGTACAATGACTATCGGAGAAACCCATTATTCTGAGTGCTCAATAGGGTATATGAATCCACATTTTATAAGCTTTTCAATTTCCTCTTGTACAATCTTTGCATACTTAGGATTCATTGGGTAGGGACGTTGTGGGAGTGCTAATCATTGGAACTGTGTGTTGCACCACAAAGGGTGGAACACCCTTCATATCATAATATGTCCAAGCAAATATGTCTTTGAATTCCTTAAGAATGTCTTAAGTGTAGGTTCCTCCGTCTGGGTGAGGTCCTGAGCAATAAAAATTGGGTTAGACTCCTCACCTGGATCTGCTAGTTCTATCTCCTTAACTACCGCCCAGGCCATCGTAGACACCGCTACTCCTATTGGTAGGCGTTCGTTGGGCTTTTGTGTAGACGACTTTATGTTCCCTGTGGTAGATGATTTTGAAATGCTTGGGTACGGGGTGTAAGTCTACCGGTTCTTGTTGTGCCAGGCTTTTTTCTTTTAATTCTGCATCCTTTTGTTGCTGAGCTAACTCTTGGTTTTGACACCTTCTCGCAGTACGACTTAGTTTCAGCTTCTCTTCGATTTCTAATTGGGCAATGTCATGAGGTTGCCGAATACACCACATGACACTTTGGAGGTATTGTCCCCAATTATCCGCGCTGCTAAATTCTGATGAGCGTCAATAGCTCCTACATAACTCAGCCACTCTGTAGTGGATCTCTCTTTGTTTATTGTAGTTCGTACATTAGCTCGATAGCGTTGTCGCTTATGTCTCGTTTTCTTCTTACCAAGTTTTTTATTTTTGTCTCTATTAGATTTAAACTCACTTGGAGGTCGATCTTCACTTGTGTCCCCCCTTACTCTCTGATGAACTACAAGAGGTCATTGTCCTAGGCCTTGAGCACATTGCTCCCACACTTGGGTGAATATTTGATTCATCCCCCCCATCAGGCTCAGAGTCAGTTTCTTCTTGAGATTCAGACTCAGAGTTGCATTGGTCAGAGTCTTCACTACTTTCAGTGTCAGGGGAGTTTGCCACTTTCTTGCCATCAGAGGAGTCAAGTGCATAATACCTATCATGTTTACTGGCACTAACGGTGGCATATCTTGTCCCTCAGGCATTACCCAACTTGTGCCTCTATTTCCCCATGTGTCTATGGTTGCCGCTAGATGTACCCACCAATCCACATTATCCAACTCAGTCATACCTGGTAGGACATCCATATAAGGAGAATCTTTCCCATCATCAGTTTCATTTTTGCATGTATAGAAATACTTTAATGGGACTGAGTGGATAGTGGCATCCGATCGATTATCGATGATAACCTTGCTTCCTAAAGGATGCGCGCGACCATTCTCAAGATCAACTCGAATGACAGAGTCCTGGAATTGTAGGTAGACATGGTTTTTCAACCAGTCATGCACCATTTGTGCTTCCCTCATGAAAGGACATCCTAAGATCATTTGATATGACATAGGATGCTTGGAGAAATCCATTACAATGAAGGTATGTCTTACCTTGTATCCCAGAACCTTGATCTTAAGGTCCCTTAACATTCCAATAGGTTTAGCAATAGTTCCGTTTGCCATCTTAACCACTATGTTTGTGACTTTGAGGTGAGGTTTTCCCATAGATTCCCAATAGTTTTTAGTCACAATGCTCACTCCAGCACCACCATCAAGGATTCCCTTTAGAGTTAATCCCTTGGTAGTAATGGGGAGGGTTGCATTAGATTCGTCACCTTCAAAGTACTATCCCAACTTGTTAACAGGTATTTCAACCATCGAGTCTTCATCTAGGTTGGGTTGTAGATCCCAACGCTCCTCCTCATCTTGAAACGTGTCGGGTCGATCCATATTTGCAAATTGTGGTAACCCCGCCTTCAGTTCTCCATTGAGCAATGCTTGAAGAGCTAATAATAGCTCAGGATCTCCGTATAACTTGGATATGATCGTGGTTCTGATTTCAGAGGACATGAAATCCATTCTTTTGGACACATTCAACGGTACTTTTCGAGATATCAACCCCTAACTAGGGGCTGGTGAAGATGAAATCACTTTCTCTTTGATGGGGTCAGGCATTCCCTCACTAAACATTCTTTCAAGCAAGAAAGGTGTCTGCTCACTTCTTGATGTCCTATCCTCACTTTCTTCCTGAATGATACTAGGTATAGCTAACGGTTTGTGGTTCCTGTGAGGCTGAACTTGCGTAGGAAATACTGTGTCTGGAATTTTGATTTTTCTAGGGTTTGGCTCCAGTTCTCTTTGTGTTTCTTCCACCAAACCCCTTAAGTGTTGCACTTGTTCAATCTCCTCTACTGCGTTTGGGTAGGTTCCAATCTTTTTCTTGAGGGTGTGAGCCTGCGTAAACTGAAATGCTTTCTAGTTGCTTAGACTCTAGCACCCGACCAGAGCATAGATGCATGTGATGTGGGTACCCTACGAGTATTGGTAACTACCCTTGAAGCCCACACAAGTGGTTTCTCAGGTGTTTCGCACCCCGTTTTTACTTGTTTTTGTCTTGTTCTCAACCCATTTTTTACCCCCTTACTTATGGTCGAACCTGGACTAGGGCGTGTGATAGCTCAAGATAAGCGTATCATTCAAGGGGTCCTAGCATGCTTTACAGCACAGTATTTGCCTATCAGAGCTCCCGTGGTCCTCAGAACACTCTATTTACTTGTGGGGGGGAAGGTGAAGGCTTTATCCCACATGCCCACTCCACTCCTTGGGGGGTAGACTACATATAGAGCTCCACTCCCCATAGGCTTTCACTTGAAAGAAAGCTATGGAGGCTCACTCTCCAAAAGATCGAGGCTGGGGGGGTTTTTTCTTTGCAAATTTTTTTTCAAATAGAAAATTTCTTTCCACTCTACGCGGTTTTGGGTTTTGCTTTTTTCCTTTTTTTCTCTTCTTTTTCTTTTTCTTTTTCTTTTTCTTTTTGTTTTTATTTTTTTTTCTTTTTGTTTAGTATTTTTTAGGGTTTGGGCTTGGCCGCAACGCCTTACTGCTCACACACAACACGCACGCGATGGAGCGTACAACTGACTGAGAGGGCAGAAAGCCCCTCGTTTGTGTTCACGTACACACACACGCAGCGCAAAAAACAGAACACACACACTGCGCGCAGAATAGAGCTAGAATCGGGTAGGACACAGAATTGCTGAAAACGAAAATGTCAACACCATACACACAATCACACCTCTCTATGCCTTTCCTATAGTATAAATTTCACTTCACGCAGAAGCCCGAGCTCTAATTGGAGCTTGGTGTAGGGATTTCCCTGGCAGCGACGCCAAAAATGTGCGCTTTTACCTCACGCGTCGGAGCTGGAGACTTTCCAGGCACTGTATGCGAGCCACGAATGGCTGCAAGCACACAACCAAAAACTAGCAAGCTCAAACAGGAAGCAAAAGTGTGTCACTCACTGCTCAGACCACCGTCGTGAACATCACAGTGAAGAAGGAGCCGTCGTCGTCGCTCTACTGCCTCACCACGCAGTGCTCGATCGCTCTCTCTCTCTCTCGCTCTCTCTCTCGCTCTCTCGCTCTCTCAGGAGAAGGGGACAGAGAAGATAAGGCAAGAGCACTCCTTGTATTCAACACATTGAGATTGAGAGTTTTAGGGTTACATTTGACTCTTATATGAAACCTAGCCGTTCACACATGGGCGTCCACATATGGCTGGCCGATCCTAACCCTTATCCTGATATTCAAGGTGCGCTTCTCATCGGCGGATCCAATCCCTTTATTCTTTACATGCGGTTAACAGGGTCTACCCCCACATGCTTGCAAAGTTTGGTCACATGATCGGAGCATGTTTGGGTTAGTAATTAGCGCCCAGTGTGGATTTTTTAAGTCTCTTGGTGCTTATGTAACCATGGAAAATCAGAGTTTTCCCTACACCATCGTACCCAAACATGCTCCAAAACTTTGCAAGCATGTGGGGGGGGGTCCATCACCACATGCTTGAAAAGTCTGGTCATGGATCAGAGCATGTTTAGGTTAGTAATTAGTGCGTGGTGTGGAATTTTTAAGTCTCTTGGTGCTTAATAGGCCAGGGAAAATGAGGCTCTTCCCCATACCATCATACCCAAACATGCTCCGATGGGGACCAAACTTTGCAAACATGTGGGGAGGCCACCCTCACATGCTTTCAAAATCTGGTTATGATCGGAGCATGTTTGGGTTAGTAATTAGTGCTCGGTGTGTGCAGACTTTTCAAGGCTCTTGGTGCTTTAGACGCCATGGAAAATTCAGGTCTTTCCCATACAATCGTACCCAAACATGCTCCGATGGGGACCAATCTTTGCAAGCATGTGGGGGGAGACCAAGCCCACATGCTTGCAAAGTTTGGTCATAATCGGAGCATGTTTGGGTTAGTAATTAGCACCCGATAAGTCTCTTGGTGCTTAAGAGGCCATGGAAAATCTGGGACACCCACATGTGCTTGCAAAGTTTGATCATTATCGGAGCCTGTTTGGGTGAGTAATTAGCACCCGATGTAGATTTTTCATCAAGTCTGCTTAAGAGGCCATGAAGAATTCGGGTATTCCCCATACCATCATACCCAAACATGCTCCAATGGGGACCAAACTTTGCAAGCATGTGGGAGGGGGGGGCATCCCCACAATCTTGCAAAGTTCGGTCATGATCGGAGCATGATCGGAGCATGTTTGGGTACGATGGTATGGGGAAGACCAAGATTCTCCATGGCCTCTAAAGAGCTAAGAGACTTGAAAAATCTGCACACCGGGCGATATATCAAAGTTTGGTCTACATCGGAGCATGTTTAGGTGCGATGGTATGGGAAAGACTCGATTTTCCATGGCCTCTTAAGCACCAAGAGACTTGAAAAATCCACACCGAGCGCTAATTACTAACGTGAACATGCTCTAATCTCATGAACAAAGTTTGCAAGCACGTGGAGCCTCGCCCACATGCTTGTAAAGTTTGGTCCCCATTGGAGTATGTTTGGGTACAATGGTATGGGGAAGACCCGGATTTTCCATGGCCTCTTAAGCACCAAGAGACTTGGAAAATCCGGGTCTTCCCCATACCATCGTACCCAAACATGCTCCGATGGGGACCAAACTTTGCAAGCATGTGGAAGGGCCAACCCCCACATGCTTGTAAACTCTGGTCATGACATCGGACCATGTTTGGGTTAGTAATTAGCACCTGGTGTGGATTTCTCAAGGCTCTTAGTGCTTAAGAAGCCATGGAAAGTCGAGGTCTTCCCCATACAATCGTACCCAAACATGCTCCGATGGGGACCAACGTTTGCGAGCATGTAAGGGGAGCCCACCCCCACATGCTTGCAAAGTTTGGTAATGATCAGAGCATGTTTCGGTTAGTAATTAGCGCCCGGTGCCGATTTTTCAAGTCTCTTGGTGCTTAAGAGGCCATGGAAAATCCGAGTCTTCCCCATACCATCATCATACCCAAACATGCTCCGATGGGGACCAAACTTTGCAAACATGTGGGGGGGGCTCACCTCGATATGCTTGCAAAGTTTGGTCATTATATCGGAGCATGTTTGGGTCAGTAATTAGTGCCCAGTGGTGGGGATTTTTCAAGTCTCTTGGTGCTTAAGAGGCCATGGAAAATCCGGGTCTTCCCCATACCATCGTACCCAAACATGCTCCGATGGGGATTAAACTTTGCAAGCATGTGGGGGGGGGGCACCCCCATGTGCTTGCAAACATTGGTCATGATTAGAGCATGTTTAGGTTAGTAATTAGCGCCCGGTGTGGATTTCGCAAGTCTCTTAGTGATGAAGAGGCCATGGAAAATCCGGGTCTTTCTCATACCATCGTACCCAAACATGCTGCGATGCCGACCAAACTTTGGTTGGTCATTATCAGAGCATGTTTGGGTTAGTAATTAGTGCCCAGTGCTGATTTTTCAAGTCTCTTGGATCTTAAGAGGCCATGGAGAATCCTGGTCTTCCCCCTACCATTGTACCCAAACATGCTCCGATATGGGGACGAAACTCTGCAAGCATGTGGGGAGGGCCCACACCCACATGCTTGCAAAGTTTGGTCATGATGGGAGCCTATTTGGGTTAGCAATTAGCACCCGATCTAGCTTTTTTAAGTCTCTTGGTGCTTAAGAGGCCATGGAAAATCCGTCGGAGTATGTTTGGGTTAACAATTAGTGCCCGATGCGGATTTTTCAAGTATCTTGTGCTTAAGAGGCTAGGAAAAATCCGGGTCTTCCCCATACCATTGTACCCAAACATGCTCCGATGGGGACCAAACTTTGCAAGCATGTGGGGGTGGGGGGGCATCCCCAGTCTTGCAAAGTTTGGTCATTATCGGAGCATGTTTGGGTACGATGGTATGGGGAAGACCCAGATTCTCTATGCCCTCTTAAGAGCCAAGAGACTTGAAAAATCTGCATCGGGCACAAATTACTAACCCAAACATGCTCCGATGGAAAAATCTGGGTCTTCCTCATATAATCATACCCAAACATGCTCCGGTGGGTACCAACCTTTGCAAGTATGTGGGGCGAGCCCACCTTCACATGCTTGAAAAGTCTGGTCATGATCGGAGCATGTTTGAGTTAGTAATTAGCGCCCGGTTTCAGATTTTTCAAGTTTCTTGGTGCTTAAGAGGCCATGGAAAATCTGGGTCTTCCCCATACCATCGTACCCAAACATGCTCTGATGGGGACCAAACTTTACAAACATGTGGGGGAGGGCCACCCCCACGTGCTTGCAAACTTTGATCATTTAAGAGCATGTTTAGGTTAGTAATTAGTGTCCAGTGCGGATTTTTCAAGTCTCTTGATGCTTAAGAGGCCATGAAAAATTCGGGTCTTTCCCATACCATCGTATTCAAACATGCTTCGATGTTGCGGACCAAACTTTGGGTTATCATGATGATCAGAGCATATTTGGGTTAGTAATTAGCACACCCAGTGCAGATTTCTCAAGTCTCTTGGCTCTTAAGAGGCCATGGAGAATCTGGGTCTTCCCCATACCATCGTACCCAAACATGCTCCGATTGGGAAGAAACTTTGCAAGCATGTGGGGGGCCCACACCCACATGCTTTCAAAGTTTAGTCATTTATCAGAGCCTATTTGGGTTAGTAATTAAAGCCCCATGTGGATTTCTCAAGTTTCTTGGTGCTTCAGAGGCCATGGAGAATTTGGATCTTCCCTATACCATCATACCCAAACATACTCCAATGGGAACCTAACTTTGCAAGCATGTGGGGGGGAGCACCCCCACATATTTTCAGAGTGTGGTCATGATCAGACCATATTTGGGTTAGTAATTAACGCCCGGTGTGCAGATTCTTCTCGAGGCTCTTGTTGCTTAAGAAGCCATGGAAAATCGAGGTCTTCCCCATACAATCGTACCCAAACATGCTCCTATGGGGACCAACCTTTGCAAGCATGTGGGGACAACCCACCGCCACATGCTTGCAAAGTTTGGTAATGACCAGAGCATGTTTGGGTTAGTAATTTAGCACCAGGTGTGAATTTTTCAAGTTTCTTGGTGCTTAAGAGGCCATGGAGAATCCAGGTCATCATACCCAAACATGCTTCGATGGGGACCAAACTTTGCAAGCATGTGGGGGGGGCCCACCCCCGCATGTTTGCAAAGTCTGGTCATGTTTGGGTTAGTAATTAGCACCTAGTGCAGATTTTGCGGTGATGATGAGGCTCTTGGTGCTTGAGAAGCCATGGAAAATCCAGGTCTTTCCCATACAATCGTACCCAAACATGCTCCAATGGAGACCAACCTTTGCAATCATGTGGGAGGGCCCACTTCCACATGCTTGCAAAGTTTGGTAATGATCAGAGCATGTTTGGGTTAGTAATTAGCGCCCGGTGTGCGGATTTTTCAAGTCTCTTGGTGCTTAAGAGGCCATGGAAAATCCAAACTTTTCCTCCCCATACCATCATACCCACACATGCTCTCTAATGGGGATCAAACTTTGCAAGCATGTGGGGGGGAGCCACCCCCACATGCTTGCAAAGTTTGGCCATGATTAGAGCATGTTTCGGTTATTAATAATTAGCGCGCGCCGATGTAGATTTTTCAAGTCTCTTAGTGCTTAAGAGGCCATGAAAAATCGGGATCTTCCTCATACCATCATACCCAAACATGCTCCGATGGGAACCAAACATGATCGGAGCATGTTTTGGTTAGTAATTAGTGCCCCGTACGGATTTTTCAAGGCTCTTGGTGTTTAATAGGCCATGGAAAACCAAGGTCTTCCCCATACAATCGTACCCAAACATGCTCAGATAGGGACCAACCTTTGCAAGCATGTGGGGGGAGCCCACCCCCGACATGCTTGCAAAGTCTGGTCATTATCGGAGCATGTTGGGTTAGTAATAAGCGCCCGCTTATGGATTTTTCAAGTCTCTTGGTGCTTAAGAGGCCATGGAAAATCCGGGTCTTCCCCATACCATCGTACCCAAACATGCTCCGATGGGACCAAACTTTGCAAGCATGTGGGGGGGCCCAGCCCCATGTGCTTGCAAACTTTGGTCATGATTAGAGCATGTTTAGGTTAGTAATTAGCGCCCGATGATGCAGAGTCTCTTGGTGCTTAAGAGGCCATGGAAAATCCGGGTCTTTCCCATACCATCATACCAAAACATAATTCCATGCGGACCAAACTTTGGTTGGTCAAATCAAAGCATGTTTGGGTTAGTAATTAGCGCCCGGTGCAGATTTTTCAAGTCTCTTGGCTCTTAAGAGGCCATGGAGAATCTGGGTCTTCCCCATACCATCATACCCAAACATGCTCTAATGGGGAACCAATTTTTGCAAGCATGTGAGGGGGGCCTACCCCCACATGCTTTCAAAGTTTGGTCATGATCGGAGCATATTTGGGTTAGTAATTAGCACCTGTATGGATTTTTCAAGTCTCTTGGTGCTTAAGAGGCCATGAAAAATCCGGGTCTTTCCTATACCATCGTACCCAAACATGCTGAGATGGGAAAAAAGCTCAAATATGCTGGTAAGGGACCGTATAGAGTATGTGAAATTACCTCACAAGGTACCATCCGAGTGGAGCCTCTCAACGGAGTTGAAACCATTGGATTTCTCAATGGGAGTAAATTCAAAAGATACTATGACCTACTAAGTCAAGAGGAGTTATATGTGATCCATCAGAAGAAGGCAACTAAAGAACAAGCTGAGCGTAAGAAGATACAAGCGAGAGTTGAAGTCAAAGAACGTCAGCACTGTGTTAAGCGCCAACAACAACGAGAAGCCAACTTGGGGATTACGCAAGCATTTTTTGAGGAGGAAGAGGAGGATTCACTGGAATCTGACAAGTCTTCGTCTTTACAAAGTTGGATATCCATTACATCCTCAGAACCATCTTCATCTAGCACCCATTACATCCTCAGAACCATCCTCAGAACCATCTTCATCTAGCACCCATTCACAATCAGCCCACTCTCCTTGAACTATGACTGACCAGTACCGTGCATCACTGTCAGAATAAACTGTTGAGATTCAAGCTTGATGTCAGTGTGTGCCAGCTATGCTATGTGCTGGCATGTTAGGTAGGACCATGTGTGAGACATAAATGACCGCGTCCAGCTGGTCATAGTGTGTGGACATTAGCTAGGGTTAGATGTGTGTGGACACAACTTGCAAACCCTAACCATAGAGGGAAGCCATCTCCCTTCTCACACAATGCATACAGCCTTAATCCATAATACACACAACACGGATAAGCTTTCTATCTCCGAATCCGACAACATAGTGGAGAAGCTTGGAGAATTCAATCGAATCAAGCGGGGTTAGTATTTAGCGCCTGGTCAAGGCTCTTGGTGCTTAAGAAGCCATGGAAAATCCATGTCTTCCCCATACAATCGTGCCTAAACATGCTCCGATGGAGACCAACCTTTGCAAGCATGTGGGAGGAGCCCACCCCCACATGCTTGCAAAGTTTGGTAATAATCAAAGCATGTTTCAATAAGTAATTAGCAAATTGGGACCAAACTTTGCAAACATGTGGGGGGGCCCACCCCGACATGCTTGCAAAGTTTGGTCATTATATCAGAGCATATTTGGGTTAGTAATTAGCGCCCAGTGGGGATTTTTCAAGTCTCTTGGTGCTTAAGAGGCCATGGAAAATCCGGGTCTTCCCCATACCATCGTACCCAAACATGCTCCGATGGGGATTAAACTTTGCAAGCATGTGGGGGGGGGCACCCCCATGTGCTTGCAAACATTGGTCATGATTAGAGCATGTTTAGGTTAGTAATTAGCGCCCGGTGTGGATTTCGCAAGTCTCTTAGTGCTGAAGAGGCCATGGAAAATCCGGGTCTTTCCCATACCATCGTACCCAAACATGCTACGATGCCGACCAAACTTTGGTTGGTCATGATCAGAGCATGTTTGGGTTAGTAATTAGTGCCCAGTGCTGATTTTTCAAGTCTCTTGGATCTTAAGAGGCCATGGAGAATCCGGGTGTACCCAAACATGCTTCGATATGGGGATGAAACTTTGCAAGCATATGTGGGGGGGCCCACACCCACATGCTTGAAAAGTTTGGTCATGATGGGAGCCTATTTGGGTTAGCAATTAGCACCCGGTGTGGCTTTTTCAAGTCTCTTGGTGCTTAAGAGGCCATGGAAAATCCGGGTCTGGTCCATACCATCGTATCCAAACATCCAAACGTGCTCCGATGTTGGGGACCAACCTCTGCAAGCATGTGGTGGGGGGGCGCCCCCACATGCTTGCAAATTTTGGTCACTCGTTGGAGTATGTTTGGGTTAGCAATTAGTACCCGATGCGGATTTTTCAAGTATCTTGTGCTTAAGAGGCCAGGGAAAATCCGGGTCTTCCCCATACCATCGTACCCAAACATGCTCCGATGGGGACCAAACTTTGCAAGCATGTGGGGGGGGAGGGGGCATCCCCAGTCTTGCAAAGTTTCGGAGCATGTTTGGGTACGATGGTATGGGGAAGACCCAGATTCTCTATGCCCTCTTAAGAGCCAAGAGATTTGAAAAATCTGCATAAAATCTGCATCGGGCGCAAATTACTAACCCAAACATGCTCCGATGGAAAATTCTGGGTCTTCCTCATACAATCGTACCCAAACATGCTCCGATGGTGGGTACCAACCTTTGCAAGGATGTGGGGGGAGCCCACCTTCACATGCTTGCAAAGTCTAGTCATGATCGGAGCATGTTTGAGTTAGTAATTAGCGCCCAGTTTCGGATTTTTCAAGTTTCTTGGTACTTCAGAGGCCATGGAAAATTTGGGTCTTCCCCATACCATCGTACCCAAACATGCTCCGATGGGGGGGGACCAAACTTTGCAAACATGTGGGGGGGGGCCACCCCCACATGCTTGCAAACTTTGATCATTATTAGAGCATGTTTAGGTTAGTAATTAGCACCTGGTGCGGATTTTTCAAGTCTCTTGATGCTTAAGAGGCCATGGAAAATCCGGGTCTTTCCCATACCATCGTATTCAAACATGCTTCGATGCTGCGAACCAAACTTTGGGTTATCATGATCAAAGCATGTTAGGGTTAGTAATTAGCACCCAATGCGGATTTCTCAAGTCTCTTGGCTCTTAAGAGGCCATGGCGAATCCGGGTCTTCCCCATACCATGTTCCGATGGGGAAGAAACTTTGCAAGCATGTGGGGGGACCCACGTGCTTTCAAAGTTTGGTCATTTATCAGAGGCCATGGTGAATCTGGGTCTTCCCCATACCATGTTCTGATGGGGAAGAAACTTTGCAAGCATGTGGGGGGACCCGCACCCACATGCTTTCAAAGTTTGGTCATTTATCAGAGCCTATTTGGGTTAGTGATTAACGCCCCGTGTGGATTTCAAAGTCCTCTCCATACCATCATACCCACACATGCTCTCTGATGGGGATCAAACTTTGCAAGCATGTGGGGGGGAGCCACCCCCACATGCTTGCAAAGTTTGGCCATGATTAGAGCATGTTTGGGTTATTAATTAGCGCCCGTCGCGGTGTAGATTTTTCAACTCTCTTGGTGCTTAAGAGGCCATGAAAAATCGGGATCTTCCTCATACCATCATACCCAAACATGCTCCGATGGGAACCAAACTTTGCAAGCATGTGGGGAGATGCAGGCCACCCACACATGTGTGCAAAGTCTGAACATGATCGGAGCATGTTTGGGTTAGTAATTAGCGCCCGGTGTGGATTTTTCAAGGCTCTTGGTGTTTAAAAAGCCATGGAAAATCCAGGTCTTCCCCATACAATCGTACCCAAACATGGTCAGATGGGGACCAACCTTTGCAAGCATATGGAGGGAGCCCACCCCCGACATGCTTGCAAAGTCTGGTCATTATCAGAGCATGTTGGGTTAGTAAATAAGCGCCCAGTTATGGATTTTTCAAGTCTCTTGGTGCTTAAGAGGCCATGGAAAATCCGGGTCTTCCCCATACCATCGTACCCAACAAACATGCTCCTGTAACTTCACTAGACATGCATACTCGATATGGACCAGATTTTCACACTTGCCTAGGTGTATGCTAAACCCAACCTCAACTATTGCTATTATTTTATCTTTTTTATGATTCTCCATTTAGTGTTTGTTTAAGTGCTTGCTTGCATTGTTATGTAATTGGTCTCACTTTTCTAGTTATTACTTGAATGACCATTTAGGATTTGGCCCTAGTTTAATCCTTCTTGAGGTCGACCTTAAAGTATATCAAAGGAGTACGCAAAGTACTCCACCTTTCTTAGTGTGCCCTTTTTAGTTAGAATAGATCCTCTAGGTGAATTGCGAAAGTGAAACTAGTTTAAACAAAAAAACAAAGCAAAAATACAAAACAAAATAAAAAGCCACAAAAAGATAACCATTGCCATGTGTGATCTAGGTAGTGATCTAGGTAGTAGGACTTTTGGCTTTTAGTGATATAGCCTTGGAACAATAACCTTGATCTCCATGGGATGGGACCTCGTGGCTAAAAACCTATCAATAAAGGGCAAAACAAAACATCGCTACTATAGAGGTACTTAGCGGTTCTTAGATACTCTTATATGAGGTCTCTGGGCCATTGTTTGGGTCTCTATAAGGTGGCGCCCTACTTTTATATTTTTATCTTCTTATTAAATAAAAATAAAAATAAAAGAATCAAACTGAACGCATGTAATGATCACTTAGCAGTTTTATTTATGAGGCTCAATAATAGCTAGAGATGGCTTCACCAAAGTGAGTGTGTGTAAAGACTATAAGGTCATAACCCAAGGCATGATTTTTTCTCCATCTTCGTTTAGATTGAACTTGGACCAACATTAATATTTTCCTTGTCTTAGCTAGAAAAATTTGACCAGTCACAAAAATCTTTCCTCACTGCTTGATTGATGTTTGCATTATGCTTAAATTCAATTATTTTCCATAAGATCACTTTACTCATTGTACCATGTTACCTTGAAGAACTTCCAAGACCTCTGACATTTCCAATGCCAACATGCATCCAACAATAGCCTTGATGAATCTTCATCACCATATTCTGAGGACGAAATCTACATCAAGACGGGGGGGGGTATGTTAACCCTTGATGGAGACCTCTATGGTGTTGACATCGGCCATCGTACTATTATTATCACTTCTTTTGGGCCACAAGTGTTGGAATGGCCGAAATTCACAAGAAAACCATGTATTATACATTTAACGTGTGTGCTCGTCACGTGTTTATTAAAGGCACACCATCGGATCCTAGGTTGAGTGTTAGCTTTAGAATAGCTGTTTACACTAGCTAGACTAGCCAAATGATCCCAAGGACCAGACTTTTAACTTTGGCTGCCCAAGCATGTGAACCCTAGAGGTCACCTACAAAACCCAAAATGTAACTCTTATGACTCATTCTCTTAGGCAACTAATAAATTCTCTATCACATACACACACATTCGCCAACTGTTAACCCATTACTAGGGTTAACAAGAGCTACTACCATTATCTTATATCAAGGAGTCAAGGTAGATACACGAAAAGGCCATACATTCAAGATATGAAGCAATGGTGTCTGAATCAACAACTTGGACAGGCGCCCGTAATGATCATATGTAATACTTATGGTGATTTTTGCTTCAAGAGTGTGTGGTAATAAGTTAGGATGGTCACAAGTGATGTACTTCATGGGTATATTATGAGAGTAGTCATTGTAATAGCATTAGGCCTCTTATGAGCCTAAAGTGCCCGATCGCCCACAATTTAAGTGAGTGTAAACACTTATGGCCATGTATATAAGTGAATATCTCTCATAATACAAGGAACTCTCCCATTGTGCAATAGACTCTTGCTCTTGCTAATCCTCTTGCTAATCTCTCTCTCTCTAATATATGCTAGTGAGTGTGTGTATGTGATGTGAGGTGAGAGCAGGGGCAAGTACACGTAGTGCAACGCGACGATGTGACAACACTCGTGGGAGACATGGTGGAATTGTTTCTCAAGGACTCAAGGAGTTGTAGAGCTTGGAGGCCTCAAGGATTACGAGCTCAGCCCATTGGAAAGATACTCACGATAGTTGTGGTTCACCAGCAGGGTAATTGCTTGTTGGATGTGTTTCAAGGGAGGTTAGAGTGAGCCATAACATTTTTGGCACCGTCGGGGAGTCATCGTTTGGCTTTTTCCATCGTTTTTGTCTAATCTACGCATTACTCATTGCTTATTGTCTTGATTAGTGGTTTTCCATAAAAAAGATGTGGTTTTGATGGAGATTTGTGTGTGATTTGGTGTGGAATAGTCTTCTTTTTTATTTGATAAAGAATGTTTTTTTGCTTAATTTTTAGCTTAAATGGTTATTTTTTTTGTTTGTTAATTTAGTTTTTAATGTTCCTAGGACTTGCACATAGAGTGTATTAGGCTTTGTTTGCTTCCATTGCATCAAATAGTGTAATAGAATGCAAATTTTAGAGATTTTTAGCTTTCTTTAGAGTTAAACATAAAACTAGAATCATTAATTTTTGTTTGATTTGTATGTTTTTTGTTTGAATTGTATGCATTAGAGTGTTAGGAGTAGCTTAATCCTTAAAAAATTTCTCAAAAATATTAAAAAATTCTTGAAATCGACTAATCTTCCTTAATTGATTGGTTTTTATCATTAACAGTGATTAATCTAGTTCAAGATGCATAAAGATTAAAAAATATATTTTTTGGGATCGAAATTGATCATGTGAGAGGTTGAAATTAGTGTTTTTTAGTGTTTTGAGAGGATCTAGATGCATCAAAATACCTAATTACATCAACTTCTTCATCAATTGGATGAATTTCTCTCTCGTTTGCTTAATTTTGCATAAAGAGAAGAGACTAAATTAAGAGTTTAATTAATCTATCGGATTATAGATTAATTTACACATTAGTTGATGCACATAGCTTAGAAATTTCATGCTCTATCCAATGATGTGCTCAATGGTGTGAATTAATTAGTGATTAGTGTGGCAAATTAGAGCCCTTTATTAGTCTAAAAGAGGAAAAAAAATTAGTGGTGGTAAAATTAATCTTTGATTAATTCTTAAGTACTTTTTTACATAACTCATTAAGGCTAATGAGCATTGAATGAAAAGATGTCAATCAGTTGGTCAAATTGTCTATTTTGGGGGTCATTTATGAAGGGTGTAAGGGTGTGTCATAAAAGGTTGACTTTTTTTATTCCCACTTGCCTTTTTTGGAAAACGCCCATATTTCCCCAATTTAAAATTTTAAAAATATTTCCCCTAAAGAAGGAAATTCGAATTTCCCTCTAGACTCAAAAAAAAAATCCGTGAACCACCCAATTCATGCAGTGAATCTTACCTGTTGTTTCATGTCGTGAAGAAGGGTCCATCGGTTTTATAAATTAAAAAAAAATCTGATGTTTCACGTGTTAAGGTTTCATGCCTTAAGTGGCTCACGCCTTAAGGTCTCATGCCTTAAGGCCTCACACCAAAAAAAAATCGAACGTTTCATGACGCGTTAAGGTTTCACACCTTAAGCATCTCACGTCTTAAGGCCTCACGCCCAAAAAAAAAATCATGAACCACCCATTTCACGCTGTAAACCATACCTGCTGTTTCATAATGTGAAACAGCCCCGCACCTTTAAAAAAAATCAAATTTGATAAAAATCGTGAAGTCCACTTCACGTCATGAACTGCACCCTGCTAGTTCACATCGTGAAGTCAGTCCATCGAAAAACCGGCATCGAGCTCTTCGAAATTGGTCTTGAGCGTCCAAGGATAAAATCCATCATTTTGGTCTCTCTGACCACAATAGCCCCAAAATTCAACCCAAAAACCGAGGTAAAAAACAACGCTTAAAGCACTAAAAATCGCCCAAAATAGCCCGAAAACGATTGCAAACCATACTCAGGCTACATTTTGAGTATCTAAACAACGAAATTATGAAAAACTCAGAGAGACAAAATTGTAGTACTCCAAAAATATTACAACTCTCATACGAGTTTTTACAAATTCCTTTTGGAACACATTAAAAAACGGGCTGCAAAACAAGGAAAATCTTTTCAAAAAATAATTCCATCTTGAAACAATGATGGAAAATTGGTTTTGAGACTTCCTTTTCCATCTAGGATGCTAATGGCATGCATTTTTTTCGAACAAATATCTATAAGAGGTTGTTCACGTATGTGTAGCGCCTAAGCTAATTAGGGTAAATGGACAACCGTTTGACCTAAAGAAGGATATGCCATGCCTTTTGAGGTTGTAACGGGCTATAAGAAAACCTAAAAAGTTTTTTTTTTAAATTTGTGCTTGCTCATTAAAGGAGCAATTGACAACGTTAAGATATGGCAATAATAAAGGGATTACATGGCCTTACACCCAAACTGAACCCAATGGCTAATATCTTCAAGCCACTAAGGTCCATGCCCCAAATGCATCTCCCCGTTCCTTTTGCCATGCCTACAACAAACGACTCATTGGGCCCCTATTACATCAATCCCTTCGAGATTTGGTCTCTTGCCTAGCACTATCACAAGTCGTAAGCCTTTAGACATGCTAGGTACCAACCCTCTGCAACCCCTAGATTCCCACACCTTGGACATATTGACTAATCTAGGAAGGGGGGTTACACATATTAGCACCCACACACGGCCTAAGTGACTCATGCAAAAACAAGGCCGTACATATTTTCAAAATCATGGGCAAATATGATGGAACAACTGATCCAGTTCAATTCATACAAATGTTTGAACAGAGATGTGAAGCCTTTGGAAATCCAATTTGCCCCACCAAGGTACATGCATTGAACCTATGCTTAGTGGGAAAAGCTAGTCGATGGTTTGATCGGTGGAGTGCAGCAAATAAACTCTATTCAATTGAGCGGAAACAAAATGAAACCATTAGAAATTGTATCCTTTTCAGATAAGAATCTTGGACTCACAATGTGAGCCATGGAAGAAACTACATGATGCTCAATTGAAGAGATGTTTCATGATAGGCTTAAAGAATAATAGCTTACACAACTTGATCATATCCAATCCAGAAACATTCGATCAATGTTGTAAAGAAGAAATATGTTTGAATGACGACATGATGATGGAGGATGATCCCAATACGAGATGTTCCTCATCTAAGCCAAGTGAAGCAATGGTTAAAGAAAATTTAATCTCGGAATTGTCATTCCCTGAATTCTATGCAACCTTGCTTAAACGCTTTGAACCAGAATCGCCAAGAGGATGAGCCCCCTCAAAACCAATCATCCTTAATGCCTCTCCAAGTGATAGACGAGATGCCTTGTGTTCAGTGCAATTACTAGGACCAGAATCGCCAGAATCGCCAAGAGAGGATGAGCCTCCGTGAAACCAGTCATCCTTAATGATGCCTCTCCAAGTGATAGACAAGATGCCTTGTGTTCACAGTGCAATTACTAGGTCCATCCCAATCTCCATTGTGCGTACATTGTGCGTACAAGGCACTGCATATATTGAAAAACCTTTGGTCATGACACACCGTAATGTCCCAATTCATCTACAATTAACTCAAAATCTAGATCTCATGTGCCCCAAGCAAACACAGTTCAAAGGGTTGAAACTACTCAAGAAAGAATTCAACGAACACTTTAGTGTTTCTATTATCATGGACCGCACAAGGTGGCAGAATGCACAGTTTAGAATACTTCCATGCCCACAGTCATATGTGAACGATGTTGCATTGATCACATATTCCAAGATTGCCCAAGGCGAGTTACTTCACTGCAACCTATCTCACAAAATACAACTCTTAACATCTTGAGTGTGCAAAATGGAAATTTGTCTATGGTATCCTTGAATGTGCTTACAAGACAAGACACGGGATACATTAGAAAAGAATGAAAAAGAAAATTTGTCTATGGTATCCTTGAGTGTGCAAAATGGATCTCTAGCCATTCCACTGGTGAATGGCATGATCTGCCATATCTCTTAGATAGTTGCATGCTTCCCTCGTTAGAATCTTGGAGATATTCAAGATTTTGTAGAGATCAATCCAGTAACCAAATTTTATCTTATGCTAGAGCGTTCCTAGCATACTCTTCTCTAGACCAACTCTAGATTCTAGGAGCATGGCATCCTTAGCTTCTAGGTCTTTTGTGTGCTTATCCTTCATTGCCTAGATCTCGACCTACATCTTTGCCAACTCTATCGTAGATGAGGTGAAGATTGCACTAAGCTCATCTAGAGAATCATGTTCTTTAGCTCCTTTTAGGTTCTCCTAGGCATGTTAGCACTTGCCTAATTCTCAAGGGCTATTATATCTAGTCTACTTGTCGTACTTCTATTTCTCTTTGAACTCTTGGCACACTAGGCCATCTAGCTCTACAATGTGGGATTCAAGTGTAGATTCTTCACTCATCTTGTCTTCTAGGCTTGGTAGTGGTGGTGGTGGCCATCACATGCTCTCAATTCATGCTTAGGAATTGTATCCATAACAATGGTAGTCCACAGCACCAACTCTTTTCCTTCCCATCCCTTTCTGGCTCTATAGGCACACCTTCTTTTCCTTCCCATCCCTTTCTGGCTCTATAGGCACACCTTCTTTCCTTCATCCTTAAAGTTTTGGAATTCTTGCTAACCACCTTTCAATCTGCATCTTGGACCCTTTCTTACACTTGGACTAGATTTTTGGATTCCTATCCTATTTAGACAATCCTTCTTTGTTATTCTTTCCCTCCCATCCCCGGACACTGGTCTTCTTTTCCATGGAGGACTAAAGGGCTACACAAGTCGGTGTGGAGCCTCCATAAGAGCTTTCAACTTCTACAAATACTCCTCCCACACTCCCTTTAGCTCATTGACAGCATGTTCCTCCCATTCCTCCATCTTGTCTATATCCAACTCATATACTTTTGAGGGGTCTGGGCGTCATAAATTGTAAGCTTGGCCTTTGTCTAAATCAGCTTGATCTTATCATTTTCTACCTTTGCATGCATATCCTTGACCACCTATAGGTGCCCCTTTAGCATAGCATCTACCTTCTACTAGGTTCTTGTGGCTTTGGTAGTGCCTACCATCTAGCCCTTCCTTGATTTGTCTTGTTTCTTACTTTGATGTTTTCTCTAGCCATCCTCTAGTATCTTGTGGTTCTTTATTTACTTCTTCTTGCTTTTCTTTAAGAAGCTTTTCCAGTTATACTATCAAGATTTTTGGATCATACCTCAAGATGATCTCCTCCACATTTACCAAGTCTAGGTTTTCCCTCAAAATCTATTTTTTCCACTTTTCACTATGTTCATAGTCGAATATTGTCAACACTCTTGGGGTGTTTACTTACAATCTCATGGGTGGATTCCAACACTCCTAGTGGGGGCTCTCCTTGCACTCTCTTGGGTGTGGTGTTCACTTTTACCATGTTCATAGTAACTTAGATACTACCAACACTCCTAGGGTATTTCCTTGCAATCTCCTAGGTGCGATGTTCACTTTTACCATGTTCATAGTTAGATACTACCAACACTCCTAGGGTATTTCCTTGCAATCTCCTAGGTGTGGCATCCAATTTCACCTTGTTCGTAAGCCAGATACTACCAACACTCCTAGGGTATTTCCTTGCAATATCCTAGGTGTGGCATCCTCTTTCACCTTGTTCGTAGCCATTTCAAGTCCTCCAAGTCCTCCTCGAACTGCATCTCTTTGTTCTTTTACGTCTTGCAACATTGTTATAGCTCTAGACAACATGGAAGCCATTGCATTCCGAACATGCTTATTACTGGAAACAATGGACTCTCTTTCCCATTCTGAGTTGCATTCCGAACATGCTTATTACTGGAAACAATGGACTCTCTTTCCCATTCTGAGTTGCTGCAATATCGATCCCTCAATCAAACAAATGTGAGAATATAAACTAAAAGATAGCATACTTGACTCAACAACATGGGAGCGCATTTGGGAGAGAGATAAGTGCTCATTCAAGAGTATATGAATACCTCATAATCAAAGAAAATTGTTTACATGATGTCTAAACAAAAGTCATACATTAGCTTGAGAGGTACATGTTTGATTTAAAGCATATAAATCCGATGCTTCTATAAAGAGTTATGCCCTCTCTACAAGGTTTAGCAATTGTGTGAAGTGATTTTCTTGGGGATACTTCTTCTTCTCTGCTTCATCTTCCTCTTCAGATTAAGGGGGTGGAGAGTGAAATGGGAAAAGAGGGGAGAGTTAGGAGGAAGAAAAGGGGTGAAAATAGGAGAGTGAGGAGGAACAAAAGGGGTGAAAATGGAAGACTAAAGTGTGCTATAACAAATAGAATTCTAGGCTAGTTCTTGAGGGATTGTCAAAGTGTTTATGTCTATCACGCTACGGTAGCGGCAACTTGTTGATGACGGAGAAGGAGAGCTCTGGATCACAACCCAACCATGGAGAGAATAAGGATAAGGTTCCCCACTGCTGAGTATATATGGTGCCTTGCCTGCCCAGACATATCACCCCGTGGTTCCATGCAAGAGGGCTTTAGTAGCCGCTTTACTATTTAGCCTTTGAATCTTCTTCATCATTGATGTGATTGCCAATTGGCAATTTGGCATTTAATTTGGCACATTGGCCCCATCAGTGCCATGATTCAGTGGCCATCACTCGTATTCACTTATGAAGGAATCCAAGGATGGGTTTAATTTGAATTCAAATGCAAGGAATCCAACTTTATTTATCCAAGGATTTGAAATTTGAATAATAATTGAAGGCCTATTATTATTATTTAATTTTATTATTATTAGTCTTGGGCTAACCAATAATAACCATAGAAATTGATAGAATTAGTAATAGACTGGCATTTTTTTATATTGCCCTTCCGTTGACGTTTTGGCTATTTTTTAACAAGTTTTGGGAGATGGGCATTTTTACATTTAGCTTTTCCAATGAAATTTTCCATATTAACTTGGCTTTCATGTGATGGGTTAGAGGGCCTTGGATGGGCAGATGGCCGTCCAATCCTGTCACTGGTCTAGCATGACGCAGCGGCGCTTGAAGACTGGTCCAGGTTCTAGAAGGACACACGTGCGACGTCCCTGTTGGGTGTTGTTGGCTTTGCTTTCCCTAGAGATCACGGCAAGGCCAAGATTGCGAATCGAGACCAAACTGTAAGGGTACCTACTCTACCAAAACCCTCGGCTGTTGGTGGCCGCCGGCTGCTGCCGGTATACAGGTCACATGGGCAATGGAACGAAATGGAAATGATGCCATGTGGCATGGAACGATGTGTATGCATGCCTCATGAGCTCACGCCACACAGGACTTTGCCAGCCTCACCTGCTACGTCAGCGTCCTTGCGTCACTTACGTATACCTGGTGAGTCTTTCCATGATCTAGTCGCTATGCAACATCATGTGCCTTTGAAAAACCTATATTCTCTCTATACGTGGCATTTGTGGGACCTTGGAAGGATGCTTGCACGCCACTCTTTGCGATTGGTGGTATTTTTCAATGTGTGTGTGGGGGAGTATGTTTTTATTTATCATTTCATGTGTGTGTGTGTGTGGTGGGGGGGGGGTGTTTTTTTTGGCAAGCGTACGTATTGGTCATATGTATGGGTGCCCAATTTCGGGTGGAATTAATTCCTTGAAGAGAAGACAGGGCTATCCAACATTTGGGGAAAAAAAAATAGAGAACCTTTGCAAAGTAGGGTAATGTGTGGTTGTTGCGTGTAAGTTGTCTGGAAAATTCTTTCGATGGCGGTTGTATGTGCTTGAAGGTTCCGATTGGGGCTATAAAGAGGCGGTGGCCTCCTAGCTACTCGAGGCCTTGTGCCTCCATGTGAGAGTATGAGACTGATCAGAACATCTGCAAGAGTAGTCTAATTTTTTTCTTCCAAAAAAAAAACTATCATTTTGGAGTGAGACAAGGAGAGAGAGAGAGCGGGTATAATTTAAAAAATTGTCATTCTGGAGTGAGCCAATGAGAGAGAGAGAGAGAGAGAGTGTGTGTGTGTGTCATTCCATGATTTTTTTTTGACACTGAACAACGAGATAGAGGAATACTGCGTGAGAATGAGTTAACCTTAGCCTCATACCTTTAAATTAGTGCCTGCTTGCTAGCACTAATTAATTGATATGGCAGTAGAGTGAATATGGTACTTGAATATAAGGGATCAAAACTAGCAACACATTGAGTGCACATGATGCACTATAAATCAATAATAATAAACAATCAAAATTTTGTTGATTATTTAACATAATTATTTTGAATTAAAAAAACTTACATTAATATAGCTTCTAGAGCAAATAGATTGAATGAATGAACCCATGTGTTGATGAAGACAACATATTGGCAAAGGGGGATTCATCCAGTAAATTTCTCTGACACCCCTTGCATGAATGTCCCCTTTGATTCCCTTGAGGTGCACCTTTGTATATATGTATCTTGGGAAAGAGTTTTATACCCATATGTAAGGGTAATTCTATCCATCTATATTATATGCACATTGGCTTTTATACCTAAAAAACCAACAAGTTGTGATTAAATTTGTGTGTGCAAACAATTTAAAGATGGGAACTACTTAAATATCAAGAATTAAAAAACCATTTCCACATTAACATTGCAAGCACACAATTGAGCCTTCAAAAGCATGCCACATATTATAACTCTAGGATGGTGCAACTAAGGGATATGTTTAAATCTAATGAATCATGTATGATGTAGCATTGATATGTAGCAATAGTTAATAATAAATACTCTAATAAAAGCTATTAAGAGTTGAATTATTAATAGAGGCATGGGGTCAATATGAGAAAATTGGGTGGACAATTGAGCATAAAGAGGTCGATTTGAGCTAGCCTAGAGGCAAATTATGGATTACAAATCTCCACCTTGTTGGTTGATTTTAGTATAGGATGCGTCTAGTAATAACAAGGTAAAAACTAAGAAGGGGTATCCTATATGAAGGTGTAACGTTATGTGTGATGTGTACTCTTCTCTATGATGCACGGGGGCGCCTAGTGTGTCATTGTATTTAGCTCAGTATCATGGGTGATTCTATTTAATACTTAATTCTAAATATATGCTTGCATGGATTTGGGTTGTTATGTTTGTGCTTATACTATACGTGTGAGAGTTGATTTATTGAGTGAGTCTAAACAATTCCATATTCACATGAAAGTAGTTGGTTGTGAGTGAGTCCAATTAATTTCTACCATATGTGTGGGAGAAGGAGACATACACGTCAAGGGGGAGATTACACCCAATATTGTGTCCTTGGATTATTATTTATTCATGCTTGGTGCAAGGTTTAATATTATGTTCATGGTGCAAGGTTTAATATTATGTTCATAGTATTTGGATTCTACTATTAATATGGTTAATATGGGCAAGATAAACCTCCATGTATAATATTATTTGACATGTATAAGTTTGGGCTAATCTTTCTCAAAAGGATACTAAAAATAGTGTTAATATATTCAAAGGTATAAAATTAATCTATCTATAGGTTTTGGAGTATGGTGCATGATAGATACACATAAAAGCACTCCAAAAGCTTTTTTTCATGTATTTGATTTAGTTAATTATTGATTAGTCAATTATAGACCTTTTAAATGACTCTTTCTTCGTATTGAAGTATGTAATTGGGCTAAAGTTGGACCCTTATGTGTGGAAAATGTTTATATTTTTGGGTAAATATTTTTCCAAATAGCACATAATCAACCCAACCATTTTGGGAAAACCTTTAATAGCCTCTTTTCCTTATTTGGATAATCAACCAATCTATGTGTTGGGATGGCTTGTGCTTGAGAGTATCACCACAAGCTTCTCTCATGTGTTCGGGGGAGGTTTAATGCAATCATGCCCATGGTTAGATTGGTGAGTATGCTTAATGATTTTCTATGTGTTTTCTATGCATGCATGTGTTTGGTACTCTAGCCAATACAAGTGGATCCCAAAAGGAAAATGTGAGGTTATCTGATCATGGAAGGTAGAAGCCTTATAGAAGTTTTGGGAAGTACTCTCAAAGTACCTCCACAACTCATTTCCTTCTCTATTGTTGTCTCTTCCAAGCCATCATGAAGCTAACAAAAGCCTACCACATGGAACACTTCCCCTTTTAATGGTGTGTGGATCTTATAATCATTTAAAGATTATTTTCTTGTGTATCTAGTTTTTTATGCCTCAAATGTTAGCATGACTATTTTGAAAAAAGAATAAAGAAGAGAAGAGTCATTCACACCTACCATGGAATAAAGTAGTAGTAGAATGGACATGGGGAATTTTGTTGAATCTTTAAGAAAAATGTTCTTGGCCCACCCATCATGTAATAAATGCATCTCTAGTGTTGATTGTGCTCATCATCTTAATCTTAACTACCCAATGTCCATTCTTTTTTTCCATCATCCCCACGGGCCATCAAACTCATGAATGTAGATGTTTAAGTCTTGAAGTGCAAGAAAAGGAGAACATGCGAATGCAACATTGATATCAGTGATAATGAGCATTCATTGTTTAGTTTTAATCAATCGATTGTTTATGTTGTTGTAAATTGTGCATTGAGAAAGCTTGAAAATCTTCGGTTTTACAAGACACTCGATGCCCATTTTGATGCCATGTAGTGGGGGGATCAAGGTACTGATGTAATTTTGAGATTAGGGAAGCCATCGTTAAAACTTTTTAGATTCCAATGTATCTTAGAAGCTTGGGAAAAATGGTAAAAGTAAAGTTTGTTTGGTGTTGGAGAATGAAGCAAGGTTATGTTTTAGTTGTTTATCTTGATTTGTGCAAGATTATGTTTGAGTTTCCCTAATTTGTTATTACAAAATTCCTTTTGATTTGATAACTCCTTAATCCTCATTTCATGCCATCTAAATATAGGTATCCTTTTGATTCTTGCAAGTTGAGAGGGAGAAAGTACCCTTTGAAGCCTAAGGCCCTAATGGTAGTTTTAAATATGTAGTTGTTCAATGGTCATTACAATATTTTGAGTTTCTCTTGTTGGAACTTGGTTGTGGGTGTTGTTTGAAACGGTGGTGTCCTAGTGTGGGTGCAGATTTTCCATTTCCCGAATCCCTATATTCTACTGTCCGTACGTTGGTATGGAGCAAAACCACAGCACACGACTCGATGCACGTGCGCACTGCGTGGTGTCCTCGAGAACATACGTCACCGGTTGAATGGGAATATACTTGGGTTCGCAACTATCTCTGCCTCCACTTTGATGGCGCGCACCTGCCCTCTCTCTTCATTGTTCTTCCATCAACCACCTAGCCTATTTGTCTCACTCCCTTTGTTTAAGACACACACACACACACACTCAATCCCGCCCACGCCCTTGCCGGTCCCTCTCATACTTTTGTAATCCTATTATGTTCATCCCCAAAGGTGACAATACCGTCTCCACCGCCATACAAGCTGTCGGTGGAGGACGCTTCCCGTCATGAGTTATCCGAGGGACAGCGCGATTTCTGTAAGGAGAGTAAGGTAATGTCTGAGGAGGAGCATCATCGTCCTGTTGATGACTTCGTGCCCATACGAGTCCTTGGGCGAGGAGCTTTTGGCACCGTGCTCTTGGCTGCCCATCGCCAGTCCAAAAAGGCCTTTGCCATCAAGGCCATGAGCAAAGAGGCCATGCGCAAACGCCATGCCCTTGACGGTGTTGAGACGGAGAAGGAGGTGCTGGCTATGGTGGGTGGTCATCCTTTCTTGCCACACTTGCATTCGCATTTCGAGTCTAGCAACTATGCTTTCCTAGCAATGGATTATTGCTGCGGAGGCGACTTAAATGTGCTAAGGCATAGGCAGGCAGAAAAGAGGTTTTCGGAGTCCGCAATCAGGTACATGAACAAACATGTGTTCCTAATTTAGGCTATCAATTTGGACAAAATTTGATCGTTTTATTGCCCACTCCATGTCCTAATTGTTGCCAGGTTCTATGCTGCGGAGCTTGTTTTAGCTTTAGAGCACCTCCATGAACTGGGAATCGTGTACAGGGACTTGAAGCCAGAGAATGTGCTCATCTCTGACGGTGGTCATGTAGTTCTCACAGATTTCGACTTGTCGTTGAGATTGTCAACACAAGACTGCTGCACTCGCACTGCTGACCACCATCAGCAGCAACAAGGGGCACCGAAGGTGTTGGCAAAACAAAGAAAGTCGGCAAGGCCCATTTGCCTGGTTTCTTGCGTCGCAACAGGAAGTGTAGCTCCAGAAGACGATGTTGCAGAAGCAGTAGAGTGCAAGGCCGGCACAAGAACTGTCCGGACTACTTCTACCGGAGACGAGCCAAGGAAAGCTTCCAGGCATTTTGTGGGCACGGAGGAGTATGTGGCGCCAGAGGTGATTCGGGGCGAGGGTTACACTTTTGCAGTAGATTGGTGGGCGCTGGGCGTGCTCCTCTACGAGCTCCTATATGGGCGGACGCCCTTCAAGGGCATCGACAGGAAAAGCACCTTCTCCAGCATTTTGTATAGGGAGGCCGTGCTTTGTGGGCCGTGGAGCGCCGTCCAGGACCTCATCAGGCGCTTGCTGGTGAAAGATCCCAGGCACAGGCTCGCACGTACGTCTTGTGTGAAGGCGCACGTGTTCTTCCAAGGGGTGCAGTGGGAGAAGCTGCAGCACATCGCCAGACCCCCGGTTGTGCCCGATGCCTCCCCCCCCCGGCGTGCTTACACGAGAGGGGTTGGCTCACGCGATGATCTAGAAAGTTTTCTGTCCGCAGCTGACACGGCTCGCGAAGACACATCCACCTCCTCCACAAGCAGAAGCAGTGATTGCGAGCCGTTGGATGAGTCCTCGGATGGGATTGTTGGTGACATTGACGACTCTGTGGAATCCTCGTCCAACAACCGGAAGCATTAGGAGATCACCTCCTTGTCCGTGCGCGATGGGCTCCCCACGAGCTAGTCGCAGGTTTCACAGACTTGTCGCTGAAACTACGGCACGAGCCCGCGCGCACGAGCTAGTCGCAGGTTTCACATGCTTGTCGCCGAAACTGTCCGGGCGCGGCACGACACCCCAACGTTCCCCTCCCACTAGCTCGTCTCAGGTTTCACATACTTGTCGCTGAAACTGTCCCGGCACCCCAACGTCCTCCCCTCCTCCTCAAGGTCTTTACAAACTCGTCTGTGATGGATGGGCATTGAAGACATGAACGCCTCGCAATTGTGTGGTGTTGGCTGTGTTCATTTAGGGATGATTAGTGGGAAGTGGGGAAGACTTCTTTTCGCGTTCTCATGGTAAGCAAATGTGCTTGAAGCCCTTGATTACCAAAATTGTAGACCATATGGGTTAGTTGGGTTGAGTTATGTTGTAATTGGATACTTTGTGAACATAAAGAGGCCCTTGATTACCAAAATTGTAGACCGTATGGGTTAGTTGAGTTGAGTTATGTTGTAACTGGATACTATGTGAACATAAGTTCAAATTGTTGTTGGTACATCAAAAGTTATTGTAGGTTAAAATTTCATAATTTTGAGACAGGTAGAAAATCCAATTGCACTTTATTTTCATATATTTTTTGTAATTAAAATGTAAATTTCATAGAGCAAATTTATTGAAATCATAGCCATTGGCTAGTAATAAAGCTAACCATTTGTCACATGAATCTATGCACTACGTTGTAGAAAAGGCTCAACTTTAAGAACTTGTCCATTTTTACTATGGTATTGAAAAGGTATCTACTATCATTAAAGACATTAAAGTTACTTCGATTATGTTGTTACTATGGTATTGAAAAGCTATCTACTATAATTAAGGACATTCAAGCTATGCTGATAGTTCTTTATGAGTGTTATCTATTTCCAAGCTCGCCTTAATATCTCCTAAAGAAAACATATCTCGTGAAGAAAACTTCATATTGTCTCATCAATCTTGACCTTATCTTAGTAGCTTCATTCTACTTGCACTAGTCCACTTAATGTTATCATGTTTATGTGCTACCATCTCTCTCTCTCTCTCTCTCTCTCTCTCTCTCTCTCTCTCTCATGCGAGCGTGCGTGTGCGCGCGCACACACACACACACACTTTGATGCTGAGAATGAAAGGCAACAGGTCCATTTGAGTCATTTTTTAGTCTTTTCCAAGGCTCAATATTTCAAGGATTGGTTATAATATGTTTGATCTCATAGACCCATTGGGTCTTTTGAAGATGTTAATACGGTTCTCTCTCTCTCTCTCTCTCTCTCTCTCTCTCTCTCTCTCTCTCTCTTATAACTAATCCATTAGCATGGTTGCTTGAATCCACACACGTCTTCGACTGGCACACACGTCTTCAAATGGCACAACGGTTGCACTTCATTCGTAAAGAGTGTCTTTATTAATTTGTGATAATGTCTTTGCCATGTGAAAGTGCTCTTCGAATCCTCCCACATCTTGGACATCAAGCTTGTACCTTGAGGAATTTGTCTTATAAGGCTAAACATATGTAAAAATCCCTAGGACTAGTAACAAGTGCCCTTAATTCACTTCCTCTTGAGCCATCAAGTGAGAAATAGCTTACTAAGTATATAAGCCAATCTATCATGAGTGCTTTCCATTCATTCTTTCTACACTTTTCTGGTAACTCTATGCTAGTGTATGTGGACATATGCATGGTGCAAGGTTGGACGTGTTGGCGATATATTGAAGGCTTCTTTGAATGTCTCCAGGGACATAGCAATGGGTGAGGTTTTTGGGAAGTCTAATAGTGACGAGGTAGGGGTTTGTGATTGAGGGGGTGAGGGAGCCATGAGTTGAGTGGATAGGGTTGTCGAAGAAGAGAGTTTAGAGAAGAGGGCGATAGCTGAAGATGTGTTTTTTGAGAAGGATGTAGGGGAGAGGGTGAGCTTGAGCTCCTTTGCAAGCACACACACATACACACACAAGAGTAGACAAATACATAGAAGAGATGGATGGCTGAATTTTCTTCTATTCTTTTTACTTCTCTACAGCCATAACATAAAGATAAGAGTACATACTATAAGGGAAAGTAATCTCCTACTAAAACATACAAATCTCGATCCATAGTGTGAATCCGACTACATGAGTTGTTGCTATAACTATGCCTTGACTCTAGTGAACCAAAGTGGCTATCACGTAACTTGTAAACCAATGGTAGCATATTGCCCATAATCTCACCAAGCATGCTAGTGGCATAAGTGTGAAGCTCTCATCCTAGTGTGTGTCATCCATATTTACAATAGTTGAGCTCAATATCTTAACACCCCCTCGAGCTCAACTCGACACCCTACACTCCAAGTAAGCTCTTGAACCTGTAAAGCTTCTCTATACCTTTATAAAGATGTTAACTGCTTGATCCTCTTTGCTAACATATACAAAATCCACATCACTTGCTAACCTTCTCCTTCACAAAATGATAATGCACCTCAATGTGCTTAGTCCTAGCATGATATACTAGGCTAAGTACTAGCCAATTGTATGCTATTCATTTTGTCATAATAAATGACAACAACCTATGCATACGCTCATCCATATCTACTAGTAGGTTCAGTAACCAAGCTGCCTCATATTCTACCATAGTAGCACCCCTATACTCAACCTCTGTACTTGATAAATTAGTAACTGTTGGTTGCTTTCTTCTGTTCTCCAGTGAACAACAACACTCCCAAAAGAAAGCATAAAGCTGCTAGTAGTAGATCTTCTGTGTGAGACACTGCCACTCCAATCTATATATGTATATCCATGTACATGTACCTATACTCTAGCCTCATAGAATACTCTAGCCTCATAGAAAAGTCCATAGTGTACAATGGACTTTATGTATATGAGTATCCTTCTAGCTACATCCAAGTGTAGCTTCCTCGGGACCAACATAAATTGACTTACCAATCCAAACAAAATACCTTAAATCTAGCCTTGTGATATTCATGTAGATAAAACCCCCTATAATACATCTATACATAGTACTGACCACTAAAAGATCACCTATATCTTCAGTGTTATGATATTCATGTAGATAAAACCCCCTATAATACATCTATACATAGTACTGACCACTAAAAGATCACCTATATCTTCAGTGTAGTGATATTCACGTAGATCAAGTCCCCTATAATGCGTCTATACATAGTATGGTCCTCTCAAAGATCACCTAAATCTTCAGCCTAGTGATATTCACATAGATCAAACACCCTATAATGTATCTATACATAGTGGGGTCCTTTAAAAGATCACCTATGTTTACAATCAATTTTATGTTATGCTACAATAGCCACATCATGTGATCTAATCATCTATATATCAAGAAATGGTATCACAGCTCACCCAAAGCTCCCTTGTGACTATCAATTCATCAACATAGATGACTACTTGAATAATAATGTCCTTGTTAGTCTTTCACATAAAGTGAAAAATCTATTTGTAGATATATTAAATCCAATAGTGAAAAGATGCTCTCCTATCTTATCTGACCATGCTGTAGGTGCATGTTGTAGATTGTGACGGACAATGAGACGTACTATGTTTTACGTCATGTAATTAGTTTAACTATTCTGAGTCATGGGCCGGGCTTGTCGGCACCATATGTTAAGGATAAAGGGATTGGGTGATCGCCGATGAGAGGCGCACCTTGAATATCAGCAGGGTAAGGGTTAGGATCGGTCGGCCATGTATGGACGCCCAAGTGTGAACGACCAAGTCACCTATAAGAGTCAAATGTAACCCTAAAATCCTCATTCTCATGTGTTGTGAATAGAAGAGTGCTCTTGCCTTATCCTCTTGGTTTCCTTCTCCTGCGTATGTGTGTGAGAGAGAGAGAGAGAGTGAGAGAGCGATCGAGCATTGTGTAGCAGCACGGCGGCGGCGAGGCGGTAGAGCGGTGACGGCAGCTCCTTCTTCACGGCTGCGACGTGGGAATCCTTCACGGCGGCAGTTGAGCGGTGAGTGACACACCTTTTGCATTCTGTTTGAGCTTCCTTCCCTGGTTGTATGCTTGCAGCCATTCGTGGCTCGCATATGGTGCTCAGCAAGTCCCTAGCTACGACCTGTGCGGCAAAAGCGCACATTTTTGGCGCCGCTTGCCGAGGAAGTTGCTCTGCACCAAGCTCCAGTTTGCAGCTCGGGCTGCTGCGCGAAGTTTAATTTACACTGTAGGAAAGCGAATGCGTGTTTGTTGTTGAGGTATTTTCGTGTTCTGTTAGGTTGTTTCTGCAATTTGTCTTTTGCATTTCTGTTTCTTCTGTTATTTTTTCGCTCTGCGTGTGGGCGTGCGTTCTGTTATCTGGTTTTCTACGTGCGGGGGGATTTTTGAATTCCTAGACCTGTGCTGTGTGCGAACTGCACCGCGGCCAAGGCCGAGAACCCTAGAAAGACACCGTAGAAAACTTATCTCAAAAAAATTAAAAAAATTAAAAAATTAAAAAAATTAAAAAATAAAAAATTAAATTTTATTTTTAAAGAAAAAACCAAACGTGTGGAGAGGAAAGATTTTTTAATTAGAGAAAAAAATTTTGAAAAGAAAAACCCCCAATTGACCCTGACCCCGGCCTCGGTCTCGGTCTTTTGATATATATATATATAGGAGAGTGAGCCTCCATAGCTTTCTTTCAAGTGAAAGCTTATGGGAAGTTGTGCCCTATATGTAGCCCACTCCCAAAGGAGTAAAGTGAGCATGTGGGATAAAGCCCTCACCCTTTCTTCCAGAAGCAAATAGGCTTTCGCCTCTTCCTCCCAAGGGAAACGGACTGTTTTGAGGACCACAAGAGCTCTGGACAGGCAAACACGGTGCTGTAAAGCACACTAGGACCCTTTGAACGATACGCTCGTTTCGAGCTATCGCACGCCCTAGTCCAAGTTCTAAGGGGGTCAAAAACGAGTTAAAAACAATCTAAAAACAAGTAAAAACGGGGTGCGAAACACCTAAGAAACCACTTGTGTGAGTTTCAAGGGTAGTTACCAACGCACGTAGGGTACCCACATCACATGCGTCTACGCTCTGGTCGGGTGCTGGAGTTTGAGCCACTAGAAAGCGTTTCAGTCTACGCAGGCTCACACCATCCCTCCACGTTAGCATCTTGGCCTTCGGCTGGAACCCAAGGGAGTGCAACCCAAGATCCACGAATAGTGGATAGTGACTCGTCTTCTAACTCAGAAGCCATCGAAGGACACCCTACCAAGAACCCTGAGGAGACAAACCAAAACATGCCAGTGTGGGCCCCATAACCCGGATCTAGCATGTTTAGTCGTCTAATAGAGACCTTTAGTAGAGCTACACGCTCTGAACATGCGACAAGCGAAGTAAATGAAGAAGGAGGGGTAGTGGATTCGCCATTCACATCTTATGTAAACCCTACCCTCCCAAAGAGTGTCCATGTGGATATTCTACCCACTTTGTTTAATGAGGGCCCTACTGAGCTACCACCTTCCGATACTCTTCCTAAAGTAGAGGTCCCTAGAAGAAGCCAATCCATAAGAAGTGACATTGCGTCCACTTCAAGAGAACCGTTTGGCACACCAAGTCTAGATGGGATATTTCTCAATGAAAATTGGGAATATGATCTACACACAGAGACTCTAACCATGTAGGGTTGGTTAGAAGTCCTACGATCTACATCTAGCGCCACTAATCTAGAAGAGAAACAGCAAATGATATGTGAGGTTATTCATAGAATTATCCAAATTGAGAGGCAAAATAGGGGAGTGAACCTAGTTTCCACTGGCCCTATGAGATTTTTGGATACGAGCAAGGCCAAACAACCAACCCTATCACAATTGGGAGACTCCCTCGGTGAGTCCCATAGACCCTTCGTATGTTGTTTCGCCTGGAGTCTCAATGCAGGTTGAGCCCACGAGTAGTAACTTTAGCTTTCCAACCTTGGCTCAACTTTCCATTAGGGAATCCGCAATGCCTACCCCAATGATGAGCATAGCTGAAAGTGCACCTGTTACCACTGTAGTTAGTACGACACCGCTACCTAGTGGAACAGTACCTACAACAGTGCGTGCCAGTGCCTATCGACCATATGTACCTATCGCTACTCATGCTCATGTAGCTCCTATGCCTCTTAGTATGCCAATGGCGTATGCTCCACGACCGCCTTATCACAACCCTTATCCAAGAGGAGCTAGGCCTAGCCACATATCATATCCTATGTCATTTGCCAACATACTCAGACCAACGCCAACTCCTATCAGCCAGGCTACCCCAGAAGTGCCTCCACCAGCTATGCCTGCTCACCTAGGTGATCTTGCAACGTTTGCTCAGACGATCGGACGATCTATTGCTGAAAACATGCGGGGCATGCCTGAGAGAGAACCTAGAAGCAAGGCAGTACAAGTGGCTAAGTTCACTCAAAACTTCAGTGGTAACAAAGATGTGAGGAAGCACATTGAAGTCTTCGAACATGTGTGTGATTCCTTGGAAGAGCACAATGAGCTGCATAAGTGTAAAGCCTTAGGCTTAACCTTGAGTGGGAAGGCCGGAGATTGGTATTGAACCTTAAGGGTTGAAGAGCGCACTCACTACCCCACTCTTAAGAGATTGTTCTTGAAAGAATACATACGCGAGGGTGTGCTTTGGGGAGTAGCATCTCAACTCCAAAAAGCTGAACGCGAGGAAGGGGAGTCAGTGAGAGACTTTATAAGTCGATTGAAGCATCTAAATTCTCGCTGCACTCCCGATGAGCGCTTCAATAATAACCAACTGCTCGATAGATTCATCCGAGGATTGCGCCACGAGGATATATACAATGGCCTAGTCATTAGAGGTCTTACAACATGGGAAGCAGTCATCACTGCCAATGCAATCCAATTAGAAGACAACTTGATGATTGCAGGTAAAAAGGTGTCTTCGGAAACAAAATCCGTTAGTTTGTAAGTATCTGGGCACGAGCCAATGACGGTGAAACCTATTGCCAAGGAGCCCAAGATATCTGAAATGTCTGTGAGACCGACCTTACTAAGGCTCTCCAAGAATACTTTAGGGGTAATCGAGCTCCTCAGAATAGCCATATGTACCCAAGGAGAGAGCAACAATGGTGTTCGGTGTGCTTAGGACCACATAGCACGAGTGAATGTCCCACATTCAGCGTCAAATTCAATGGGAATTGCAATGCATGTGGTAAGTATGACCATCAATCTAAGGATTTCCTAGTACTTAAGCGAATGTTGGCAAATCAGGCACCACTAGCCTGGACAAACACACCTCAAGTACCCGCGCTAATGCCTGCACAACCTGTCGAGCAACCGTCACAGCACATAGTTCCAAGGAATCCGAATGTAGTCCAGTCTGTGCCGTTACCACGCCAGTGCTAGGACCACAACCTCCACATCCCAAGGATTACTCCTATAAACCAGATGGGTTGTGAGTCACATAGTGCGTGTGGGGATTATGAAGAGGAGATAGACCCCACTGCTCCATACGGGATTGATACGTTTGAAATGATTCCCCAGTACTACATGGAGGATCATTTCGGGCAAGTCAAGCCTATATATCAAGCGGCTGCTCTCGCCACAAGAGGGAAAAACCTTAATACCTTGGCGAGGAGACCACCTCTTCAATGCTACGAGTGTGGTGGACCGCATCGTGTAGCGGAGTGCCCTAATAGGCTACAGAAGATTGCTACTCAGATGCAACAAAATCAAGGGAGCACATCGGGAATGCCGGTACTTACATGTAATCGTTGTGGCATAGATCATTTGATTGCTCAATGTCCACATAATCCTAATGCACCCAAGATTACGCCATTGAATTTGGTTGAGGTCACCAACCAAGCACGAGGAACCACACCCGTTGTACCCGCGAATGTAGTCACACGGTCAATGCTTCAAAATCAAAACTACATTCTTGAAGAGAGGGATACTGCATCAATCGCTCAGGCAAAGAAAAAGAAAACACGACGGAAGAGATCGCTTAATGCCACGAGTTCCAAGCCTAGTTCAAAGACTAACATAGGGACAGGAGACGACCCCGTGTATATGAATGATCCTGAAGATGATTCTGATTCAATAGAAACCATGGGGACCAAAGCCACTACCTTAAGGGAGGAACCCACTCGGGAGCTCAACAAAGGAGAATCAAGCGAATACATAAATAAGGGGAAACAAAAGGAAACTTCCTCGGCCCCACAACCAAGTCAGTTAATGCCCTCTCGACCACCCAAACTGACTGAGACTCCCCAAGACAAGCCACGTGGGCAAAAAACCCTCAAGAAAAAGATTGGAACTTACCCAAACCCAGTTGAGGAGATTGAACAAGTGCAACACTTAAGGGGTTTAGTGGAAGAAACACAAAGAGAACTGGAGCCAAACCCGAGAAAATCAAAATTTCAGACACAGTGTTTCCTACGCAAGTTCAGCCTCACAGGAACCATAAACCGTTAGCTATACCTAGTATCATTCGAGAAAAAAGTGAGGATAGGACATCAGGAAGTGGGCAAACACCCTTCTTGCTGGAAAGGATGTTTAGTGAGGGAATGCCTGACCCCATTGAAGAGGAAGTGATTCCATCTTCACCAGTTCCTAGTCAAGGAGCGATATCTCAAAAAGCACCATTGAATGTGTCCAGGCTAATGGATTTCATGTCCTCTGAAATTAGAACCACGATCATATCCAAATTATACGGAGATCCTGAGCTATTCTTAGCTCTTCGGGCATTTCTCAATGGAGAACTAAAGGCGGGGTTACCACAAATTGCAAAGATGGATAGACCCGACACGCTTCAAGATGAAGGGGAACATTGGGATCTACAACCCAACCTAGATGAAGTTTCGGTCATTGAAATACCTGTGAACAAGTTGGGTCAGTACTTTTGAAGGGGACGAATCTAATGCCACCCTCCCCATTACTACCAAGGGATTAACTCTAAAGGGAATCCTTGATGGTGGTGCTGGAGTGAGCATTGTGACTAAAAACTATTGGGAATCTATGGGAAGACCTCACCTCGAAGTCACAAACATAGTGGTTAAGATGGCAAACGGAACTATTGCTAAACCTATTGGAATGTTAAGGGACCTTAAGATCAAGGTCCTGGGATACAAGGTAAAACATACCTTCATTGTAATGGATTTCTCCAAGCATCCTATGTCATATCAAATGATCTTAGGATGTCCTTTCATGAGGGAAGCACAAATGGTGCATGACTGGTCGAAAAACCATGTCTATCTACAATTCCAGGACTCTGTCATTCGAGTTGATCTTGAGAATGGTCGTGCGTATCCTTTAGGAAGTAAGGTTATCATCAATAATCGATCGGATACCACTGTTCACTCCGCCCCATTAAGGTATTGCTATACATGCAAAAAAGAGACTGATGATGGGAAAGATTCTCCTTATATGGATGTCCTACCAGGTATGACTGAGTCGGATAACGTGGATTGGGTACACCTAGCGGCGGCAACCATAGACACATGGGGAAATAGAGGCACAAGTTGGGTAACACCTGACGGGCAAGATATGCCACCGTTAGTGCCAATAAACATGATAGGTGTTATGCACTTGACTCCTGAGTGATGGCGAGAACGTGGCAAACTCCACCAACACTGAAAGTAGCGAAGAATCTGACCAATGCAACTCTGAGTATGAATCTCAAGAAGAAACTGATGGGGAAAATGAATCAAATATTCACCCAAATGTGGAAGCAAGGTGCTCAAGGCCTAGGACAGTGACCTCTGGCAGTTCATCCGAGAGTGAGGGGGACACAAGTGAAGATCGACCAAGTGAGTTTGAATATGATAGAAACAAAAATCAAAAACTTGGTAAGAAGAAAATGAGACATAAGCGCCAACGCTATCGAGCTAATGTACGAACTGCAATAAACAAGGAAAGATCCACTGCAGAATGGCTTAGTTATGTAGGAGCTAATCGAAAGTTAGCAGATAATTGGGGACAATACCTCCAAAGTGTCATGTGGTGTATTCCGCAACCTCATGACGTCGCCCAATTAGAAATTGATGAGAAGCCAAAACTAAGTTGTACTGCAAGAAGGCGGCAAAACCAAGAGTTGGCTCAGCAGCAAAAGGAAGCGGAATTGAAAGAAAAAAACCTGGCACAACAAGAACCAGTAGACTTACACCCCGCACCCGAGCATTTCAAATCATTCACCACAGGGGAACGTAAAGTGGTCTACACAAAAGCCCAACGAACGCCTACCAATGGGAGTAGCGGTGTCTACGATGGCCCTGCGGTAGTTAAGGAGATAGACTTAGCAGATCCGGGTGAGGAGTCTAAACCAGTTTTTATTGCTCGACCTCACCAAGGTGGAAGAAGCTGCACTTACGAAGCTTCTTAAAGAATTCAAGGACATATTTGCTTGGACATATCATGATATGAAGGGTGTTCCACCCTCGGTGGTGCAACACACGATTCCAATGATTAGCACTGCTAAACCAGTCCAGCAACGTCCCTACCCAATGAATCCCAAGTATGCAAAGATTGTACAAGAGGAAATTGAAAAGCTTGTAAAATGTGGATTCATATACCCTATTGAGCACTCAGAATGGGTTTCTCCGATAGTCATCGTATCAAAGAAGAATGGGAAACTCAGAGTGTGCGTTGATCTAAAAAAGGTTAATGCAGCCACCAGAAGGGATCATTACCCCTTGCCATATTCTGAACATGTGCTTGAACGAGTGGCAGGCAAGGAGGCATATAGCTTTTTAGATGGGTACTCGGGTTACAATCAGATCACAATTGCAATCGAGGACCAAGCTAAAACAGCATTTATCACGGAGTTTGGAGTGTTTGCCTTTCGCGTCATGGATTTTGGCTTGACCAATGCACCTGCAACATTCCAACGATTGATAAACACAGCCTTTAAGGAATATCTAAGGGACTTCTGTGAAGCTTTCTTAGATGATCTTTGTGTTCATTCCTCTTGGGACGAGCACTTGACGTGTTTACGAAAAATATTTGAAAGGTGTAGATTATATCGCATCTCCTTGAATCCTTTCAAATGCCAATTCTGGGTTAAACACGGAGTTATCTTAGGGCATATAGTGTCCAAAAATGGGATTTCCACGGACGAGAGTAAAGTCAAGGTCATTCTGGAACTGCCACCACCCACCAACTACAAGGGAGTCCAACGCTTTATGGGCCACGTTGGTTATTATCGAAGGTTTATTCTCTTCTTCGCCGAGATAGCTCGACCATTGTATAAGCTTCTCATCGAGTTTATTTGGACCGAAGAATGTGACCGTGCCTATGAGCTATTAAAGAAGGCCTTGGCAAGTGCTCCAATCTTGAGAATGCCTAACTGGGATTTACTCTTCCATGTGCATATTGATGCATCAAACTTTGCTATTGGGTGTGTGTTAACTCAACCTGGAGAACACAAGCTAGACTACCCCATTAGCTTTGCCAGTCGCGCCAGTTGAACGATGCTGAGATGAACTACACCACTACGGAGCGAGAAGGGTTGGCAATGATATATGCAGTAAGGAAATTTCATTATTACCTCCTTGCCACCAAGTTTGTTTTCTATGTGGATCATCAAGCATTGTTGTATCTGGTAAACAAACCATGCTCCACAGGAAGAATCACACGATGGCTATTGATTGTTCTTGAGTTTGATTTCACTGTTGTTGTGAGACCTGGCAAAAAACATGCTATGGCTGATCATTTGTCTCGCATACCTAATGGTGAGGCTCCTACGGGGGTTGATGATGACTTACCGGACACTTCCCTGTTCATGGTGGAGACAATGCCTGAATGGAGTGAGAAGATTGTTAACTTTTTGGTTAATGGCTTTCCACCCAAGGAGCTTCGTAAAGATCTAGCTTGAAAGCTAATCAAAGAATGCGAACCCTATTGCCTGATAGCCAGGACTCTCTATAAAAGAGGAAAGGATGACGTTCTTAGGCGTTGTGCCCGAGAGGATGAGTATCTATACATTTTGCAAGAGGCACATATGGGCGTAGCCGCCGGTGGTCACTTCTCAAGAGACTTAACTACGCGAAAGATCTTACAATCAGGGTATTGGTGGCCCACTATGTTCCAAGATGCATCACTCTTTGTGAAGGGTTGCGATGAATGCCAACGATACAAGAAACCCCAACGGAAAGATCAGATGCCCCTACATCCAATCAAAGTAAACCAACCATTTGAAAAGTGGGGTTTAGACTTTGTAGGTCCAATTAGCCCAGCGGCCCGAAACACACAATCTCGCTATATTATTGTGGCCACTGACTATATGACCAAATGGGCTGAAGTGAAAGTGACACATAAGGCAGATGCAAGGACAACAGCAAAGTTCCTCTTTGAAAATATAATCACACGCTTCGGTTGTCCCTTTGAACTTGTGAGCGACAATGGTACGCATTTTATAAATGAAGTGATTAAGGAGCTCACAACAAATTTCATGATATCCCATCATAAATCTACTCCTTATTATCCGTAAGCGAATAGCCAAGCTGAGAGTACCAACAAGACTTTAATCTCTGTTTTGACAAAGACAGTTGAAGCTCACCACACGGATTGGGATCTAAAGCTTACGACAGCTTTATGGGCCTATCGTACTGCGTACAAAGTGGCTATTAATTGCACACCATTCAAAATGGTATATGGCCAAGAAGCAGTCATGCCGTGGGAATTTGTCATTCCGAGTCTTCGTGTTGCTACTCAAGAGGGTTGGGAGGATGGTAATCCCTTAGCAGAGCGTCTGTATATCCTTGAGCGGCTAAACGAAGAAAGACAATTGGCTGTGTACAATGCCCTTGTGGAAAAGGATAGAAGGAAAAAATGGTTTGATCGCCACCTAAAGGACAAGGACATCAAGGTTGGGGATAAAATCTTGATTTATGGAGTGCGTAACGAAAAGAAGAAGCTCAAATATGCTGGTAAGGGACCGTATAGAGTATGTGAAATTACCCCGCAAGGTACCATCAGAGTGGAGACTCTCGACGGAGTTGAAACCATTGGATTCCTTAATGGGAGTAAATTCAAAAGATACTATGACCCCCTAAGCCAAGAGGAGTTATATGCAATCCATCAAAAGAAGGCAGCTAAAGAACAAGCTGAGCTTAAGAAAATACAAGCGAGAGTTGAAGCCAAGGAGGAACGTCAACAGCGTGCTAGGTGGTGCCAACGAGAAGCCAACTTGGGGATTACACAAGTATTTTTTGAGGAGGCAGACGAGGATTCACTGGAATCTGACCCACCTCTAAGATACCCAATTGAGTTACAGAGTCCTTATTTACGGAGAGGTGCTGTATAATGCATTATTGGATACAGGAGCGCAACACAATTTGCTATCATATGGCGTGTGGTGTCAACTTGGAAAACCACCTTTATCCAAGAGTGCTATCCAAGTTCAAGGTATCAACAAGAAGAAGACCCCTGTCTCAGGAATTCTGCACACACCGACGGTTGCCTATGACAAGGGGACCATAATTCAAAGTTTTTTGGTTATGCCTGCAGGTACCATGGAAGGGACTGTAAACTTAGGGCACAAATGGATGATGGCCACCAAGTGCAATATCGATTGGGCAACCAGACAAGTCATAACGCAAGAACCAACACTAGGTCTGACTGCTCAAAATCCTACACCTAAGTCATCCACTCAAATGTTAGATAATGAAAAATCACAAAGTCCAGTGGCAAAACCATCTTTGATTATTTGTCACCCCTCTAACGCTTCAACGCCAAGAGTGGAAACAGGCAAGGTGGTATCTAAGGTTCCGCTTACTATGCCAAAGAGTATATACAAATGGGTCCCAAAAGCTTCGTTAACAGCTACTTCCCCTGCTCAATCTCATTCAGCCACACCAAGAAGCCTCGTAAAAGGAAAGCAGCTAACCACCCCGAGAAAGGGCAATGTAACATCGCGATGGATCCCTAAAAAATTATTAGTAGCCCAAGGGTACTACGAAGGGAATGACCAGATTTGGGTCCCTAAACATAAGCTGAATCCCTCTACATCACCTGTAAAACCTTGCAAACCAATTGTTGCCACCCCAACGATAATTCAAGACCGTGGTAAGGAAAAGGTAACAGAGTGCTCCGCACCACTTCTTCCAGAGCTAGTTTGGATTCCCAAACGATATCGATCATTACCACCTAGCTCAGGAAGGGGGGAGCCACATGAAGCTTCTAGCTCCTCATGCCAGGCACACACTCATATAGAAGTTTCTACATGCTCTACACCTACTCTTGCCAACACCCAACAAAAAACCGATGAGTCTACGTCTCCCCTTGTAATAGTATCATCGGCAACCATTTCCTCCATTCGTCAATGGGAGCGTACACTACCATCTCTGCAATTGGATGTGGCCACAAGGGTCATAAAAAGCTATCTGCCCACATCACAACCTATGACCCGCTGGAAAAATTGGTTCCAAGAGGCTGCAACATCATTGCAAATAATATGATCTACCCAAGGAAAGGGGGAGCATGTACTCATGCTCGACATTCTAATGCTTCCTCCTTAACCTTCTCCCCTGACCATGTAATTGCCAAATTCAAGGGGATGTATATATATAGCTTCACACATTTTAAAAAAACAAAGAAAAGAAAAACAAAAAATAGTAAAAAGAGCAAGAGCACAAAAATAAGAGAAATATCCGTATACAATCAAGAACTAGATTGACCTGTCATAAACCTACTGATGCTATATCTGTGTTTGCAGATATGGCAGATGCACGATCATCATACACTTCATCCACTCCCACCTTTGGTGAGAGGCATCATCTATACCTTTCTCAGATATTTCACATGTGCTATCCTGTTATTGAAACTGAATGGGATCATATAGATGTACTAGCCAGAGAGGAAAATGTTGAGGACTTAGAATGGCTAATTCGCCTATTGACCATGACTGACCCCTACTCCGTAGAGGACATATCCCCGATAGCCCAATGCTTTCCTTTTCCACAAGATGACTATCCTCGCATGGTTACATTCTTGATGAGTTTATGTGGATGGAAAAATGAAAAGGAAATATCAGACAATGATGAATGGACGGATGAAACTCATGGCACTACTGAGGTTGACTTTATTTGTTTGGATTATGCGGATAGAGGCTTAGCCTTAGGGCTAGAGCTAGGACTCTATAACATCCTCTTACCGTATCCTCAGTAGTAGTGTGGTGACTGGTAGGTAGATTAGTGTTTTCAAGTTTTTTCTAGTTTGGATTCCTTAAACGAGTCTTTAATTTTTCACACTGATGTGCCTCTCGAGGTATAGTGCTTGTTAGTTGATTGTACAGGTTAAAAAGTTTGAGGTGGGTTCGCTTTCAAGTCCTGAGATAGCCGCAACACTCATACATAAATATCTCATCAAATGTGGCGGGCAATTCTCTCATTGCATCAAAGAGATCTCCAATCACAGGTGTAATTCTTCCATACCCACTCTCTTTCGTTTTTACTGTTCAATTAATTGCATAAACTATAATGCATGACCACATGGAAATTGTCAATGTACTACTTAGTTTTTGAAGTTGCTTGCATGCTAGTGTAAATCATTAATGAGCTTAACTTTATTGGAAATATTCCTAGGCAGCATGACGTCTTTAGTTAACCTTGGAATACGATTGTCTTAGGTCTAGGGTCAAACCATCTTAATGTTTGACACCTGGCCATGTGTGTGTTGACCTCTAGGACATAGCTATTACCCCTTTGTCGAAAGGATGCAAGACAAATTATAGTTCAGGAGCGAAGATCAAAAGAAATAGATTTTTAAAAAAAAGCCTACAATAAATGGCAATACAAGTCTATGATGTGCTTTAATGTTGGCCTATCGCCTTATTGATACTTGGTAGGCGAGGAGTATTCTACTCCAGACCGATGCCTTGGTTGGTAGGGGGTAGCCTTGCCTAAAGTGAGCTAATAGATTCCTAGATAATGCCTTGTGTTAAACATGGTACCAGGATCGATGTTAGTTTTGCCTTAGGAAGGTCGCCATTGTGTGTAAAAATTGTCACGTGCATAAAAAAATAAAGGCAAAAGGCTCATGTAACTCTGATATTTCTTGTGTCCCTAGGCTCGTGGTATTAACTTGTTCTTAGAGTAGACACAGTGTGGTCATCTGTTTATTTATTAAGCTTGGTTATTTTCCTTGACTTAGGCCAGTTATAAACCTTGATTAACCTTTGACACCTTGCTAACTCTTGATTTACTTTCAATAATTTTAAACTCCTGTTAATTTGCTACACTAGCTCATTCATGTGACCCTTAAACTAAGTTCTCATAGTAGCAACATCCATTGTGGTCTAACATGCTTGAATTTATACACTTTATATCTTTTGAATTCCAGCATACTTTCACTCTACTTCCCTGTTTTGCAGAGGGTCCACCACAACAACCCTGTCGAGCTTACCATATCATAGCTTCCGAGGATAGAATCTACATCAGGAAGGGGGGCATGTTAACCTATGAGACGGACAATGAGACGTACTATGTTTTACGTCATGTAATTAGTTTAACTATTCTGAGTCATGGGCCGGGCTTGTCGGCACCATATGTTAAGGATAAAGGGATTGGGTGATCGCCGATGAGAGGCGCACCTTGAATATCAGCAGGGTAAGGGTTAGGATCGGCCGGCCATGTATGGGCGCCCAAGTGTGAATGGCCAAGTCACCTATAAGAGTCAAATGTAACCCTAAAATCCTCATTCTCATGTGTTGTGAATAGAAGAGTGCTCTTGCCTTATCCTCTTGGTTTCCTTCTCCTGCGTATGTGTGTGAGAGAGAGAGAGAGAGAGAGAGTGAGAGAGCGATCGAGCAGCACGGCGGCGGCGAGGTGGTAGAGCGGTGACGGCGGCTCCTTCTTCACGGCTGCGACGCGGGAATCCTTCACGGTGACGGTTGAGCGGTGAGTGACACACCTTTTGCATTCTGTTTGAGCTTCCTTCCCTGGTTGTATGCTTGCAGCCATTCGTGGCTCGCATATGGTGCTCGGCAAGTCCCCAGCCTACGACCTGTGCGACAAAAGCGCACATAGATATATGAAATCCAATAGTTGATAAGATATTCGATCTTATCTATCGTATCTTTGTTGAAATTAGAGCAATGTGATGAACTATGATGGATCAAATACTAGAATCAACATCATTAACAAAGTGATTAGCAAATAATTAAGATGTAAGTGAGCAATTAACAAATAGCTTAATGTAGGCATGGATAATCAAAAACCAGTAAATTAAGATGTAATTAGTGAGAAATTAACAAATAGCTTAATGTAGGCATGGATAATCAAAAACCAGCAAATTCTCATTAGGCCAATGCCTCAATTTATAGAGTTTACATCAAGCATCAAATCCCACTGATTTCTCCTTAATTCTCTCTCTCTCTCTCTCTCTCTCTCTCTCTCTCTCTCTCTCTCTCTCTCTCTCTCTCTCTCTCTCTCTCTCTCTCTCTGAGATTTTCACATGGCTCCTCACTCTTTGGAGCCTCACATCTTCTCTTTTCTTCAGTCTTTTTATCATGGCAGCTTCTCTTCATGCGTCCGTGTCTGCCTCTTCTTCAATCTTTTTATCGTGGCAGCTTCTCTTCTCGTGTCCATGTCTTCCTTCAGCTTTTCTTCTTGGTGTGGATCTTCCTCTTGGAAAGAGAGGTTCTTCTTCTTTCATGGTGGCTTGGGCCATGAGCTTGTATCTGTCAGGTCTTCTTGCTCCACTTGAGAAACATTTTAAATGTTTTGTTGACAGTCCTTTTGGGCTTTTGATGTTTATATTGTGTCATTATGCAATGCAAACCCAAATTTATGTAGGAGGTCTTACCTCTTGAGGACAAGGACAGTGTCTGATCCCATTTTTACACTGATGTAATGTGCCCAATACATAATGCGTATAGCATTCATTCTTATGCACATTCCCTAATGCAACTCTGGCTGTGAATAATCTTGAATTTGAGTGAGATTTACATGCATTAACCAAGGGTTAAATGCAAAATGATGATTATCACAATTTTATCAGCACAAATTTACCAGAAATTACATTAAATCAAGGGTACCAATTTGTACGGGATGGTTGGAGTATCAAACCAACTCCGAATTGCAATCTGAAGTTATAGGGATCTGTATATCAGATACCTAATGGTTAATTTTAACCCTCAATTGCACCAAAATATAGTGATTAGCACTGATTAATCCTCTCGTTTGTGTGCAAAAAACAGAGTGCGAGGAGCCCAGATTTGGTGCCTTAGACTTCAAATGAGCTCAAATGCTTTCAAGGCCATCAATAGCAATAAGTCTAGTAGAGGGTTAAGCTAATAAACACAAGATTTGACCAAATATTGAATGCTTAATCTGTGTTTTACCACCAAAGTCACCTGCCTGCAGATTTGATAAAGAGCTTGGATCTCACTGTAGACTTGATGAAATTGGATTCTGACTTCACCAGCTTGTAGAGCATGCTTGAAAACCCTTGGAGCTATGAGGAATTAGAGCAATTTGATTAGATGAAGCTGAAATGTCAAATTTTCTCAAAAAAAAGTGCCTGCAAATCAGCGTGGAACTACTGCGTTTCTTGGCAATTTGCGCTTCTGATTAGCTTGGCTGGAGGAGCACTAAAGTAGCTAAGTATGGCTAGAAGCAATGGGCCTAATTTTGAGTGTGCAAGGAGAGGGAGCTCCTCCACTCGCTAAGGATGCAGAGGTGAGTTGAAAAATAACTAAAAAGTTGATTAATTTCTAATTATCTACTAATCTTAATTAATTAGATAATGGGCTCATAAACCTTATGGATTCTAGGCATGGCTCTGATACCATGTTGAAATTAGAGCAATGTGATGAGCTATGGTGGATCAAATACTAGAATCAACATCATTAACAAAGTGATTAGTAAAGAATTAAGATATAATTAGTGAACAATTAACAAATAGCTTAATGTAGGCATGGATAATAAAAAACCAGCAAATTCTCAGTAGGCCAATGCCTCAATTTATAGAGTTTACATCCAAGCATCAAATCCCACTGATTTCTCCTTGATTCACTCTACCTCTCCCAGAATATCTCCACCTCTTTTCCTTGATTCTCTCCACCTCTTCACTTTTCCTAGAATATCTCCACCTCTTTTCCTTGATTCTCTCCATCTCTTCACTTTTTTCCTAGAATATCTCCACACTTCCTAAATCTTCTCATGCTACCCTTTATTCTCTCCCAGTAGATTCTTTTCACCTTTTCACAGGTTCTTTCACATTTACACATTCTCTTTTACAGCCTCTAACCAAGGGCTTTTCCCGCACACACCCTATTCACTTGTATTTTCAACAATCTTGTATGACCATGCAGGTGCCTACTTCAAGCTAGTCCTCAAATCTTGGTGCTATGCCATGTAAACCTACTCATATAAGTCACCATGTAAAAATGCATTCTTTTCATTTATTTGATGTAAAGACCATCCTTTAGTAGCACCATAACAATGACTACTCTCATGATTGCCATCTTAGCAATTGGGGTGAAATTCTCCTCATAGTCAATGCCATAAATTTGTGCATATCCTTTGGCTACCAATATTGCCTTGTACCTACTCATCATCACACATCCATCTGAATTATGCTTTACTTTGTAGACCCACTTGTATTCAAATATCTTCTTGTCCTTAGGTAAAGGCACCAAATCCCATGTCTTATTTGCATACAATGTCACCAGTTAACTTGGTATTTGCATACAATGTCACCAGTTAACTTGGTATTTTGCCACCTATATGCTATCATGGTCATATTTTCCTAAGGTCAACACATAAACCACTTAGCATAAAAAAGCATCGGATTATGTAATTAGCCATAGGAATTACAAGATGCCACATCAAGAAGTGGTTAGGAGAGTTAACACATTTGAGGGAGTTACATGAGAGTGGAGATGTGGAGCAAGAAGTTGTTATAGAAGTTGACATGCCACATGGACATGGCTATTTAAAGACCCTTGGTATGGGATATAACTTAAGAGAGAATAGAGAATGGAATGAATATGATGCTTTAGCTCTTTCCCCTACATGTGTGTCTTACAACAATGAGAGTCCTTTATTATGTGTTCCATTTAGCTCTCTAGCACATTAATTGTTTATCAGCTTAGCCAGTAGAAGTAAGCTATTGTTATATAGCTCGTAATGACTACGGCGGGGAGCTCGACCTTCTTTGAGAAGGCGCCTGGGCGTAGTACCGTGGGCAGGCATGCCGCCATATATACCTAGCAGTGTGGAACCTTATCCTCATTCCCTTTATTGCTGGGTAGCCAAGTATGTGTGGGTAGGCATGCCACCATATATACCTAGCAGTGTGGAACCTTATCCTCATTCCCTTTATGGCTAGGCAGCTGGGTATGTGTGGGTAGGCATGCCACCATATATACCTAGCAATGTGGAACCTTATCCTCATTCCCTTTATGGGCTGGGTGGTGATCCAAAGCTCTCCTCCTCCGTCGTTGATGAGTTGCCGATACCATAAGCCCGGACATAGTACTGCAGGTAGGCATGCGACTATATATACCTAGCAGTGTGGAACCTTATCCTCATTCCCTTTATGGCTGGGCAGCCGAGTATGTGTGGGGGCAGGTATGCCACCATATATACCTAGCAGTGTGGAACCTTATCCTCATTCCCTTTATGGTTGGGTGGTGACACAGAAAAGGTTGTCATGACAACTTTTCTTCTTCTTCTTCTTCTTCTTCTTCTTCTTCTTCTTCTTCTTCTTCTTCTTCTTCTTCTTCTTCTTCTTCTCTCTCTCTCTCTCTCTCTCTCTCTCTCTCTCTCTCTCTCTCCTTTTCTTCTTCTTCTTCTTCTTCTTCTTCTTCTTCTTCTTCTCTCTCTCTCTCTCTCTCTCTCTCTCTCTCTCTCTCTCTCTCTCTCTCTCTCTCTCTCTCTCTCTCTCTCTCTCTCTCTCTTTGCGTAGCAGCAAGCAAAGGAAGTAGCGCCCTCTCACGCTAACCTCCACATGCGCATTTCTACCATCATCATAGCCATGACATTGGGCCATTTGACATCGTGCCGTTTTGCCAACTTCGAGACCATCTATCAGAGCATGGGTGACGAGCGAGCCGGGGTTTAGGGGAAAGGGTGTACGGTGGAGTCTGCATTGCAATTTGCGTCATCGAGTTGACACTTGTCACACCGACTCACCTTCTAATTAGTAATGACTCGTAAATTCGTAATGAGGCTTGCCTACAGGGCCCAGGCGGCTATTAGCTCGAAGGGTGGTGTAACGTGTTGCCTTCTTTGCCCCCCTCTCTAATCTCTGCACAGCTACGTAGCAAATGCCGCCATAGCCAAGCTTGCTTACCAGGAGGAGAAAAAGGGTCTCTTTAACACCATAGAAGCCTTTCTCCCCTTGTTTACCTCCATGAAAGCCATAGGCTCTGGGAAAACGCCATAGCCACCCACGTCCCCCCACTTGACCTCCTTCACAGCCATCATGCTTCTTATCTTTCAGAAGTGATTTGCTGCAGTCCCACCATCGCTTTGCTTGGCAACAAGTTTCATAGTTTTTGAGGAGCAGGCATGGCCTGTTGTTTCCCTTTTTGTTTTGTAGAAAAAAGTTAAGCAAAATTTGTGAATCACGTGCACTCTGTGTGTGTGTGTGTGTGTGTGTGTGTGTGTGTGTGTGTGTGTGTGTGTGTGTGTGTGAGAGAGAGAGAGAGAGAGAGAGAGAGAGAGAGAGAGAGAGAGAGAGAGAGAGAGGCAAGATGGGTTATGTGATTCATTACACAGCCAAATAAATCCTTCAATGTGAGGATGTGTGTGTGTGTGTGTGTGTGTGTGTGTGTGTGTGTGAGAGAGAGAGAGAGAGAGAGAGAGAGAGAGAGAGAGAACCTTTGCAATTCCACATTGTGGGAGGCATTTGCATAACTTCACATTGCAGTTTGCACTGTGGCGATAATCACATCTTGTAATTTGGCACTTTTTTGCATTTTGCATTCTACATTCTGCAATTTGCATTTCTGAGCATTTTCATATTTTGCAGTTTGCATTTTGGGTTTCTTTCTTGTGTTCATTTCACACTGATAATCAGTAAGCTTTTTGCAGCTATGGAGCCCATCAGATGGCCTTACTTCGATCCGGAGTATGAAACTCTAAGCCAACGAATCAACCCTCCTACGTATGCTGCTTGAAAAAGAGTGGATTAGGGAATATTATTATGAAAGCACTAGAGCAGAAAACAATAAACATAAATTCTTTGTACAAATTTGGGGCTTCTCTAATTGGTTGCTGGGCAAGTCTTCTGCTGTAGGTGAAAATGCGGAGCAATGGGCGGAGGCAGCGGCATTGGCTGTTTGTTTGGGGTGGCAGCTACCCTAAATAGGGCAAGCTCCTAGTTGGAGCTTAGGCTCCCTTAGTGGGGGCCTAGCAATGCTGTTGACCCCTTTTGGAGGATACAGTGCTTTCATAATAATATTGCCTAATCAATATGGATCAGGCAATATTATTATGAAAGCACTGGAGCAGAAAACAATAAACATAAATTCTCTGTCTGAAATTTATTCCTGCAGGCAAGATGGTTTAAAGTTGTTACTAGAAATAAAAAAAGATTTTTATTTAGTAGAAAATTACAATTGTTATTTTATTAATTTGCAGCTACTTTTCTATCTATGTCCCTGAAGGCAGGACGGGGGTTTAAGCTCTATTTACTAGGCATATGATTCATGTGGTGTAGGGTATAGATGGTCCTAGAGTTGAGCATGTGATGGAGTTGTGCCACATAGCAGCTAACAAAAATACAGTTCCAAGAGATGTTTTTGCCATGGTTCCTGGAGGATAATCTAAATTTTTTAATACTTTGGATTGGAATAGTGATCAATGATCATACACACTATTAAGAGCTGGTTGCTTACGGTTTTTATGTTGTTCTATAGCTTTCTATGTCTTGTAGCCCCTCTCTTTCTCGTGAACTATCACTCCCTCTTTCAATTTTGGACATGGCATCCATTGACACTATATTTTAGGACGTACTTGCATGTGGCATGTAGAGATTTATTTATTGTTGTATGAAACATTGAGTTTCTTTCCATTGTTATTGCGGTAATTAGGAACTCCTGTCCTCACATCAAGAGGATTCGTTGAAGAGGATTTTGAGTAGGCGGCTAAATTCTTTGACAGTGTTGTGCCCATCGAAGAGTAAAAAGCAAAATGGCACATATTGGTCGCCCAACCGAAGAGTAAAAAGCAAAAGAAACTTAACCAAATGCTTGGGTTGCATGCTTTGCCACCATTAGATGCAAGCATTGATGCAAGTTGGGCAATTGATGTGGTCATGGTGAAACTTCAGTAGCGATTGCCCAACAAGAGAATGCTGGAAATAAAAAACACATCAAGGTGTTTTTGGAGGGTTGGCAAAAAGCGTATCCTTGGGCTTATGTGATCACAAATAACAAGGGCAATGAATGCTTGAGGTGTAGATTGTGCACATTTGCAAGAAAGGGCAATGCAACCTCCAACAGTTTCTTAGGACGTCAAATATGCCTATAGTGAGTGAGTATTCCTCCTACACAAGTACAAATGCCGGTAAAGAATTTGCAGAGGTAATCAAATTAGTATATTGGGATATATTGAAGAAAGCAATCAATAATAGTCCCTTTTACTCCATTCAGGTTGATGAAAGCATAGACATCACCATGCACCAATACATGATTATCTATATAACTTTCATTGAGGAGGGAGGGAATGGGTCAATCACTACAAAGTTTGTAAATCTTTTGCATGTAAAAAATGCTACAGCAGAGCTGAGGCTTTACATAATGCTTTGATAAGCTTTTCACAGGAAACGGGTTTATCTTTGTCGAAAATGATTGGAATTGCCACAGATAGAGCAAGTGTGATGACATGTTCTAGTACAGGTTTGGTTACAAGGTTGAAGAATCACATTCCACTTCCATTGCATTGCACACATAGAGGCCCTTGCAGCTGGATGGCTTCAAAGAGTTCAAGCTCATAGATATGATAGCAAAAAGGCCTTATGAGTGGGTAGCCAGGTTAGCCAAAAGGCATGTGATTCTCTCTGATGTTGTGAAGGAATTCGGTCGTCTCGGTAGACATGGAAAACTGAGATTACTAAAAATGCATGGTGTGAGATGGCTCTCAAAGGGTCAAGTCATGGTGAGAACCATAAAGATTATGCCAGCCTTGTTGACAATCATGAAGTCTGAATTTGCAGCCATGTATTCTTCACTCACTAATTACAAGGTGCAGTTTTTGTTACACTTTTTTGCTGATGTGCTTGGAGATCTAAATGTTCTCAATTGTAAATTGCAAGAAGAGCATCCAGATATCTCTCTTATTGGAAGCCACTTAGTATCCATTGTTGAAACTCTTCGTTTAGCATTTCTTGGAAATAGCTTTGGAGTTGATACTAAGCATGTAGAAGCTTTCTTAAGGACGGTGCATGGACAAATGGGAGTAGTGAGTTATCAAGATACAGATGGTCTTGTTCACTCTCGTTACTTGCACTTGGGACCAATGTGTGAAATGGATGATGTAAACCCACATGAAACCATTGGAAGTGTAATGGCACATTTGGTTTCACGTTCCGAAACCGTTTGTCAGTTGATATGCTTAGCTTGAAAATGTTTATTGGTTTGAATACTCCAATGGTAAAACACCCTAAAGATGTGCTTTGGGATGAATGTTTTGAAGCTTGGAAGCTTTTGAAGAACATGAAATTTATACCCATGCAAACAACACTTGGGCTTGTGTTCTTACCATCCTTCTCTATCTATTATGTTGTAAATGGTGCCACTTGATGCTCATGGTTTTTCCTCACCTATCTTTTTGTTCCCACTCATGAGCCTTTTTGTGTCCTCGTGTGCCAAAGGCTTTCCAATTATGTATATGAGCAACTTTGTACTAATCCTCTTTTGCAAGTAGACTATATGTTTGGCATACTAATACATTCTATTTTAGTTCTTGGATATTATTCATATACTCTTTTGAAAGTAGAAAAATTTGTATAAAGACTTTTGCATGTCGAAGGTTTTTTAAACATGTCATTAGAAGGGCTCACTAAAAAATTGCCATGCTTACAAAAATGGCAAGACTACATGCTAAATGTCTTTTGAAAATCCATGGTGCCCTTCAAACCCTAACACTATAGACCAGTTATTACCACACGAATGTATAGAACGACACTTTAGTCTCAATGGAGCCAAGCCTCAAATTTGAAAAGTGACCCTATTTTTGCATTTGAAGAGTAAAATATTACCTTTACATTTCTTTCCTTATATCAACTAGTCCCCCAAGCCGTCTTTCGGACGGGAGAGGTTTGGTTACCACATAGAGTAGGCCTTAAATTTGAAAACCATTTTGGCCAATCATGGACAGCTTTGAAGAAAGCATAAAAATTGGCATACTTGTATATCAAGGCACCATGCTTTGTATATACTAGTGGTTTGACCCGTCCCTAACCGGCAAGAGTATTCTTGCATGTATCCTTGTCGATTGCAAATTAGTGCAGTAGAGAGAGGTGTTACTCTAGAGTCCCAAGGTCACAGGTTCAAACCCTCATTACACAAGCGATGGCATGCATGGGTGTGTGTGTTGTGTTGCACTTTCTAATTCCAACCAATTCCAAAAAAAAACGCTCATCCTCGAAGGGTAAGTAGAGATACGCCTTATATTTGAAGCCCATGATGGGACCCATGGTCCTTAACTTACCAACCTATATATAAACACACCATGCTTGCCATATATATCCATGTAGAAGCTCCTAAAGCACTTACATTTCTTTGAATAAAGCACCAAACTTTGCATAAATATACAACTAGCATTCCAACCCAATATAATGTTGACAATCTCAACACACCTGAACAAAGCTTCAAAACAATCTTCAGGTAACTGGATTATCTCTCCTTGGAAGCCTATACTCCTCGCCTCCATCTAGCAAAATAAATTTAAGAAAGAAACATTAGCTATTGCAAGATATAATTTTTGTTGAAAAAAAGAAGGAAAATGACAAAACCTTACATAACTCATTTGGTGGATCAATATTTAAGGCGAATGGGGTTTGAACAGGCTTGTAGATAGCAAATAAAAAAAAATGTATTGTCTAGTGCCTATGACTCAAAAATCTAACCTGTCAGGCTTTTCATAGTCTACAAACATTACACGTACATGAAGTTGATCTTCGATCTTTCGCAATCTTAGATTGTAAATTCCAAGGAGTCCAAAGCTCTCGTTGTGTAAGTGTCTCGACCATACAAACCTAGCAATAATCTAGGTTCTAAAAAATAAAGATATTCCCTGTCGCGCAAAAAAGAATGTATCAATAACAATATAAATTTATTAAATAAAACGCAAAAGCTATATAAAAAGCAAGTTTTTATATATACCGTAAAACACCGGTGCTCTCTAACAATTCGATAATTAGAGATGATGTTACTTATCCTTCCCAAAATGGAGTGTCTACAATTGAGCCATAAAATCTAACCATACCTGAAGAGGGAACGGTTTCATGTTGGGGAGCTGCGCTCACACTCTCGTGGTGTTAAGCGAGGTGGAGGGCTTGTAGGGTTCATGTTGGGGAGCTGCACTCACACTCGTGGTGTTAAGCGAGGTGGAGGGCTTGTAGGGTTCATGAAGGTATTGGTAGGTTGGGACCACAAATGTCGTTCCTTGTTTGTGATATTAAATAGATTATGAAAAAAAAAATACCTATATTATAGCAATCATAAAAAATATTACCTTCAATATCTTGTCCATCACTATAAACACATGAAAATGATCTCCTTGTTGCCACCTCCATCCTAAGCAATATATCCTTGATATCAAATATAACACTCACTACACTAATCATTTACATAACACTAATCATTTACATAACACTTTAAGCTCTCTCTCTCTCTCTCTCTCTCTCTCTCTCTATATATATATATATATATATATATATATATATATATATATATATATAGATATATTATTCATATATATATTCATATAACACTTTAAGCTCTCTCTCTCTCTCTCTCTCTCTCTCTCTCTCTCTCTCTCTCTCTCTCTCTCTCTCTCTCTCTCTCTCTGTGCATATATATATATACATATATATATGTTCAGTATTTTGTCCCAACAAGCAAGAAAAATAAATAATGCCACTGTATATAAAAGCAAGTCAACAAAAAACGTTTGCTTATCCAAATGTTTTAAAAAAAACAAATAGGAACTCACCGATACCCTTCAACCATCTCAACAATTTGAACCACCTCTTGAGAAATGACGGGGCACTCACTTTTGTGGATCTACATGGTAGCTTTAGCTCAATGCAAGTAGATTTATACACATGAGTTCAATATTACCAAAGAGAGTAGCCTCAATGTGAAAGATTGCACATAAAGATAACATAGATTACACATGTCACATCATTGCAAACATTCTCTTTTCAAATGCTTACTTCATTGATACAAAGATATCTATGAATGTAGTCTCTAGCGTTTGTAAGCTGCTATATCAATAGCTTGTTCTCTACCTTTTGGGCATCGATTAAATTTACATTATGATGCATGCCATTTAGAAAACCTCCTTGTAGTAGACAACATTGGTTGTGAAGACGTCGGTTGAACCTTCTATGCTGCTTTCATGTTCCTCAGTATGCTCAGTGGAGAATTTATTCCAAAGGTGTCCAGGGCATATAGGCTCACAAAAAACCATTAATGAACAAACAATTGACGCAGCTCGAATCATGTTTTCTGACATGTAGCTTCTTGGAGACACATATACCACTCCTCATTGCTCTCCAGCATTCCTCTGGCTTCACATGCAGCCTTAGAATAGGGATACAAATGTACATTCACTGTTTGTAAATCCTCCAAAGATTTACATCCTTTGCACACTGTAAGTAACATGTGTAAGTAATATTGCTCACCTGCACTCGGACTAACATTATACATACGTTCTATCATATTTCTCCTTTTCCTTTTAGTCCATGATCGAAGAGTTGAATTCCACACCCACTTGCAAGGGAAATCAACATATAGCAAGCTACTTGCATCCGTATACAATTAATTAGCTGAACCATTCGATCAAAGATGTTCTTTGGCTTCTATCTCAACTAATCACATCATGCAAATCATCCTAATCAGTGAATATCACATTATTTTACATCGGGAAGATGGACATGCAACCTTTGTATATCAGGCTTTTCATCATGTAAATCATACTGGTATACACGCCAGTATGCCTCTAACATAGACACGTACCGTGCATCCAAATATTGACTAACCTCATCAATAGCCCCGTGCGTGTCGTACAATAGTAGCTCTATCATGTCCTTTGTATACATACTTATACAAATACTTTATGGTTATAATGGTAGAGCATACTTCTAAGTTAATATGGGCTTTGTACCACCTCATAGAGAGAAAAGGGTTATATGGAACAATCCATCTACTATCCACCCTATGATCCTTTACATGTATGAAACTACCATCGTCTCTTGGCATGTACGTTGGATATCCATTATCATCAACGCTAGTAGTTTTGAAAAACTTCCGAGGGTACCGATGTTTGAACCTCTTGTTAACCATGTAAGGAGAGCGCATATTTAGTTCCCCACATGGTCCATGGACATTACAATGACTAATTATGTTGTGCAACTCAGGAAACATCACCTTATCAGGAAGTTCAGTACATACCAACATATCATAGTGAGAAATCTCAATCGGTTTACATCCACTTTCCAATATCAATAATATATGTGCATGTGGCAAGCCTCTTTTTTGAAATTCAATAACAGAAAAAAATCCCAACACCCTTCCAAATATTGATTTTTTCACCAATAAGTGCATCATGTCCTTATGCTTCTCATAAAATACCAATGCTATCAAGTTAGGTCGATCTTGGGCAACCTGACCCGGTAGTAATGCAGGCATATACAAACGGTGCAGGTTAGATATTTTTTCATAGCACCTATGCCCGACACTTTGAATATCTCTATGCCCCACATGTAAATCATCTCATTGACCCGATATGATAGCTAAGCACCACCTCACTTCCTGTAGGAACCAAGTATTTCCTTGAAGTCGTGCTTAAGGAAATTTTTAATACATACCATCTCCTACATAGATAAGTGAGTATAATATATACAATCTATCTCCTACAGAGATCAAGGGTAATAACATATACAATGAGGGAGATAGATAGATAGTGAGAGAGAGAGATAGATAGAGAGAGAGAGAGAGAGAGACAGAGAGAGGAAATAGAAGTTAAACATTAAAAAAAAGTGTGAGAGAATAAAATAGAAGAGAGAAGTATTGAATTTGAGAGAGAAGTATTGAATAAAATAGAAGAGAGAAGTATTGAATTTGAGAAAATGTAAAATTCATAAATATCGCCAAAATGGAGAGCCAAATCCTGAAAGTTGCAATACAATTTGTCCCTTGAGTAAAAACATTATTACTCTCACAAAATCTCTAGGGAACTACCCGGGCTTCTAACATACGAATCATCTTTTTCATAATAGCATTGAGTCGATTAACAGATATCTTAAGACTCAATACCTCCAAGCCTAAAGTATGTCCTTGCTTTTTTAGAGAATCCACTTGTTCTTTAAATTGCCCATTACATCTACCTAGACGTTCTCCAATTTCCACATGCATATTCTCCATGAAATAAATCATGTCTAGTTGGTTAGCCTCCATGCAACCATTACTGTGAGGGACACGATGGAGATGATGAGACAACTTGTCTCTTAGCATATCTCCCCTTTGGCTACCACTTCCACGGATCTCATCCCAAAGAGCATCTAAGTACTCCTTGCAAGCAACCTGATTTTTCTTAGTGCGCTCGCATATGTCCACAATATTTTGTGGACATTTAGAGTTTGGTTGTCCGGATGGAGACCTTGACTAAGCAATGTGTTTTACAGCTCGAACATTCATCAACTCAGGTGGAGTAGACAAAGCTACTTCTTCATTGCTTCTTCATTGTTGGAAGAATCCTTCGCACAGCAGCCACCAGTACAACTCTTGAGTGGTTGTTATCATTCTGAATCTCCATTTGTTGAAATTCAAAATTAATATCTTAAGGCTCTACAAATATCTCTTTATATCTTTGCCAACATATAACTAACCCTAGTAACCTACCTATATACATGTAGATTAATATATATAACTGTCTCTCTATATTTAATGTATTGGCAAAACCATAAATAATTTTAAACTTTTTTAAGAACATTTACTAATATAAGAACTATTCTCCAAGGCTACTATAGTTTGTAAATTCTCTAAGACCCATTATACTCTCTCTAGAACTCTCTCTACAATCTCAAAGGCAATAGTCCAATAAATGGAATGTTCCTAGCTTATGTAGCCAAGCACACCAATATTATAAATTGTTTAGACATGGTAACACACTCGATGAGATTGAAAGAGAAATAGATAATGTTTTGATGTGCTCTCTCTCTCTCTCTCTCTCTCTCTCTCTCTCTCTCTCTCTCTCTCTCTCTCTCTCTCTCTCTAGCCAATCATACATATGAACAAAAAAAAATCTTTATCTATGCATCACATATTGACAACGAACACACAAATAGATAAAGACAAAAAGGGAAACAAAAAAATTAACCTTAAGTTGAAGAGAGAATTTGATTCGAAAGCACCAACTTTGATGCTATCGTCCTTCTACTTGCTTCTACATAATTACATGAAGAGACCAAAAAAATAATAAACTTATGATCTCTCTATTTTTCTCACCCAGTCCTAGCTACATTTCACACTAAAAACAATAAAAGGTAAGAGTAACTATTTGCGTGTTACATGATTGTGTGGTATGTGTGTGTGTGAGAGAAAGAGAGAGAGAAAGACAAACAAATAGAGAGAGAGAGAGAGAGAGAGAGAGAGAGAGAGAGAGAGAGAGAGAGGGAAGAGACATCCATCAATAATCTCAAAGCTTATTACATTATCCTTACCAACTTCCTTAATGGAATGCACTTTAGTATTTCCCTAAAAATGAAATACTTTTCCTCAGAGCTCCTACATCTACTACCCACAATGTAAAAGCCATCTAGTAATCCCAATACCTCTTTGATTAAGAGGAGCTTGAGATTGTCATCTAGCCTATAAGGGTCTAAGACTATATAAATATATCAAGGATTAATATCATCCCACCCATCAAATCCAAGAACTTCCCATTTTAGGCTAGGATGGCATCCGAAAAAGCCCAATTGTGGCATCTCCTCAAAGAAGATAGTATTTGACAATTTATTATTGTCGTAGGTCATTTTTAAGATATTTAATGACATGTCCCTACATAAAACATAATCAAACTATACATTAATAACAATCATGATCTTTTATTTAGCAAAAGGAAGATTATAAGAAAAGAATGAAAAAATAAATCTATTCAAATACCAAAAGCAATCTAGAACCAATTGTCATTGAAGAAGAACACAACCATATTTATTTTCGAAGGAGATTATGATTTGGGATACATTTAATAACTTCATCAAATACTTGTCGTACTTAATCTCTATCAACATGGACATTATAGTCTATTTCATAATGATCAATCAAGCCTAGGATTTCTTAAATAATCATAAGTGTAATATTTTCATCTAATTTGTCTAAATCTAAACGTATAATAATTTGATAAACATTGTTCCATCCAATAGCTTTAACCGGCCATAGTCTAGACCAAGTTGGACTACTATGAAAAAAATAATGCTCAAATTCTGTAGCTAAATTCATCCTCTCCTCAAAGGAAAGAGTACTCCTCATGTGCTAAAAAAACAAAATGCAAGTAACCTCTTCCATCTCTATCAATCATACATACATACATATAAGTAAGTAGACGCATGACTACTATGTGTATAAGTGTAAATTTTAATTGTAACTACTCTATGCATGCGCAGCATGGGTGTAAAAAAATAAATTGCTACTACTATGTGTGTGTACATGTGTGTTTGAATTAATACATGTAAGTCAAACCCTTTCCTCGGTGCGTGTGTGTATGTGTGTATAAGAAGTTGCTCTTACTAATCCACTCCCCCTAGTAGGTGTAAGTGCAACTTGGATTCTTATAAACCTACTATACAAAACATATGGCACAATGTATACTACAAAGTTAACACACATACTAACTACATGCAATTCAAATCATAATCCTACATAAGCTTTTGTCATACTTTAAAGGCAACATTCTAAAAAACTCACTTTCAAAAAAAAAAGCATACTTTTACTTCTCAAATTCTTTCACATACCAATTTTTTTTAATACTTTCACCCACAAATGCACACACACACCATTCTAGTGAGTGTGTGAGAGTGAAGTGAGGTGAGAGGAGGGACGAATACCCGTGCAATGCGACGGTCCATTCAAATTACTAAAACATTTAAAACACTTTCAACTTCAATATAAGAACTCTCTCAAACACACACAGCACACACACGGCACACACACAAAGTTTCAACTATCACTCTCTCTCTCTCTCTCACACACACACACTTAAGACATGCCAAATAACTCTCTCTCTCTCTCTCTCACGCATCCACCCCCACACACGCTTTTCCCATTTGGATGACTAAAATATTTTGAAACACTTCCACTCTCTCTCTCTTTCTATCTTTCTCTCTCACACACACACTCACACACACCCATACACTTTTGCTATTCAAATAACTAAAATATTTTAAATACTTTCACCTTTAAAAAAATGTACACACCCAAAGACACACACACACACACACACACTTTTCCTATTTGAATAACTAAAATATTTACCTCTCTCAAATATTAACTGCTATTCAAATTATTAAAACATTTAAAACACTTTCAACTTCAATATAAGAACTCTCTCAAACACACACGGCACACACACACACACACACACACATTCACACACACACACACACACACACACACACACACACACACACACACAAAGTTTCAACTATCACTCTCTCTCATTTTCTCTCACACACACAAGGCGCCCTTGAAATCACACACTCAATGCCCTTGCAAACTCTACTCTAATCTACCCTAATCCACGATTTTGCAATCAATGGAGCACTTAGTAAGAAGTAATGGTTAACACCCTTCACTAACTTAGGTGTGCGTTCCCCGGCGGCGCCATTGTTTGGGACATCATAGCATAGCGGAGGCTACACTCCAACCCACACACTTTGTCAATCCGTGAATGCAACCCGGTTAGCGCATAGAGGCTATCCCGAATGGGAGAAGATTAGTTAACCACACACTAATGACTTCTAATCCTACTCAATCCTTCTTCAACAATCAAGCAATCAATCGTTGATTCCTTCTCAATCTAACATAATCAATGCATCAAGATTAGGCCTACTACACTTAAGCACAAAAATGCAACTTATACAAAGAATCTAACATGCAAAGAGCTATCACACAAGCCTCAACTACACATCATTTCATGCACAAGCTTCATCACATGCACTCTACAATTCACAAATCAGATTTTAGCATCAAAATATCATTACAAAATCTAGATTAGCAAGTGTGTAGACCGCAACCTCAAATCATTGAATACGTAGAGAATAGAGAGTACAAGATTGAAGCAAGAATGGAAATGGAGAGCCTTGGGAGAGCACATGAGAAGGAGCTATGGAGCAAGCTCTCTCTATAAGCCTCTCAACCAAATGACCAAAGAGTCCCCTTAGCTCTCAAATGAGCCACTTTTTATACAAAAACTCTCAAACTCCCAAAAGTTCCCATGTGGGATTATTGTCAAGCCCACTCCCACATTCATCTACAACTTGGAACTCTTTACAAGAGCCCTAAGTGTCTTTTTTGTTGCATCCTTGCATTGATCTTTACTCGTCACGCAACACTCTCCCCTTCCTATTTTGCGCACGTCCTCGAGCGCGGTAGGAGCACGAGCTGTAAAAAACAATGGATACAAGTAAAGCCTTTTATTGAAAAAAAGAAAAGAAAAGAAAAAAAGAAAAAACAGCAATGACAATTTCACATGTGAGCATACAAGTGAAAGGCTGATTAGAGTTTTAAAGAGTACTAAAATAGGTGAGTAAAGACTAGTCAAAGTGAGACTAGGTGGTAGATAGTGCTATGCAAAGGAAAATGTGCTTGCACACCACAGGTTATGACCGCAGTCTCAATGTCCTACAAGTATTGAAGTTATTCCTAAGTGGCAAACCTACTCCTAAATATGAGCAATGGTGATTGGACCTCTTTTTCTTTTTTTTGATGTGTGTGGAGAGGGTGATAAAGATTAAGGTTCCATCCCAATGAGACCCAAGCAATGGCCAAGAGACCTCCGCCCCAAGAGAATCTAAAAGCCGCTAAGTATCTCAAGGGCGACAGACCCTTTTTCTTTCTTTTATGACATCATAAGGAGTACCCCATGAAGATGAGGGCATCGGTCTCGAGGGCCCATAATGTACCCCAGAGTCCTACCAACATCTATCAAGGCGATAGATTCCTTGAAGGTCTTTTTCTGAAGCTTTTAGACGTCAGTGTTCACCCCATGGAAACCAAGGCATCGGCGCCAAGGTACTAAGACAACCCCAGGTCCTACCAAGCATTCCTCATGGCTGTAGACACGTCATGTCTCAATTCACTTTGTATATATTTATTTTTTTGGGTATATTTTTGTAAAATTTTCTTATTAATCCTAGCACCTAGCTCATACCTAAGAGGTAGCTACCACTAGGGATAACTAATATACCTTGAAGGCATAAGAACTTGGCATACTCCATTGGTATATATCCTACACTGTCTTTAAATAGAAATATCTTGTACTAAGTCCTCTAAGAATCTAGAATCACTCACCATATTTTAACAACTAATCAAAAACTTAAACCAGTCAACATTGTTTGAACATGCAAACCATATATCCAAAAGATAAAAGCACATAAAGAAGAAAAGATTAAGATTTGAATACACCTGTTGTAGTGCCTGTTGATGTTGTTTGTTTGCATTGATGGATTGCTGATTTTGTGCAGATTGCTCCTCCTTGGTCTTTGTAGGCATAGCATGTCTCCCCCCTTCCTAATTTGTGTGCACGGTAGGTGGACTATTGGGGCGTGTTTGATGCTCTTGTTTAGCTGAGATCTCTGCAAAATGGTTATTAACAAACAAGAAAAGAAAAGAAAAGAATAAAATTTGCTATTTGGTGCCAATCACCGAATATAGCCGAGGGAAAAAACCCAGTGAGAGAAAAGTGCCCTGGCTTGTTGATCTTATTGTGGAGTCACTGAGCTTATCCTTGCGTTGGTGGTGGATCCGTGTCCCCGTTTGCTGGAAAGATGGTATCAATTTCCTCAGGATATGCAGGGACAACCCCTCACAAAAACCGGCCTCTGGAGAAGGTGGTAGAGGAAGGAGTTCTTCCTCACTAAAATATGGCATTGGTTCTATGGGAAGGTTAAGCAGACAATTTTGATTTTGGAACTGCGCAATATAGGTACTCATATTGATCCAATATTGACATGTTGAGGCTTGGGGAAGGAGGGCTTGCAAGATCGGTGGTTGCAAGTCATTTAAGCTTGTATCCCTCCATTGTTGTGCTTGAATCTCCTCAGGTAATCTACGTTGATTTGGTCCTCTCTCTGGTATTCTCACATTAAGAAGATTATGGCATTGGGGTGTAATTCCCACAATTTGTTTCATTAAGCCCGTGCCATATCGTCTAAAGTAAGAGCGGCATATCCAACAAATATGTGAAGCTTCTCCTAATACGAGTCGTGCACACTCTTGACAATGTGGAAATGGGTGATGCTGTTGATAGAATAACGTGATAAAGTGATGCCCACAGCAATTATTTTCAACTAAGGGAGCATAGAAGTACCTAGAATGAGTTTGAAACGGAGGAGCACTATAACCCCCGCGATGATCAGGTCGAGTACTATCAGGGTCAATGCATGGTGGACATGTATCTCGCCAAATATCCATCAGGAGTTATCTGGACGTAGAACAATGAAATTTAGAATACTCATATCCATCATTACAATTCCAATCAAAAACAAGATTATCTCAAAAAGAACACAATCCTCTAAAGGCATAAGGAACCACATTACTCAAACATTGATCTACCAAAGAGCTTCAATTGTAGTGTTAATGCCTTATCTTTGGTTTTAGGGATATCCTTTTTAAGAGGTGGGAATTTTAGCAATTGTCTTGGAATTTGAGCAAGATAAGAGGATTTAGGCATTGAAATGCTAGAATCTATGCTCAAATGAGACTCATTTGGACTTGTCTTAGGTACACAAGTTGATGGTTGAATTGTGTAACAAGGAGAAATTGGGACAACCGGTGTTTCAATACATGTTTTAGGAAGATCAACACAAGTAGATTTGTAGGTGCTATCACAGCCACCTATCCTATCTTGAAGAGTTTGTGTTGATTTCTTTTGCACCCACTGATATGGAAAATCAAGGGTGGCTCTTGGAATCTTTCTGAAACACTCTTTTACCCCTAGCAAACCATGGCATTTTGGAAGCCAAATTGCTATTGCACCCTCATAATAGCCTTGTGCTTTAAGAACATGTTTTGGGACCCAACGAGTAACAATCTGAGGTTTAGGCTTGGAAAAGATGTGCTTCTTAAGAGGCTTAGCAACTGGACTAGATGGTACAAGTTTGTACGCATCTTTGGGTAGCCAAATTGATAATTCCTTCTTGCCTGGCCTTCTTTGAGCATAGAGTAGTTGGAACATGCCAGCCATGGCCCTCACTGGAGTATCCACATCATTTGTTTTAGAGCTTCAAGAGTAGATTTTGAGAGTGGGTTGTGTAAGGTAGAAACATTACCCTTTTGACACGGTAAAGCTCGTGGAGTAGCAGATCCCAAGATGCAATCAGAATCAATTTGCAACTTGTATTGTCTATTCTTCCAATCTAATGAGCAATTGGTAGCACTTAACCACGATCGACCGAGAACAGCCTCTACTACTGCCTTGGACTTACGTGCCACATAAAAGGACACTGACATCTGGTGATCCTGAATGGACATCATAATGACACATTTTCCCTCTATAGGGTTATCTTCACCTGAGAAGCTTCGTAAGTCAACAGGAATTTGCACAAGTGTTGGTTGTCCCAAGGCTATCCATGTGTCAAACGAGAGGACATTATAATCTACACCAGAGTCAATTAAGGCAGAGACAAAGTAGGTAGTCTCATGAAGATGAAGGCACACTTGAATATTGAATGGATCGACATATGGTTCATCAGTAGCCAACTGTAAGGCCATCATAGAAGCTTTGCGACGCTCCTTGGCTTTTGCAACTCTAGCTTTAGCCTCCTCTTGAGCCTGACGTTTAAGTAGGTCAAGTGCTTCTTTCCGTGTTTGTGCGGCATGCATCTATTGAAGCATGGCTTCAGTTAATGGTTCATTGTATTTCTTGAGATGACTTCCATTAATGAAGTTAGGCATTTGCTCACCTTCTAGTGTCTCTAAACGCACTGCACCACTTGGAGTAAGGTCATTAATCATGAACGGTCCTAGGCCACGTCTCTTGAGCTTTCTCTTATGCTTCTTAAGTGTGTACAAGAGCACAAGGTCCCCTTTTTTGAATCGGCCAATTGTTACATTTCTATCATACCATTGCTTCTGTCTCCTCTTCTCGGCATACATCCCCATTACCGCCAATAAGCGGGTCTCATCAAGCTTTTCCAATTCATCAACGCGTTGTGAAAGCTCATGACCAGTCCAATCCAATTGTTTAGCTACTCGTAGAGTAGGTACAAGAAATTCAATAGGAAGAATTGCCTTTAATCCAAAAGCAAGCTCAAATGGGGTTGTGCCCACAGATGTTTTATAGGCTGTCCTACATGCCCAAAGAATTGAGTGCAACTTTTGCTCCCAATCAGTCCTATGTCCCTCAACAATCTTTGTGAGTGCTGTGCAGAGAATCTTGTTAGTACTCTCAGCTTGTCCATTGGTCTGGGGGGATGATAGGGTGCAGAACGCTTGTGAATTACCATAAATTCTTGAAGCAAAAACTCTATAACCTCATTCACAAAGTGCACACCGTGATCACTAACAATCTCAATAGGTAAGCCATAGCGTGTAAACACGTACTCATACAGGAACTTGGCTGTGGTTCTGGCATCATTTTTGACTGTTGCCTTTGCCTCTACCCATTTGGTCAAATAGTCAGTTACGACTATAATATATTCTGCATGCGTGTGACGAGCTGGAGGTTTAATGGGACCGACAAAATCAATATCCCATTTTGCAAAAGCACGTGTGCTTAACATAGGCCGCAATGGCATATTGTCCTTTGTGATGGGAGGTTTGGTCCTTTGACAATCGTCACAATGTTTTACATATTCTTCGGCATCCATTTGTAAGGTTGGCCACCAAAGCCCAGACCACCTAATCAACTTAGCTGTGGTATTGCCCGAAAAGTGTCCACCCCCAACACCTGCATGTGCATGAGTCAAGATTTTCAAGTAGTCAGCTTCACATACACACATGCGTAAGTTGCCATCCTTGCCCCTCTTGTAGAGTTGGCCCTCTATCAGCATATAGTTTGCCGCTTCAACTTTAATAGCACGCTTTCAATGTTTAGGAATTTTTTGATCTGTATGACCATGCTGAAGATAGTCCACAATATACTTACTCCAACTTGGTATAGTTGAAATTTGGAATAATGTGACATTATGAATTGGCTATTGAATTTGACATGAAGCACAGTTACGAACAAATTTTTCAGCATCCGCATGCATGGTAGGCCACCATTGTCCATCCTGAGATATACGTCGCACACAAGTAGTAGCTGATGCATGGATTCCATCGATACCTGCATGTGCCCATTCCAAGATCTCCTCATATTGGTCGGGGTTAAGTATAAGCCGCAACACTCCATCATTACCCTGACAATATAATCTCCCTGAGATTAACTTGAATGGTCGCCATAGGTCCACATTAGGACCCGCTAGTTGTATCTTCCCACTTGTCAAAATTTCTAAGATGGATTCAGACCATCTAGGAGCTGTCTCTACAAGAAAAAGTGTTGAATCTAACATATCATCATCCACACCCACAGGAGCTTCGCCAGAGGTGATTCGAGACAAATGATCTGCCTAAGATGAGTTGTTCCTTTTCGAACTGCCACTTCAAAATCAAACTCAAGAAGGATGATAAACCACCTCACAATCCTTCCCAGTTGCACAAGGCTTATTCACCAAATATAGCAATGCTTGATGGTCCACAAAAAATATGAATTTGTTTGCCAAAAGTTAATGGCGAAACTTTTTCACTGCATATATCATGGACAATCCTTCTCTTTTTATTGTGGTGTAATTCTTCTCAGCATTGTTCAACTGTCGACTAGCATATGAGATTGGGAAATCCTTATTATGTTCTCCCGATTGAGCCAAAATACATCCAATTGCAAAGTTTGAAGCATCAATATGGACATGAAAGATTTGGTTCCAATTTGGTGCCCGTAAGATGGGTGCAGTCACTAATGCTTGCTTCAACTTTTCAAAGGATTCCTCACACTCATCAGTCCAATTAAACTTTACAAGAAGAGCATATAATGGTCTGCTGGCTAGGACAGCATACATGTAGATGAATCTACGGTAATAGCCACAATGTCCCATGAATGTTTGTACCCCTTTAGGGTTGATAGGCCGAGGTAATAAGACAATGACATCAATTTTATCCATATCTGTTGAAATCCCATTGCGAGAAACAATATGGCCCAAAATTTTTCCTTGTCTTACCATGAATTTGCACTTGTCAGGATTCAAGCATATACAATAAAGTTGACACTTTTGAAACACAAGTCTGAGGTGTTTTATATGATCATCACGCTCTTGTGAGTGAACACATAAATCATCCATGAAGATCTCAAGAAATTGCCTAAGGTACTCCTTGAATACATGACTCATTAACCGCCGCTGAAAGGTTGCTGGTGCATTTGTTAGACCAAATGGCATAACACGATAGGCAAAGATGCCATCTTCAGTAGCAAAGGCTGTCTTGTGTTGATCCTTTGGATCAATTGACACTTGATTGTAACCGGAGAACCCATCCAAGAAACTATATGCCTTTTTCCCTGCAACTCGTTCCTCCAGAACATGATGTGTGATTGGAAGTGGGTAATGATCACGCACAGTAGCTGCATTTACCTTCTTGAGGTTTACACATACTCGAAGTTTTCCATTTTTCTTGGGCACCACTACAATAGGGGAGACCCATTCAGTGTGTTCAATCTCATAGATAAATTCTGCCTCTAAGAGCTTGTCTATTTCTTCCTTTATCTTCCGTGCGAGATTTTCATTATAAGTATAAGGACGTTGCTTGGAGGGCTTTGCATCCTCTCGTAATGGAATTGTATGCTGACATATGCTTGGATCAACTCCTTTGAGGTCTTTATAACTCCAAGCAAAAACATCGCGATACTCCTTTATTGTTTGAATTAATAACTTCTCCTCATCTAACAAGTCTGTGTGGCAATCCACACATAGCGAGGCTCTTCTCCTGGCTTAGCAATATCAATCTTTTTTGCATCTTCTGGACCATCGTATGAAACCCCTGGCATGCTTGGTTTTTGTCGCATGGGCTGTTGAAGAATAATCTTCCGATCCTGAAGAGTGTACTGTGTGAAGTTGGGAGGAACATTGAGACCCTGTTCTTGTCCACTTGAGTCGTCACTTATTGAAGACCATGTGGTTTTGAGCTCTCCTTTGCCATCTTGCATCGGATTTTTTTGTTCAACCGTTGTCTTTGCACTTCCGACACTCTCTTTTGAATCGGTTTTAGACTTGAGTTTTGGTTTTTGTTTCTTCGTTTTTTTACGATTTTTGCTAACAGTTTTTAGCTTTTCTCCTGCTTGGAATCCATCTGATCATTTTACTTGGTCTTTGATACTATCTTGTGCTTGGACATAGTATAGATATCCGTTCTTTCCTGAGAAGTGAGGTGGTGGTCGAGAGTGTTCACTCTTAGACTCCTCCTTTTCTTTTTGTAGTCTCTCACATCATTCCCTCTCATCTTGTTTACGGATTCTTTTATGGCTCTTACAGCATTTACGTTTAGGTCGGCTTCGAGGGATCTCTACTTGAACCTCCCTTCCTCTCAAGAGTAGGCGTGCCTTTCCTAACTCTTCCTCAGGGATTGTCACATCATTATTAAAATCAGAGTCCCATCCATCTTCCTTATCAGCATCATTAGCAGATTCAAGTGTTAAATCCTCCACTGAGACTTCCTCTACATGCAGTGCTGTTGTGGATGCATTCCTATAGTACAAATCATCTAGAAGGTCACGTGGTTGTACCATTCGTATAGGAATAATGTCATATCCATCTGAGTCACAAAATTGAATTGGCTTAGGTAAAGCACAGGTCGATAATGTTGCAAGGACATGACTCCATTCTAATGGATCAATTAAGTGCTCAGGGAAGGGTTGTGGAATGTATGCCTCATCTGATACACTTCGATTACCCTTAAGTCTCTCAGTGTTGAAATCCCTACATGAGGCTCCACACATCCACAGATCTTCTCGCCCGTCTGACAATGTAACTCTTGAGCCCTCAGATGAAGCAGAATCAAACTCATCTATTGGAGACCTTGTTACATCACGATATGAGTGATTCCTTAGGTTGACTCTTGTGATGACAGTATCATGTCGGAGGTACAAATAATTGTATCCCCAATCTTGAATCATTTAAAATTGTCGCATGAATGGTCTACCCAATATCACTTCATAGTTTGGATGTTTTCCAAAATCCACTACTGCAAAGGTGTGCTCATATTCAATCCCACATGTGGTAACCAATATGTTCTCAAGCAGCCCAAGGGGATGTTCTAAGCTTCCATCTGCTAGCTGCAAGTGCATCCTGGTACTCCTAATAGCTGGTTTGCCCCACTTTTCCCAAATGGACCTTGTCACAATGCCTACTCCTGCACCACTATCAAGTATTGCAGTTGAAGCTATTTTTCGCACTTCTAATGGGAGGGTAGCATTTCCCTGATCGTCCTCACAAAATTTTCCTACTTTGTTGATAGGAACTAGCATAACATGCTTTGTCTCAGGGTGTATAGTATACTCATGGTGACCCTTTTGTAGCAATACCTGCTCTGACAAACATGTGGCAATATCATTCCACAACTCAGGTCAAATTTTCATCAAATCAAGCAAAGGTAAGGTATAAGCCACCGCGGTGCTGACAAAATAGCTTGCACGATACTCATATCCTTCTCCTTTGTCAACCTTTTATGCATGGAGGGTATCCTCAAGGTTTGAGAACAGTTCTCATATTCTCCCAGATATGATGGTAAGGGCTTACTTCTAGGAGAAACAATTGTTTGAACTTCCTCTCCTGGATGCTTGGGCGTCTAAAGTTGTTTTCCGTGCCCCTGGTAAAATCCACCTCAGAGAATGGAGGCGAACTAATAGAGGACATGTTCTCATTAACTTTCTCATGAATTGCGGCCCACACCTCATTTGCCATGTCCTCATTAGCATCAATAACTTCATCATTGCATGGGAAGACAAGGCTAGGTGGTGGCAGAATTCCTCCTTTCAATTGGTGCAGACCTTTCACTATGAGCTTGTGAAATGAGCTCACTTTTCATTTCCTGACTTGATGACACTTCCGGTATGGTTTCTAATGTTGGCTTAAGAGAGGTTGGGCCCCGAGGAATAGGTAGTGGTGGTCCCTCAAGTATTGACTGAGCTTCCCTAATGAGTTGCTGATGTACAGCTAGATTGATCTTCTCCTCATCACGAGGGTTTGGGTATTCTTGAAGCTTCTTGGGTAGCTCAGATAAAGCTACAATGCGACTTCTATGAGCTTCAATGATGGCATCTAAAGTCTCATTCACTTTATCCACAAAAACAGAACCCCCAGAACTATCCTCGAGCATACTAGTCTCATCTTGTTTAGCACTCGGCCCAGGTTGAGGTTGATGTTCCTCATGCACTTCTTGGGATGTAAAAGTTTTATTCCTCATGTTTTGTTTAGAGGCTTCTTGAGAACTAGTGGATGTACTTTTAGTTCGCTTGTTTCAGTTCTTTTTTCTCCTAGTGGTCTTTTTTCTATTGTCCACTAGATTTGCCTTTGCATCCCTAGTTCGAGGTGTCTCATCAGTCTGTATTTTGGCATTTCGTGTCTGTGATCTAGTCATGACTCTAAGTGGCACGACATCCTCATTCTCAGATGAAGGTGGTGATGGAACTGCCCCTACAAGGTTGAGTGAGACCTTTGGTTGAGAGGTGCCTTCCTCATGTGGTTTCAGCAGACAATCTTTTGGGAAGTGTTCTACACAACACCCTAGACAATATCTTTCAATTGGTGGAAACTGTTGTACTGTTGTATTGGATCGAGATGCTTGCCTTGAGCGATGTGGACAATCACGAGCCCAATGGGGTTCTCCGCACTCATAACAGGGGCCCATTAGTTTGGCTTCTACTTTCCTTTGCTGCCATTGACCTGAGGGGCCTGGAGTCCTAGGTTGGTAGCCGCCTAGCAACATCAAAGAATTTTGTTCCCCTGGCCAGTGCTTGGCTTGGGTATGTGGGACTTTCAAAGAGATTTTCCTTGGATGAATATGATGCGTATTCCTCCTCCACATAGCTTGGGTTTACCAAGTCTCTACACATATTTGAATTGTCGTAGTCCACAACCCTTACAGGAGCAGTCCCAGGAGCAGGAGGTTGAGCACCAAGAACAGGTCGTGCTTGCTCTTGTGCCATTGGTGGCTTACATTCAAAATTAGTATACTGTTGATACATTTGTGGAGCCACTCCACCCCTTGGCTGCTCACGTTCCTGTCTCATTCTTGCAATGCGAGTACATTCCTGTGTGGTGTGGGTAAAGTTCCAAGCACAGGCCTGGCACCACTTCTTTGTGGGTTGGTTTGTGACTAGAGGAGAAAAGGTATTACATTCCTCGGTTTTATGGTTACCGCCACATGCTCCACAAAGATGAGGACCTGTAGGAAGTACACTCCTCATTCGTTGCTGTTGTTGTGGTGGCTGCATGGGTGGGCGATAGGTCTGTCCCAATCTCCTTAGTACTAGGTTAGCTATCTGGTCTGGATTTACTAGTGCGCTAGACCCTGAACTTTGGTCATCACCCCACTGATCTCTAGGTTTCACCTCAGGGCCAGAACCATCTTGGAATTTGAAGTTATCGGTGAAATCCATAGCATCATGGCAACACTCATTGAAATTTGTATGCTTCTTTGCATAGAGATGTGTATGCAGTGTTGAATTTTTGAGTCCTTTTAAGAAGAGATAAATTTATCGACTTTGGGCGGGCTTCTCATCTTCTGGGCAACGATTAATATACTGCTTCATTCTATTTACACAGTCTCTAACACTCTCTTTCTCACCTTGCTTGAAAGAGTAGATGTTTGCTACCGTGTCATGCTGAATCCCCATCAAGGAAAAAGCAGCAATGAATCTCTCTTCCAGAACTCGTAAAGTAGATTTTTCTGAAGCCTCTAGTGCCTGGAACCAGAAAGCAAGGGCCTTTCCCTCAAGAGTAAGCCCAAATCCTTCAATTTGAGTATGCTTGTCAGACTTGCTCAGCTCTCGAACTGCTTGCCTAAATGCTGCTACATGGTCGTATGGATCTCCCGACCCTTCGTACTTCTTTACCAGTTTCTGAAGAGTTGATGGCCTTACTTGTCTTGAATACTCATCATAGGGCCTACGGCCTCTCACTCTCAATGGGAATTGTTCCTCTCTTTGGTAAAATGGTCCACATGCATCCCAAATTGGTGTGGGTCCCCTATTACCAGCCTCACCAGACCCCTCCAAAGATCTTGTCACCCGCATTTCAGGAGGTGCATTTATGGGAGGCCGAGTTGGCTCCCCTACCCTCCGATTGTCATAGTGAGAGAAATGTTGCTTTGGTGTGACCTGTGGTCGCACTTTTGGTGTAGGACAATATCTTGGTGCTAGAGTCGGGCTACTAGCAGTGGTCCACTTTGATGTTGAGGGTCCCTCTCTAGTGAACTCTCGTAGGGGAGGAGCAACAGTTTCTCCAAGAAAGGCTGTCTCTCCTGGTTTGGCTGTATTTGTTGAGAACACTTCCATGAATAATGGTTGTCCTTTCCACGTGAGCTCCCGAATCTCCTTCCAATCTAAGGTTCTGTATTCATTGGCCCATTTGTCAATTATTCGGTTCATGTGTCCTGCAAGCTTCTCAACTACCACCACAAGTGCTAGAGGAAGATCTAGCTCTGGCATTCTAGTTGTGGCATAATATCCCTCTAAAGAGTCCTTATAGACCTCTTGAAGTGGGTCATCCTGTAAGACCTTTGTCACTGGAATTTGTCGTACAAACTCCCATTGGTTCTCAGCCCCCTAATCCATTTTGCTCTTGCCTTTCCTATCCCTTTCCAAATTTAGATCTACAAGAAGTAAATCATCTCTAGACTCCCTTGCTCTGGAAAGCTTCGATAAGTCTAAGAACTCGGTTTTAGAGAGCTCCCCTAATTTGTCTACATTCTCTAGATGGTAGGTGACTTCATAGCGAACACCATCTCCACCCATGTACATGTTACCCTGGTCATTGACTAGAGGTGCTCTATCAAGTTCTGAGAAAATGTCTGCGATCTTAACAAGATACCGTTGTTGTGGATCCCTAAAGATCTCAGCTCCTTGAGCATTCGTGTAGACATATTGGAGTCTCACATTGAGTGTTAACCCCATGGTGTCGGCTTCAAATGGATTAAAAGATCTTGTGGGTGTCCTATTTGGGGCTAAGGGATGACTATTTGACGGCCCTAGATTGTCCATGGACAATGAACTAGTTGTTCTGGAGGAAAGGGTGTCGGATTGGGATTCGGAAAGGGTTTCAGCAATATCTGCCAAATTTCCTACCGATTGGGTCCCACTTTCCTGCGTAGGTACTCTAGAAGGTGCCCTAGGCCCTATGGCAGAATCTATAAGACGTCCTGACCGCAAGTGCATAAGGTCAAATTTTTTTGGTTTTTTATGTGTTTTTTTTTGTTTTGTTTTTTTTTAATACAAATATATATATATATATATATGTATATATATATATATATATATATTACCCTACCTAACCACTAAATGCAACTAAAATGAATATGTGTATTTTGATTTTATTATTATTTTATTTTTTTAAATGATTTTATTTTTTTTTTCTTTTTTTTCTAATTAAAAAATATGAATCACGCTAAAAAAAATACTAATTATGCATAAAATTACAAAAATTTTAAAACAATGCAAGTTACTCTAATTATGTAAAAATTTACAAAAAATTAAAAAAATAAAAAAATTACAAAATATGCAAAGAATATGGACTCCTAAAAAAAACACATAATTTATAGATTTTTTTTTAAAACAAATTTCTATTTCTTTCCTTTTGTTTTCTTCCTTTTTCTTCTTTTTTTTAAACTAATAAATTTCGTACCAATTACAAAAAATATGAATTATGCTAAAAAAATACTAATTATGCACACAATTTACAAAAATTCTAAAAAAAATGCAAGCTACTTTAATTATGCAAAATTTTACAAAAAAATAAGAAATGAAAAATGGACTCAAAATACGAAAATAATAATTGTTTTCTTGTTTTTTTTTAATATTTTTTTTAAAATTATTTTTTTATTATTTTATTATTTTTTTAATTAGTACTATATTTTTAAAAAATACAAAAACATGAAAAATTAATAAAAAATAAAAAATAAAAATAAAAATAAAAATGGACCTAACCTTATCAGCTTGCCGCCGCCTCGCCGGATTTCTCGCTGCCGCACCCACGCGTTTTCTTCAATGCGCCCATGCCTTCCCTTGCTTCTTCCACGCTCACAGCTGCAACCGCCTTCCAACAGTTGGCCTTCTTTTTCTCTTCGTCACCTTCCGCCACCGCCTACTGCAACAGGCGCTCCCTCTTCTGCGCCTCCACCTCTACTCACACAGCCGCCTCACACAGCTACTGCTGCGCCCGATGAAGACGCCCCCCCACAGCCACTTCGAGCTGCTTCTCTGCCGCCTCTGCTCCTCTTATGCTACTGCGCTGCTTCTCTTGCAGCTACCCACACGGACAGCTTCTACGAGCTGCGCCCAATGCAGACGCCCCCACGCAACGCTCTGCAGGCTGCTTCAGTGTGTGTGTGTGTGTGTGTGTGTGTGTGTGTGTGTGTGTGTGTGTGTGTGTGTGTGTGTGTGTGTGTATACTTTAAAGCCGCCTCCAACACTTCTTGCTACAGCCCCACGCCTCTTCAACTTCACGCCTCCCACACTGATGTAGGCACTAATCTTCTTGCAGGATGATGGAAGGAAAGATGAGGGCCGCGTCACAAAGCCCTCCCAACCGCAACACAAAAAACACAAATTTTAGTGTGTTAGTTGATTAGTGACAAAAGGTATGCCAAAAAATACAAAAATAGAAAGCACTTAAACCTAATTAATGGTGGCGGGATTACTCTACCACAATGGGGTTTTAATTTTCTTGCTTCTAATCAAAAAATAGAAAACACACAAGGCGCCCTTGAGATCACACACTCAATGCCCTTGCAAACTCTACTCTAATCTACCCTAATCCACGATTTTGCAATCAATGGAGCACTTAGTAAGAAGTAATGGTTAACACCCTTCACTAACTTATGTGTGCACACTTTGTCAATCCGTGAATGCAACCCAGTTATAGCGCATAGAGGCTATCCCGAATGGGAGAAGATTAGTTAACCACACACTAATGACTTCTAATCCTACTCAATCCTTCTTCAACAATCAAGCAATCAATCGTTGATTCCTTCTCAATCTAACATAATCAACGCATCAAGATTAGGCTACACTTAAGCACAAAAATGCAACTTATACAAAGAATCTAACATGCAAAGAGCTATCACACAAGCCTCAACTACACATCATTTCATGCACAAGCTTCATCACATGCACTCTATAATTCACAAATCAGATTTTAGCATCAAAACATCATTACAAAATCTAGATTAGCAAGTGTGTAGACCGCAACCTCAAATCATTGAATACGTAGAGAATAGAGAGTACAAGATTGAAGCAAGAATGGAAATGGAGAGCCTTGGGAGAGCACATGAGAAGGAGCTATGGAGCAAGTTCTCTCTATGAGCCTCTCAACCAAATGACCAAAGAGTCCCCTTAGCTCTCAAATGAGCCACTTTTTATACAAAAACTCTAAAACTCCCAAAAGTTCCCATGTGGGATTATTGTCAAGCCCACTCCCACATTCATCTACAACTTGGAACTCTTTACAAGAGCCCTAAGTGTCTTTTTTGTTGCATCCTTGCATTGATCTTTACTAGTCACGCAACACACCCCACACACACTTTTCCCATTTGGATGATTAAAATATTTTGAAAGACTTCCACTCTCTCTCTTTCTCTCTCACACACACACTCACGCACACCCACACACTTTTCCTATTCAAAAATAACTAAAATGTTTTAAAATACTTTCACCTTAAAAAAAACACACACAAACTTTTCCTATTTGAATAACTAAAATATTTACCTCTCTCTCTCTCTCTCTCTCTCTCTCTCTCTCTCATACACATGACACACACACATACACACTTTTGCTACACAAATAACTCAATATTTTAAAATACTTTCACTTATATTTTAAAATACTTTCACTTTAAAAAAAATACTTTCATTAAAATATTTCTCTCTCATACACACGACACACCCACACATTTTGGCTATTCAAATAACTAAAATACTTTATAATACTTTCACTTTTTAAAAAAATGCACACGCACACACACACACACACCCCTACACACTTTTACTATTTGAATAACTAAATTATGTCTCTCTCTCTCTCTCTCTCTCTCTCTCTCTCTCTCTCTCTCACACACACACACACACACACACCCCAAACATAATCACATACATAACTCTCTCTCTCTCTCTCTCTCTCTCTCTCTCTCTCTCTCTCTCACACACACACACACACACACGCACACACGCACACACACTCACACTCACACTCACACTTGCTATTCAAATTTAAAAAACATTTTAAAATTCTTTCACATTTTTAGAAAACTTCGTTGACCCAACATAACCATCTACTTTTCCTTTGCTAAAAAAAGGGAGAGCTTGAACTCGTAGGTACCCTCTCTCTCTCTCTCTCTCTCTCTCTCTCTCTCTCTCTCTCTCTCTCTCTCTCTCTCTCTCTCTCTCTCTCTCTCTCTCTCTCTCTCTCTCTCTCTCTCTCTCTCTGCTTTCCCATCGCGTGCATGAGCAGTGAGCACGACGACCAGAGGGAGCAAAGCGTATGTATAAGCAATGAGCACCACGTAGAGAGAGAAGAGCATCCGCATGAATAGCACGAAACGACCAGAGATAGAATAAAAGTGCCAACTAGTAAAATAGAGAGGGCCACCCACTAGACCAAATAGAGAGTTGATAGGCAATCGAGAGGGCCAACCAGTAGTAGGGGGCAAGTCGAGTGGAGAGGACGTCTCCTATACCCTAGAACACAACAAACAAACAAGAGTTACAAATAGGACGTCAAGTGTGTGTGTTTGCCCATTTGCTGCCACCCTTTGCTAAAAGGGAGTGCTAACATGACCACTGAGCATGAGCAACAACACAATGGGA